>NW_015150454.1:2195335-2235867 GCF_000732505.1 Cyprinodon variegatus | reverse complement strand
GTTTCTGTGATTGACAAGTGTTGACAAGCAAAATGTTCATATTATGGACGGAGAACTGATGGTTGACAGTTGAAGGAAGTCATCTTTGTTAATAGGAAAAAAACCTTCACTGGAGAGCAATGTATTGCGGTTTCAGCTTTCAAGCATTTACAATTTAGTCCTTGAACTAAGTTCAAAGAAGTTACACTCATCATCATTTAAACACAAAACCTGCCTTACTTAGAATAAAAAGAGGTAAATTTCAATTCTGTCTTTCAATTAAACTTTAGAGGATGTGGTTATTGATGTGATAACCACATTCTGGTGGAGGAGCAGTGAGATCACTTAGGGGCGTCTGACTGCAGACAGAAATTAAATTCAAATAGTAACATATATTATCTTCCTAGTAAAGTAAAGCATTTTCTTCCTCTATTATTTAAAAATCAATATATATCCCTTCTTCCACTGTGTTGCTGTTGTGTTTTCTTTTGTGGAAGTGACCTCAGCTACAGTGGGCAGGATTTTGTTTTAGTTCAGCAGCTTGGCTTCTGATAGAGTAAGAATGCTCAGATGTTCTTATCGCCTTCAGAAAAAGAACACATTTCTCTTTTCATGTGGATTAATTAGGCTTTACTCAGACTGCTTCTCAGTCTTTTTTTCTTGTGCACCATGACCAACTCTTCCTGTGCTTGATATCATTTCCTTTTACTATTACAGATGTCTGTTCGCCTGCATTGTCTGTACTCAGGTTGTTTATCAGACCACACCATAACAGTCACATCAGACAGGAAGTGAAAGCTTACCTTATTTGGGCACATGCAAAAAGGATTTGAAAGTGATGCAGGAGCAGCAGTTTTTATACTTTAGAAAGAGTTTCCATTACAACACTGGAAAAGAATCTAGATCTAGATAAGTAATTTTTTCTTAAAATAAGTGTATTTGTTCTTGAATTGAGGAGGTAAGTGGAACTCTTTGCCAATGGAACAATACAATTTACACTTGAAATAAGAAAACACAACTGCATTCTCTTATTTCCAGTGCATATTATCTAATTATCTTATTTTAAGAGTAAAAATACTCATTCCATTGGCAAACTATCTCATTTAACTATTCAAATTAGGGGTAAAAACACTTAATATAAGACAGTTTTACTTATTTCTTGATCGTTTTTTCCAGTGAAAGCCCTACATTTAGTACCATAGAAAATGTAACCTGTAAAGATGAATGTAAACAAAGCAACAATAACTTCCAGTCACACAAATTCTGTCAAAAACAGTAGGCCAAAATACCACCAAACCTAAGATGCTCCTGGATGGATGTTTAAAACACCTACAACCTACATTGCAATTGGTCAAATATTTAAGAAAAGGTTTAAACTACTAAATTAAAACTAATTTTATATGTAAACTGTAAGGAATTTTTTTTTGCACAGGAGCAATCATATTATGTCATGTGACCTACACACAGGCTGTCCCATACAGAGTAAGCGGTGTCTCTAAGCATATTGAACATAGAAGGTTGAAATAGCATATGAAGATGCGGCAAATATATATAAAAAATATATCATACATTCACCCATGCATTTTATTACAAAATTAGAGAATCCATGTTTGAGGGTTTCTAAATGCAACCAATCTGAGGCTCAAACGTTTTGCTTAATATTATAAATTTTCTCGCATCGTCGCTCCACCTCTCTTGCCTTGCTCAGCTGCAGCCTCTTGTCGGTGCCTAAGCTGAGCAGGCTGAGGAGAGCAGCCCTCTTCCATGCCTCACAATGAGGCAGTGTGTCCACCGTGAAGACAAAGCAGCAGGATGAGACGAGGAGACTGGATTTGGTTCAGGATCTAGAGAGTTTTGCAGGAATGCTGTGGAGAGAACTGCTGAAGGTTTGTTTAACCCACTACAAAATCTCACGCCTTCTTTCTTTGACAGGAAATGAGTGAAAGCTGATGGTAAATAAAAGAGAAAGCGCGTCAGCGGCGCACGAAAAGCTTATACGCATATCAGCGCGGCCGTTATATGTGGAAATGAACGCCTTATGCGTTAAAGGATGATAAAACCCTGATTGATTTCCAGTGCTTAATATCCAGTCATAAGTGGGATTTTCGTGCATCTTAATGTGTTAATTGAAACTATGATCCAGGAAATGCGTGAGGTTCGCTTTAGTATAAAACCAGATTTAAGACTAAATTAACTAAATATATTTTAATTCAAGTTTTCCAAAACGGAGACAGTAGGCTTCAAAAAGTAGTCAGTAACGGATTGCATTTAAATAGTGGATGCCCCCTCCCCCAAAACCCTGCGCTGTATTCAACTACACAGACATCACACCCACATGGTAGTCAATTTCAAATATGCAAACCGAAATCATTTATGAATTAAATACAAAATTGAATTTCATGAATGCAGAAATGCAATTTGAAACAATTCCTAATCTTCAAAAAAACCAAAAAACAAAAACAAAACAACAACTTAGAGATAAAAGCTTTCAAAATAAATGTGCAGCTTTCACCACCCCCACAATTGCTCTGAAGGAAACCATTAATGCAATTTGCAGTTAGGTAATGACGCGTTTTTCTGCTGGAACAGATACTAAGTTGTTGCCAAATGCTCCAATGACTCTTTCACATCTAAACGTGCTCAGATGCTTCACCATGCAGTGGTTTATCCAATTTCAAGTAATTGGGTAATATTTAGTCAAATACCTCTTTGTTACTTTGAATTATCTACTTAAAAACTGCAGATTTCACATCAATACTATCTCAGCTGTATTTAATGCTTACATCTTTTATACACAGTATTAGAGATTAATTACTATGACATTTTTATCATATTTAGTTAGTTTACATAACATGAGAAAACACTTCTAAACCATGGGAATAATTTATAAAACTGGTTCTTCAAGATTTGATTTAGATCATTGATCTCCAGGCAAGTGGAGGCTTGTATATTCATTGTAACTTCACTGTCTGGGTTTAGACCTGTTTTATGAATACTGGAGATTGGGGACCTGGCACCTTAATCGTAGAGACATGTACACAACTGCCTCCGTTTTTAAACAGCTTTTTTTTTTTGGAATGGATCCTTAAAACAATGGCAAGCCTATTAATGGGCTTGATGTTATTTATTCAGTGTAAAAACCTATAATTTTGGAGCAAATTTGTTCAGTTTACATCAAGTGCACCAGTTTACTGCAAATGTGACTTTTGGAAACCTTAAAAAAATAATAATAAAGTTAACTACTATCAATTATTTAGATTTAATACATATTTTACCAATACAAACTTATCCTACATATTGACTGTATTTAATCTAACTTTTTTGTTGTGGTATTTAATGGAGCACAACAAACAATGGTTATTAAGATTACAATACCAAGTGTTTAAAAGGTGTTAACTACAAGCAGAAATATACTGTGGCAGTAGCTCCTTCAGGGAGGTCTTTCCAGAAAAGAGAAAGGGTAACATAAATATTAATACAGGGCATAGTGTCTTTCATGAAGTGTGAAGCTTAATGATAAGTTGTAGGGGGAAGTAGGAGGGTCAAAACGGCAGCAGTCTAAAACGGCATCAGAAGATGGCACACAAAGTCCATGGCCACTCTAACTTTTTGGGTTATCGTAAACCTGATGAGTATATTTAGAAAAGCAATACATATTTTCTATACTCAGCTGATCTGAGGACAACAAATCTTGTTGCAATGCATAAATAGACTAAAGATAGCTAAGAACAAATGATAACTTATATGATTGTATATGGTGAGTCTTACTGTGTGCAATAAAAAATGAAATGTTCCGCTCAGACTACTTGCCAATACAGATGTATTTATTTAATCTCATTACATATCATCTGCAGAGTCTGAATATTATATTTTCTTTTATTTTGCTACAAATAATAATATAATAAACTAAAGCTGCCAGAAATTTAATTTGGCAGTCATAATGCTAATATAAATGTATACCATACTGTACTTTCAAATATACAATATCGGTAGGATACTGTATTTTAAGTTACGCATCCCACTTATACTAGTACCATTGTTGGTCAGCTTGGTTGACAGACTCTAACTGCCCCTAATATCCAAACCTGATTCAATTCAATTCAAAAATACTATAAGTAATAATTGTTCTGTACATTTGACAGTGTAATGACAATAAAAGTAAAAGAAAAAAAAAATAGATGATTGTTTCCACACCATACCAAAAAGTGGTTCACTAGCTTTCTTTACTCAACGTATTGTCCATCTTTAATGCACCCAATGACTGTAGAGTCATCCAAGTATTTCTGCAGGTAAAAGGACTTAGTCTTGTACTGGAAGTCAGACGTGTACAGAGGTAAACACAATGTTCACAGCATTGTCCCCTGCTGTGCTCCTGTGCTGCTGACTACTCGATTAGACAGTTGACTCATCAGTCTAACAAACTGTGGTCTGTTTATCAGGTAGTCTTTGATCCAGGCCAATGTTGTTGCTCCACCCAAGTCTTCGGACGTTTCTGACAAAGAAAGTCAGGCTTGTGGTAGATCAACTGGAGAAATCAAAGAACATGATCCTCACAGTGCTGTCTGCCTTCTCTAAATGACATTGATTTTGTTGATGCAGTTATATGATGGCATGTTAAACTCCAACCCCAGGATGATAACTGCAAAGGGTCCTGATAGCTGTTTGTTTGTTCTCCTAGGTGAACCATCAGAAGTCTCTCTAGGACCTTCTTTATCTGGGATGTCAGGGCAACACGTCTATACGTTACTATAGTAACTAAGGATTGTTGGGTGAGATTTATTTGACACTGGAACAAGTCAGGAGGTTTTCCACATCACTGGAACTGTCCCCTGCATCAAACTAAAGCCCCATATACTCTACCCTTTTGAAACCGTGCCGACATCGGTCCAAGCACGGTAACCGAGATTGAGTGTAAACGTGATGCAAAACTGAACCGGACCACGCCAGACACAACCGAACTGCGCTAAACTGGTACTAGTTTATCAGTAGGGCTCGGCGCGGTTCAGTTCTGGCTCAGTTCTCAGATAACAAAGAGCGCATGAGCAGACTCCATAATCTCCTTACAGCCAGCCTCCGTAATTAGGAAATTTCAGACATTCATAAAAGTACTAGCTTACCTACTTGTCCCCCATGATTTCCAGTGGTGATTCTGCTTAGCAGTTTCATGACCCTCAACATCTGTTGTTATTTCCTGCGTCTGTAAGCTCTGATTAGACTATCATTTTTCGTATCCACTTCCCAAAAGCCGACTGTCAAGTAAATTCACCAAAGGCTGTCTTCTTCGCCTGACTCTCCGCAAACTTCCTGAATGTTACAGGCGCAACCATGTTGATTTGCTAGTTTCCCTCTAGAGAGCAGTAGTACCATAGATCGTCACTAGGAGGCTATAAACATGCTAGGGTGGTGTGTAAATGATCGTAAGGAACCTAGTTTGGCATGGTTAACTGATCCAAGCTCGGTCTGAACTCGGCACGGATTGGTTTTCAGAGGGTAGTGTAAATGGGGCTTATGGTTGAAGAGGTGTTGTAGAATCCCACATAGCTGCTCTGCACAGGTCTTCAAGACTCTGGGGCTGACACTATGTGGATTTGGTAACTTATTACGATTTAGTCTTTCCAGCTGCCTCTTCACTTGACTTTTAGAGACAGACGGGTAAAAGGTGGAGGGATCAGTACCGTCTTCTGTTTTGGCTGACAACAAACTCCTAGAAATAGGAGAATCAATGGCAGAGGAGGGGAACATGTCCATGTTACAGTGGGACATATTAAATAGTGATACATAGTACATTTTATTGGAGATATGAAAGCTTAAAGGTATTTTTATAGACTTAGTTAACAGACAATAAAAAATATACAAGATTAAACGCATGTAGTCAAGATAATATTTACCTATTTTTTTTATCAGCTAATACAAAAATAGATCAAAATGGGGTGAAAAAAAATCAATGTTTTTTGTTTTGGATCTGCTATCTACCAATCATAGAATGATTAATGAGTCTGTCTCTAATATGTTACAGAAATAGATCCTAATCTATGTAGAGCAATCTACGACCACAACAGGAACTAGACACAAGACTTCCAGTTCCAAAGCCAGGGCTCAAGTATGAGGACCAAGTATGCAGTCGTCTTCATCTTTGTTGTGGCTCTGGTCATTATTGAAAAAGAAAGCAACATTCTTTCCAGGTAAGATATTCAAAAGCTTGTTTAAATTTAATTTCTTTAACATAAAGATGAAATTAGATGACTGTTAGTTTAATCTTTTGAGATAGAAACAAAGTATCCCATATCAGGATATTTTTACACAATCTAAATGCTGGAAAAATAATCTTGAATATATATTTTTTCCAATGAAAGTTCAGCATTTACTTAGAACAGCTTATCCCCTTTGTTTTGATAGGTTCTTACTTTCTCTTTGTTTAATTGAAAGCATTAATCATGAACTAATTTAATAAGTATGGAGACTTGAAAATCTTGCTTTATCTGACAGATCAACCCACTTAGAGCAGAAACTATACCAACATTGTAAAAAAAAATACGTTGCATTCAAGATTAAAAACACCTCTTCATCTCTCAGTATGCTCTATACAGGAAAAGTTTTAATTTCACTTGGTTTAATTCTCTTTAAAATTTCTTCTTTAAGCAACCTTTTGCTATGCAATTATTAATCGAAAATAATTGTCAGATTAATTGATTAGCTAAAATAATTGTTATTTGCAGCCCTAGAGTAAACCATATATCTTTCCATGATTGATTAAACACGGGAACAAAGAAACACATATATATAAATGCACTTTATATTATTTATTAACAAACAAGCACCCAAAAGAAAGAAATTAACAGTTTCATGTAAAGTGCACTTGATTGGATCTCAGATATCAAATCACAGATAGCCAATCTAGAAGATTAGTTGACATCAGAGCCGATATCTGATTCAGATATCAAATCGATGCATCTTTACTCTACATGTGACTCCTGTGAAATTAATGCATGATGACATTAGTGAAAAGTATCATATTCTGATGGAAACAAAAACAGAGACATTGGATGTGCATTTTTTTTCTCAGTTCTCAATTAAATCACAGTTAAATCCTGAATTGTGATGGTAAAAGCACATGTTCATGCTTACCCCTTGAAGAGGACTTCTTATGCTTAAAAAACTATTTAAATGCTAATGAGGCACTTCACACCCCACACCACTCCAGGTGGAGGAGTATTCTGGTACTTAACTAATTATCTCAGACCCACAAGAAACTTCCTTCCATACATTTTTTTTAACTTGCATTTTAAAGAATCACGTTAGAAGAGCTTGATGGAAACAACATAATTTGAATCAAGTAAAAGAAAAAGGAAAAGAGTACAGGCGAGAAAGAAAATGGGCACACCGTTATCGAACATGTTCTGACAAAGCAAATATTACTTCACTTGTCTGATCACCTGTTTCTGCTGCTTGTGAATTAAAGCATTAGAGCTGCACTTCTGCTGTGCTGTGACGTCTCCACTTGGCATGTTTCCAACTAATACTAGTTTATATGACAAAGTAAGTTAAATTTGCCTGATGGTGACACATTCATTAAAACCTTGGTCCACTACTGTGGTCTTTGGTCTGCCCTAACTTGATACTTCTACTTTCAATTAATAAATTCCAAGTGTAAGTTAACTGTACAATGACAATAGTGATTGCATCATGTGGTTCATATGCTCCAAAGGATGGAAACATGTACGAGTTATATTTTCGTGTTCCTGTCTGGTATATGAATTTCATCACAAACAAAATCATTGGCTTACACCCATTGCATTTTTCCTTGCATGTCTGATAACTCTTAACGTTAAACAGTCCTTCCCAGTCAAAGCTATAAAATCTGTAATCTCTGTTCTTTGAATGATATCCGTGTTTCATGTGTTGTGTCATTCTTAATATGTTTTTTGTATGAGGTCACTCAAGACACACAAGCCAAATTCTCACAAGAGGCGGAAAAAAAAAAACAGTTTCACTCACTACTTTCTGGCAGGAGGCTGTGGTCCATCAGGACCAAAACCTCTCACTACAAGAACAGTTTCTTCCCATCTGTAACCAGCCTTATCAACAAGGCCAAGGGCCCCCCATGACACTCACACTGCCTCTCTACCTCCCCCCGTTCAGGACCTAGAAGCTACACCAACGTACCATTTCCAGACCTCCTGCGTTAAATTAATGCACAGTCTACTATTCATATAGTATAGAGCTATGTACTATATATTGCATATAGTATATTGTATGTTTTATATTGTATATAGCTATATATTATGTATAAATATCTCTTTTTCTGCACTATCAACACCAATTCAAATTCCTTGTAAGTGCAAACCTACAACAAATCTCATTCTGATTCTGAAAAAAAAGGTATGAAAAGAGGTCTGAATCAGCTTTATTTTTCTTCTCCAAAAAATAATTAGACGTAAATTTAAAGATAATTTCAAAAGAATTGGAGAAGTAAAATACCAGGTTATGACTCCTTTAACCTATTCAGGTCTGGCACATACATAGTTATCCATCAAGCTGTTATCTAATGGTTACTATATATTGTAGCTTCACTTTCTAAAATGTCTGTTTGTAAGTCTCAAAAAGAAAAGAATTTGTTTTTGTGATTTTAAAGAACTAGATAAGTTTGGAACAAAGAAAATTAATTTTTGTAAAGTGTTTGAGTTTCAAATGTTATGTTTCCATTTTCTAAATAACATTTTTGGATGATCCTTTATAAATGTATTTCTTTTTTAATAATTGCACACTCATTTTAAAATACTCCATCCTAGACAACTTTATATTTATATTTAAGTTCAATTGGATCAATATGATTGCTAATCTCTTTTAATGTTTTATACAAAACAAAGATGTTAATGTTTGCAAACTTCAGTTTAAGGGATCTGCATTATTGTAAAATACTAGATCGCTTTTCTGACATGTCCCCAGGTACAGATTAAGAAAAAAAATCTGATCTAAGTAAGTCCAGGTTTCACAAAAGCATTGGCTATTTTCAACAATCAAAAAATTGGATGCCAAATTCAACTTTGTGCTTTCCTATAATGTGTGAAACCTCTAGATAATGACACTTAATTCCTATTGAAAGTTGTTTGTAATTCGTACATTGTACCTAAATGTTTAGAATAGCATTTTTAAACATACACAAAAATAATAAATAAAGTTTTGTTAGGAAAACATGAAAAAAATTCTAATAAATTAATGTAGGAACATGGGCTAGTGGTCCAAGTCCCTTTGAAGTTTATGTCCCCCTTTGCTTCTAAGTCTCCTGCTGTCCTTACAGGTGCATTGTGGTTTAGAAAAAAATAAAGCTGTCTGAGGAAAAAATAGAAAGCACATGACTACCTAAACTTGTAATATTATAATGTCATAGTCAGAGAGAGGCAAACCTATCCTGTAAATCTTGCTTTGACACCACTAAAGAAAGGAGTGCTTTAGTAGCTTAAAAGAAGAACTCATTTGTACAAATTTGAAAAGGAGAATTAAGAGCAACATTGATTCCTGTGTTTATTTTTCCTGTGAGTCAGCACTGCAGGCAGTCACTGAGCTTAGTTAGTGCATACGTGCAAGGTATCCAGCATGACAGAGCACGATGCAGGCACTACTAATAAGGTTTCAGTCTGCTGATTCTGTGACACCAGCTTTCCTTTAACTCAGCTGCACCCATTTTTTGTAGGTAAAAACACCACTCGACATTTATAAGCAGGCTCCCAAATGTTGTATGAGTAGTGTAAGAATATGTTTAGTGCCTGCCCCTGTGTGTGTCACCATTGGCTGCTTGTACTGTATATGTCCCTAAGGGAGGGATTCTGTGACTGGATGAATGTGAATTTGTCTTATATCTACTTGTCAGGTTGAATGTTTGCCTCCCCCTACCTACTAGAATATTGTAGGCCCTAAGTATGAGCAAGGCCTGTGTCCTCCCCTTTCTTATGCTTCCCGCTGGTGCGCTGATGGTTCTCTAGGTGCGGGGTTGAATACTTGGTTGGGTGCTGCCTAGGCCTCCTGGCCCCATGGGGTCTCCATTAGGGGGTGGTGCTCCTCTGGGGCTTGGACCTGTGGGCTCTCATTAGAGTCGGGCATGACCGGCTGCTGGCTGAGCCCATGGGCTCGCTCTCACAGCCCAGTGGGATTATGGCCTCTGGGTTGGTGCCCCTCTGGGACTGGGCCTATTTGGGGTTTGACCCCCTCAGGGGTCAGTCTCCTGGAGCTCTCATCTGCCCATCTCTTGTGTATGCGTCCATTGCTATGTCTGCCTTCCTTGTGTCCCAGTGATGTGGGATTCCTTTGGTTATCTGGGGCTGGCGTCTCCTCTATCATTCCTGTTTTCCTCTCATCTCATAAGGTGTGGAAGCAGGCTTCTAGGAGTTAATGTATGTCTTCTGTGTTGTCTATTTTTGCAGTTTTGTTTTATTTTCTCTCTTCTTATCTGCTTGTTCTCTGTCCCTTTACTTCTTATCCCCCCGTTCTTGTTCACCTCCCTTTCTGTATCCATGTCCGTTGTATACTATTTCCTCCCTAAATACTTTTTGATAACGCTTCATATACAAGTACCAAGAAGAACCACAGTCATAATGGTCTGCATGTGGAGGCAAATCTGTTGGGTTATCAGCTAGCTCCAGGTAGTCTATTCTCAGCGAAACAAGACACAGAAAAAGAAAAAGGAAGCTCAATTCTGTTTTGTGTTAATGCAGTGTGACTGTTTAAGCAAATTAAATTCTTTTTAAATTTACCAAAATACACAAACATGTGAGTTGATAATGTCTAATAAAATTTCACATTTTGTCATTTTAAAGAAAAAATATTGTTTTAGTTAGATTAGATTTGCTTTGCAGTCTGGCAATGAGAGCATTTCAAAGAAGCTAGATCTTTGTTGTCATTATTTACTTCTTTATATTGCGTCGGTCAATCATATGAATTCCAAGTTTTTGATTGTAATGTGACACATGAAATGGTTCAAGGGCTATAAATGCTAAGCAAGATAACAAATCTAGTTTGAGATATATCTAATATTGCTTCATACATTTTAAGATTTGATGATTTTCATTATTTATTTTCATTACCAGGGTCTCGGATAAGCTGATTCAGAGGCAGACTCCACAGCTGACCTCTCAGAAGGACAATGATACAGCACCAAGGAGTTCTGTGGATTTATTAGAACTACTGCTTGCCCAACAACCTCCTGCGACAAACAACAAGTCTGATTTCATAGAAAAGGAAAAAGTGGATGAAATGGAACATGTTAGTTCACAAAGAAACAGTGGCGGTCGCAAGCATGTGCTGCTCATGGCCAGCACTCGGACAGGATCCTCATTTGTGGGGGAGTTTTTCAACCAACATGGAGAGACCATGTTTTATTTATTTGAGCCTCTGTGGCATGTTGAGCGCATGCTGGCTACAGCAGCAGAGGGGACCAATGGGACTCTTTTGCCAGGAATCTATCGGGATATCCTCCAGGCTCTCTTCCTCTGTGATTTCTCTCCTCTGGAGAAGTTCATCTCTCCTTCACCAAAGAACCACGTCACACCTGATCTGTTTCGCAGAGAGTCAAGTCTATCTCTCTGTGAAGAACCTGTTTGTACTCCTGTGGTCAAAGATGTTATTGAGAGGTATTGTATATTCTCCAAATACTAGTACCATATACTGCTACTCAAATTCAATAAACTTACTTTAACTTTGCAAAATGGCAGAACAAGGATTCTGAAATGACTTATATTATTAACGCCTCTGTAACGAAGGGATGGCAATTATGTTTAAAGTGATTTGCAAACACAAACCTTCTGCACATTTTTGTGCTTTTTTGTGCCATCAATCAACAAAAAGTAGCTCATATCTGCTTGGATTAAAACAATAAATAATTTTCTAGAATTTCTAAGTCAAATAAACAAGGAAATTGTATGTAAGGATTTTTATTCTGCCCCATGAGTCAAATAATATTTATTCAGCAGATTTACAGAAGTGAGACGCTTAGTACTATTGCCTGCAAGAAAGCCCAAGCTCAGTTATATCAACAACATTTGGGAATATCCGTTGTTATGCATGCCACAGGTTCTTTGGATTTCAGTCTGGAATTTTATTTTAGACTATCCACTTATCCTTTAATTTTCACCACATTCCTTGTTTATTTTTGTCTCATCTGACCAGTGCACCTTTCTCAGTGTGCTGTGTCCCGTAAATGGCTTGTGAAACACTGCAACAAGTAATTTCTGTCTTTCTTTTAACAGTGACTTTTCCAGTCACTGTCAGCTCCTCCAGAGTTGTCTCTTGACCTTTTAGTCCTGTTTTTATGTTGCAGGGTCTTCACTTCAGAGACATTCAGTCAAGAAATATTTAAGCTAAGATGAAATCACACTTGAATTTTTTTGTTAATCAGCTGATTTTTAAAGGCATTTGGTTCCATTGGATTTTATTGAGGAACCAATAAATGGTTTCTCAATATGCTCATTTAATCATATTCCTCCTTATGTTGGTTTGTGACACAAATTCCTAGGTTTGTTTGAAGTTTGTAAACTGACAAATTGTTCAAAGGTTTACAGGCATTTCTAGGTTACTGTAATCTTCTCATCAAGTTATTCATAAACAATCAAACTTTTAGTTAAACCACCTTTTGCAAAATGTAGCAAAGTTCTTATTTTTTAACCACATTTGTCTGATGATATTTATTATTTTGTCTTAGGTATCATTGCAAGATTCGCCAGTGTGGACCACTGAACCTGACTCTTGCATCAGAGTCCTGCCTCTCCAAACAACACCATGCCATAAAAGCTGTCCGTGTGAGACAGCTAGACACACTGCGACCTTTGATGGAAGACCTTCGTCTGGACATCACAGTTATCCAATTGGTCCGAGATCCAAGAGCCATTTTAGCTTCGCGCATGGTGGCCTTCTCTTCAAAATACAAGACATGGAAAGCCTGGGCGCAGGACGGCCAGGTTCCTGAAAATGATGAAGAAGTAAAGAGACTTAAAGGAAACTGTGATCAAGTTAGGGTATCTGCAGAACTTGGACTTAGCAAGCCAAATTGGCTTAAAGGGCGTTACTTGTTGGTGCGGTATGAGGATATCGCTCGTTACCCAATGCAAAAAGCTGAGGAGATGTACAAGTTTACAGGGATACCTTTCAGCTCCCAAGCAAGGGAGTGGATCCTGAGGAACACACAGACTACAGAGGAAGCCAGTGGAATATATTCCACACAGAAGAACTCTTCAGAACAGGCAGAAAAATGGAGGATTAAAATCCCCTTTACACTTGTTCAGGTTGTGCAGAAAGTGTGCGGTCCCACCATGAAGCTGTTTGGATACAAATTTGTGGAAGATGAAAAGACATTAATTAATAAGTCTATCAGTTTGCTTGAAGACAAACAATTTCCATAATCAAATACAGTTTTTTACAAAACTCAACCCAACTCAAAATGTATTTATAAAGCACATTTAAAACAACCAGTGTTGACCAAAGTGCTGTACAGACATCACAGTTGCAGGAAATAAGGTAAAAACTTAAAAACTAAAATAATAAATCCTTAATCCATACTCAGTACCTACAAAATTCTTGTTGGAATGGAGGCTGTCTCTATTGATCAGTAGGTGAGAGGTGCGGTACACCTTACACAGTGTGCCAATTCATTAGCTCTTTGGTGAGCTGTACAAATCATGCACAAGAAATTCTCACTTAAGGACAATTTACTTAGCTCGGATTATGTGTCATGCAAGATTTTGTACCTAAAGAGGAAGCTAAGGGAGAATATGAAAACTACATATAGAAATCTCCTGGGCAAGATTTCTTGACAGGGTTACGTTACTCTGCGGTTGCAATAAAATAAAAAAAATTACACAAGTATAATATTAAAAATGTGCCTCCCTTTACCAACAAATTACCTTTATTTTATAGGCAACAACTTTACTGTGCACTGAAATCCCTCAGTTGCCAGTCATTTGAATTGTACCATGACCCTTAAATATCAAATTAGACGTGGCTTATTAGGGGTGCTGCATGGAATGTAGGGCTTTAATGAAAGAGGACAGTATTTTTAGTGGTAAGCAAAATCTATATGGTAATTTTGGAAAGTGTCTGTGGTAGGAATGTCCCTAATACAGATTCAAATTGGTTAAGAGTATACATTTGGCTACATAGCTATTCGACTCTTAAGTGGTAGTGGAAGTACATCTACCCTAATGAGTGGGTTCTGATTAGTGCAGGCAGTTAAGAGGGAGCTAGGACCAGGAAGCAGTATGCTTTTTAGTACAAAGGCAGTTTGCATAGGGACCTCCAGATGTCCCTAGGCGCAGCTGGGGGCTATATTTGGCAACAATCATTTGTGTGACGGACCGCATAGTCCCACTTCACTGATTTTAACAAAATACAATTTTTTTTTGACATGTACTGTGTGACACACATGCAAGTGTCCTCGCCTAAGTATGTTATGGGTTTTATAACTGAGAGCTTCCGTCGTACTTTTGGCTCTCCTGTAGGATGTAGTCCCAATTTGACCAGTGTCGGTCATGTGCATGTCCACCATGTAAAGCTGAGGGCTCCCTGGGTACAACACAGCAGTCCGCAGTTCCTTTTGTGTAGAAAAAAAATGCATTTTCTTAATAATGCTATTTGGATATTTCATGTTTTATAGTGGCATGGTGAAAATCAATTAATCCCAAGTCACATTCATAATACTAAAAGAGGTATTCAGATATTGTACTTACAAGTTCAATAATAGGTCTCCATCAGTTTTGAATCCTAGGTTTTGTTTTAGGTCTTGCCACGGAGCAAACACTTTGCTCCATTGCTCACGCTTCTGACAACCCTGTCCTAATCCTGTGGGTTTGTTTTGGCTGCCATCAAGCTGAACCTCTTACAGAGTGGCAAGACTGCTAAAAACTTGCAAATGAGGGGGAGGTGAAATACCACTCAATTGCATTATCAATATTTAGACGACCATCCGTCTTCTCCCACTCATTCTGTCAGAGTGCTGAAGCTATTGCCTATCTCCAGAAGTCTGTGGGTGCAATGAGGGGTACACCCTGGACAGGCCAGTTTGTCAAAGGCGAACATGGAGACACACAGAGACATACGACCATGCATACACAAACTCACATGTAAAGATAATTCAGGCAAGCAGGTTAAGCTAACAGTCATGTTTTTAGACTGTTGGAGTAAGGCAGAGTACTCGTAGAGAACCCACACATGCACGGGGTGAACATGCACACTTTATGCAGAAAAACCCTGGACCAGGAGTCGAACCCAGAAATTATTTCAGCTTATTCTATGTCACAAAACTTTACAAAATGCTCTTTTGCAATACTTTGTAAATATAAAGCAACTTTGGACTTAAGAGATTGAAATAGATTTATACACATTAATTTTTTATAAAGATAGGAAAAACTATACATCGCTTACCTCAGAGGGCTTTTCAGCTATCTATGTTTCCGAGCATCGACTGGTATTTTTAAGCCTCCAAGGGATTGTGAGGCTTTATTTATTTTCCACGTTTTTTTTTTATGTTGCTCTACTCATCATACTATCTAGATAAAAACCTACACCATTAAAAGAAATACTTATTGGAGAACTGCTGTTTATGAAATTCAGTTCGTGTTAGTTGATAAAATTAAATTTAACACATTTTAGGAAAATAAACCAACATAGAGTAATTTAATCATCAGAAATTTTTTTTTTGTTGTTGTTTTTTAGGCGATATGTGTGATGTGTGCGTCCTTGCCTAAGTCTGTATATCATTCAGTGAAATACAGGTGGTGTTGCATTGGTGGTCCATAAAGGTAACTACTGTGACTATGATTCAATGACAGCATTGTGTTCAGCTTGGCTGGGGCTCAAGTAATGCTACCATGCTGTCAAGGAAAGAAAATGTGCTTCAGGGATTCTTGTAGAGTGGACCTATCCTCACTTTGTGTTTTTAAAGCTGAAACCTATTCTTAAATAAAGCAGTTTTTCAAAGGTATCACTTTAAAAATGTGTTTACTTTCTTTTGGATTCAATGATATCTGTATTTTTTCTATTAAAATGAGTCTCAGTCTTTGTCTTGTACATCCAAAAGTTTCTTTTTTTATTCAAAATTTGGTTGAAAGCATTTTTTTATTGAACAAATATCTACTCTACATTTTGTTTCATTTACAAAGCATTGGTTGGTTCCAGCTCAAACCTATACAAAGAACATTTCATCATGTTTTCAGTGTTTTCTCACTTTTGTTTTTGCTAGTAAAATGCATCAATCTTGGTTTTTACCAAGTTTGTCTCATTCTTGTTTCTTACATCTCATGCCTTCTTTTACTGAGTGTTTGTTATAAGTATTATGTTATGTTTAATACATAAATAGAAGTTTAAAAGAAAGGAGAAGCATTTTTAAGGATGGTTTTCTTGCAAGCATGAAGCAAGCCAGAGTATTATTTGCTAGCTGCGTGTACTTTTATTTGACACATTTTTACCGATGAAACAAGATGTTAAATATCTGAACCTTCCTTATTTATTAGAGCTGTACTTTTCTAAAATGTATTACTCTACATATATTTTAATGTGAGCACTTTAGATCTTTAAAAAGTCTTACTTTTGAAGAATTCTCTCAGACATGATAAGTTAGAGAAAGAATGTAAATCATACACTTAACCTGTCGTTTATAAACAATGCTTTGCAAAAGTATTTATACCTCTTGAACTGTTTCTCCTTATAAAATGATACAGCCCCAAACCTCAATGTATTTGATTTGGGTTTTGAGTGATAATAAAATGTGCCATGAATTTAGATTAAACCCTGTTTTACAATTGCATCAGCCACAATTACTGCTGCCTTACTTTCAATTTATGTGTATAGCATTGATAAATGTGTATGAACGGGGTATTGTTTAAATGCACATCGTTGCCTGGGTTCCCCAAACGGCAGCGTGTGAATTACACTAAAACAGGGACCCCATTCAGCTCTGCATTCCTTGTCTTTACTATCCCAGCTGTTGAAGCATGTAGGCGTTACAACAGCTGCCGGGCAAGCAGATCATTCTACTGTTTCTATGTCTGTTGTAAAACTAAAGATATGACTTTCTCCCTCAGAATCATTGGAAATAATATTTGAGTTTGGAGAGTAGGTCCATTAAATAAGGCAGCTATTCACTATAAGTGAAGTTGTAATCAAAACAGGCTATTTCTGATTTGTTAACTATATGGCTTCAACTTTACTGACTCCTTAAGTTATTGCTTGGCCCTTAGTTGAAGGAATTTTTTAAATTCCTTTTATAAATACTGAAAACCTGATTACGGACTTGATGCATCATCATCTGTGCAAGAAGGATAGCCTGCCCATGTGAAATGCTCTACTACCTAGCCAAAAGAAAATGTCATTTTCTAATTGAGCTAAATGTTTCTATTCTTATTGATAAAGAAAACAAAATCTTGACCACAACTGCAGCACTTTGAAATTAATCAAGAAGTACACTACAGTTTATTATAGTTGTTTTTCTTGTTGTGACAGTGATATTTCTCAAAAATGAAATTACTGAGGAGAGTTGTCAATAGTAATAAAAAATGGTTGCATTATCCTCCACATGGTGATAGTTCTTTTAGGAGCAATTTTATTTAGCTGAAAACTTATTACATTTTCCTTTCTAAGAGTAGCTGTTTTATAGGGGCTAGATATGTTGCCTTTGCAGCTCCCTGCTAAATAGAAACAGTTGGGAATCCCAACCCCCCTTTCACCAACTCACAAAACGCATTAACCTAACCCTTTGGTGGAAGAAGGAAGGTAAGATTTGTTCAAGGTGTGCTTTAGAACAGTTAACACTTGTAAACTTAACAGTAAAAACAAAGACATCCAAAAGCAGAAAAGGTAGTTGTTAAATTTGCAACTAGTACTACTTAAAGGCTCATTATGTTTGGCGAACGGACATTCCACGTGCTGTGGTAGGGTCTCCCATTTGTTGTCCATATGTTACAGAAAGATACATACCCCAGAGGTAATTTTTTTTTTGTTCAATAGGGATTGACAGATGTATCAACCTAACTTCAGTACCACTCAATATTTTTTGCACTGCCTGCAGACAAATGGGATAAAACCAAATGTAGTGAACAGTGGCAGATTCAAATCAAATGTGTCCCATTTGTGTCACACTAATTTTATCTTAAATTATCTGACACTGTATTTCTCAATGGACAGCACTAAAATTCTAAAAGTTTTACACACCAAAATCACCTTGAAACACTTTTAAAAAACGCCTTTTATAGCTTGCCATATAAAACTATTGTAATGGCGGGTAGTAGCATAATTGTGAAACTCTGAATCTGCAAGTTTGGAGGAGCCAGATGATGGGACAGTTAAAAGATTAACCATACAGAAAAAGGAAAAAATTGGCAAATTGAGTAATCACTAAAAATGAGACGGAGCGGACCTTACTTTATCAAATTTTATTTGTTGGTATATGCCCAAACAGTAATAACTGGATCGTCTTGTGTTTTTCGTAATGCTTTCATTTTTATTGAATAGATTTGGGCACTTTTGAAAGATGTAGATTTGTATGATGGGTTAATAGCAGTAGAGGTTCCATAATGTGTCAAATGTAAGGAAGGTGGTACCACTTTTAACTGTGTATACAGTTGAAAGCAGGTGCTTGCATAAAGCGCATGCAAAAATCTGGTTTCAGCTACACAATGCCTGACAATTAATGGATAAAATTTGGTTTTAGGAGAGTTATGATTCATTTTTTATTTCAGTTTTTGTAATTTCAGAAAAAAATTTATTTTTTTTAATTAAATTTTCTTTCAGGTCCCATTTTAATGGTCTTTGAACTGTATTACTTGGGTCCAACATTTAAATCTTTTCCTGTAAGCCTCTCTCAATGATTTGCTTAAATAATGGTTCCTCTACAGAGCCCGTGTAACTGAGTCAGTTTTGTAGGTGACTAGCTCACACAAACCTTTTCATCTATGCCTTCATATTTCTCACTGTATTGAGAGCATGGCTTTACAGTGGCTACTCCCAAGTTTTTTGTAGTTAATTTGACTGTATGATTTGGGTGATCGTCAATTTGGAAGATCCATTTATACCCAAGGTTTAGCTTCCTGTTTGAGGTCAGGGATGTTGGTTCAGTATTTTCCTGTAATGTTCTTTTCACATATTCCCATCTATTCTATAAGGTGCATCAGGCCCTCTGCAGCAAAAAACCCATGGAGCAGGGGTCACCAACGCGAGCACCAAGGGGCCCTCAAGGACCACATGGGGTGCCCTCAGTATCTTCTGAAACCATGGGGCAAAGTTTGTAACTTAATTTTATTCCTTGAAATGTCATGAAGTGTCATTGACAAATATTGAAATTTTGGTTTGATCAGAGGCATTTATCCAACAATTCATGTATTTGTTTTGAGTGTGTTTTTAATAACTTTCTGCCCTTTACTATTACACTGTGAGTAATGTTTGTTTCCCTTCTATATAGGCCTTTAGTCCCTGTTGGTGCAAGACTTGATTCACTGTTGATGTAACTTCGGTTAGCATTTTCAGCTGGTTTTTAGCATAAGTTCTGAGACCTTCGCAAACTGTATGCTTCATAAACATCATCATGCTGATTATACTTTAGAACATATGAAAGTGGTGTCGCCCCATCAGGCATCTGGACATTATACTCAACGGTGAACAAACTTTCTAATACGCATGATTTGGCTGATTTCTTAAATTTTTTGTTTATCACAAGTAAGCAACATATTTTAAGGTGTTGTCTTCAAATACATGCCTTTTTTATGTAATAGTAATTTCTCTTTTCTACTAGTCTTGAATTTCTCTACACTGGGACATAATGTGATACTGAAAAAGGTCCTAAAGAATGTTTCCCGTGCTTTTAGGTTACACTTAAACAGGTTTTCTTTAATCTGCAGGTGTGCTGGTAATCATTCTTGTGTTGCAATTGAAGTAGGTGATATTTCCACACAAAACCAGGTTTGTTTGGTCTACGTTTTTTTTTCAAAAATTTAAACAGTTATTCAGAAAAATGTATCTTGTATTACTATTGTTTTCAGACTGATGTTAAAATCAGTTTCAGGACCTGAAATGAAAACATCAGAAACCAAGGGGGTAAATACTTTTCACAGTGCTTTAAATGATGTTGTGTACAGTGACCTCAGTATTTACTGATTTACCTAAATAAACTCTTTTTATAATTTTCTAATATTTAGTTTTCTGAGTGCCACTGGTTTTGGTTCTAAGGACATTTATATGCACAGCATGCTTTTGGGCACACATGGATTCAATGATGCCGCTTGTACTCTATGAGGGAGGAAAAAAAGCTCAGAAAACAGGAAACCCACCCTCGCTTGTTCAGTTTCTGTGGCTCCGATTCACGTTTCTCCATTTCAGTAAAAGCCTCTTTCACCCCTTTCACATGAACTAAACTGAGTTCATCCAAAATAATGCTTAAAAAATAAAATAAAAAAATGTTCAGACAGATTTTTGTCTGTTACTCTATTAATGTGTTTTTGTTTATTTTTACCTTGTGTTGTTTTGATGCTGACATCCACTTCACAGTCATACTATCCAGATGCTCAGCTCAGCTTTCAACCCTCCATAAAAAGACAAACACACACTCTTGGTACCTCTCTCATTGCAAACGTTTCCTCCAAGAGGGGCCCTTTCAGTAGGTAAATAATTTCTGTGGATAGTGCAGAACACTGAAAGCCCTCATATGGCTCAGGTGTTACTGAATGAGTCCTTGTTTCTGCTTCTACAAGTTGCTTCAGTCCATGTGCACAGCCATGCTACATGTGGAAAAAACCCTTATTTGGGAAAATCTGAAAACATTAACTTTCATTGATGTCTTTAAATGTTTAAATCTACCTTTAGATAACTTCCCAGATGTGTGAATGATAAAATATGGAGCTCTTGTACGTGACTGCAACTGAGTTATTTTAAGTTAGGCCTGTAGAGGGCAGCAGAAGCTTAAATATCATTCGGATTATGTTGTTTCCATGTGCATTTTTATGTGTACATAAAATACACCATATTTGTGAACACAGCACTTTGTTCATCCATATTAATATATACATAGCTATATGTTAAAAGTATATGAGTATGTGGAGGTGTGCTCAGGCTCAGCCATTTAAATCTGAACAAATTTTCTATAATTTTCTGTTGTTTATACTTTGTCTTCTGCGTTATTTGCCTTCAAATATTCAAAATCTCAAAAGGAAACACAGTATAATCACTTATACCAAAACATTTTTCTCCTACCTCCCACTCTTTTTAAGCATTGAAGCTTTCTACTATAAAACCAACATAGAAGAGGAAGCATTTTAAACTAAGAAAGGGCACTGTGATACAGAGGGCTCCGTTTTGAATAAATAGTGCCTTGCAAAAGTACTCACAGCCCTGAACTGCATTATATTTAGTCAAATTACAACCACTAAAGTGTACTTTATTGTGATTTTATGAGTTGGAGAAAACACAAACTGTATCCAGTATTAACATATTAGAATTATTTTACATGATCTAAATCAAAAGGAGCCAAGAGGCCAATTATCACTTTTAAGGCGTCGCAGAACTACTGGCAGAAAAATATAACAGACCATTTGATAATAAGAAAATGTTTCAGAGCAATAACTACTATACCTCAAGCTTGGTTCTCCTCTATCAGCAGGACATAGGTTTTCACCCCCTTATACATTAAACCCCTACCTGCTTAGGCTCCAACTGTCTGCTTAGTCCAGGATTGCAGTTTCTTATTCTATCCTCCAGATCACAGCATGTCCATATAAAGAAACCCCAACACAGCTACAGCAAACAAATTTCACAGCTCACATTCCTAATCTATTACTAATAGAGTCTAATTTAGCTTGTGCTTTTTGCAAGCAAATTCAGGGGAAGGGAGGGTTGTTTTATATTTCCTAGATGTAGCTGTAATTGCCTTAAAAGTTTGTATCATAAGGGTTAGAAGTCATGTTACATCTCTCAATTCTGAATGTTTCTTTAATTTCATTTGGAGGCAACACTGCCTCAACACAGAAGCACATCTTTTTTTAAACTGACAGGTGGAGAGCGCTTCAGGGGAAATTGTTCCATACTCACCTGCACCATTGTTTCCTCTGCTCTTCCTGTGCAAGGAGCCCATGTTGTTTGAATACAATGGGGTCAGGGAAATCACTGCTCCCATCACACAGACACTCCATCATTGTGACAGAGGCAAGAAACACAGCAACTGCTCAATGCTAACCGTCCTTTTTTGTCCTACCAGCATCAGATAGAGAAATGTATATAAATCTATAAATGTTAAGTTAACTGAAAGCCTGAGTGCAAAAAACTCCTTTACCGTGTAATGTAGTGTGTGTGACATATTAGCAACAACTTTAGCCTCACTGATCATAGTTAAAAATGCCTTGTGGATACCCATAGTATGATAAACACAACAAAACATTGACTACATTAAAATACCAACCATGATTCCTTTATGGATTAAATTTGTATTTAAGAAGAAGCAAAAAGTATTATAGTTGTTTTTCTTCTTGTGACAGTGATATTTCTCAAAACTGAAATTACTGAGGAGAGTTGTCAATAGTAATAAAAAATGGATGCATTATCCTCCACATGGTGGTAGTTCTTTTAAGAGCAATTTCATTTAGCTGAAAACTTATTACATTTTCCTTTCTAAGAGTAGCTGTTTTATAGGGGCTAGATATGTTGCCTTTAAAATACCCAGTTTTATTAAATATTTATTTTTATTTAGCTTAATCCTCACATCAACAAGTAGTTTTCACTTGTTTAGGTCCAATCAGTCTCTATTGGATGCATTAGAATCAAAGAACTCAAAGGTTTTGATGTCAGATTTTGCCAACTTGGGCAAATTATAATGCTACTCAACTGACAGACACTTTAAGGTGCTTCATATGTTTTACAATTATCTCTCAGACACACAAACTAACATCCTCTGGGTAGTTCACAATAAAACTGATATAATTGTTTTTTTTTAAATAAAATGTTGTGTTTCTCTGTACATAAAAAATATGGCAGCAACTGCAAGGACTAAAGCTGTAATTTACACAAACCTGTATACCGCTAGAACAAGGTGTATTGTCAAACCTTCAGGACTACAAAAGTTTATTTTTACCTCATGGATCAAAAACACTATAAATCCAAATCCAAATATATATTAACATTTAAAATAGAAAATGTATTATGACCACAGTAAAAAACAAAGAAGATATAACACTTTTGAACATTTGCAATAATGTTTTGTAGTGGCAGTATACCTAATTGTATTGAAGTTTATGAGGGTTTCATAACTTTTCAGATGTGATCTAGTTTGTCTTTAAATGTACCAGCTGAGACTCTTTCCCTTTTATCCGATTGCTTGTATGATTTGGGCCGCACCCAATATGGACTCAATTCCCAGGCTTTTCTTAGTATGTTTTTACCCAGAGTTGAAGGTAAGGTAAGACAGCATTCAAATATACCTTCTGACTGTCTGGAATGATTTTCAGCAAGAGTCCAAAAAGAGCAAGTGACAACTAGTCAAAGGGAGAAAAAAAAACCCATGTCCATAAAGTAAGAAGCTTGTACATAAATTAGTTAACACAGGCAGTATCAACAGGCTGATGCACTATGATAGAAAGCATACAGGCTCCTTTTCCTACCTTTTTGTTTACTGTCAGCACATTTCAGAAAAAGCTTATTTTAGCAACCACTGGCCTATTTGGCTAAAGTGTTCTTACTGATTTGCTAAGTATAGATCTAGCTAGGGACTGATTACCTGTTTATGCAAACATTTCTAATCTTGTTAAACTAAAACAGTGCTGAAAGGCTATGATGAAGAGAGCTTTGTTACATGCTTTCGACACTAAGTCATGTTTTTATTTGCTTATCTTTTTAACTTATGCTTTTAAAACCAAAACAATGTTTTTCAGTCGATTCATGTAAATTCTTATATTAGTAAATGGTGTTGTTATCGTTCCAGGTCCAATTTTATTATTAAAATTATTAAATATAACTGATATTCTCTTTTATAAACACATATTTTCAATTATTTTTTTTTTACAATTTCTTAAACTCCAGATTCCACTTTGCTTGCTTAGTCAGTCTATGCATTTTCATATTTCTCCAGACATTCTGCATTGGTTCTAATAATGAATGTAAACAAATTCTATAATGAATAGTTTTTAGGCAGGTTTTTGTCACCTGTTGAAGCCAAAGCCTGTCACTTACATCAACCGGTTCTCACTTCATCTACAAGTATTCCAGAAACTAACACTACTTTTGGTCTTGCTTCTTTTTAGTCTGCTGCCGCTCATGACAAGAATGCTGTGCAAAATATTCGTAAACTAGATAGACTAATTTCAATTTCATCCTTTAAAAAAAATTATATCATCCTTGTTCACAGACACTTGCAGCTGCTTCTCTACATTGTCATTTTTGGGTTGTCTGTTGCATCTTAAATTGGATTTTATGCATGTATTACAAATGTATTGTATTTATGTTAGTCCTACTTCCCTTTTCCTAAGTGGTTACTTCATTTGTCAGGCCGCCATTGTAAATAAGAACTTGTTCTTAATAACTTCCCTGTAAAAAATAAAGGTAAGAGGTTAAAGAATACAATGGAATTCGAACAGCATTAACCTTTGCCTGCAGAACTTTCTGTAGAAGATTATGTAATAATCCATCCATCCATTTTCTGTCATGCTAATCCCTGCTGGGGACATGAGCAGTGCTGGTGCCTATCTCCAGCTGTCTATGGGCGAGAGGCAGGGTACACGCTGGACAGGTTGCCAGTCCATCGCAGGGCAACACAGAGACAACAACCATTCATGCACACACTCCCACCTAAGGAGAATTTAGAGAAGCATATTAACCTAACAGTCATGTTTTTGATCTCCGGAATCTCCAGAGAGAACCCATGAATGCTCAGGGAGAACATGCAAACTCCATGCAGAAAGACCCTGGGCTGGGAATTGAACCCGGAACCTCTTTGCTGCAAGGCAGCATTGCTACCCCCTGTCCACTGAGCAGCCATATTATGTAATAATATTATGTAATAATGTGCAGTAAAAAACCCTTTCATTCCCTAAATGCGATGTTAACTTTCATGTTCACTGTCAGATTATTTTTGTTTGACAGGTTACAAAATCTTCTAGTGTTTAGTTTAGTGTCTGCTGAATGTAAAGCCCTATCAGAGAAGTCTGTTGGAAATGTCAGGACTGGAAATGTCAGCTTTGCCAGATAATGCGGCCGTAAAGCTGATGCTGTAATCTGATCAAAGTTCACCTATCTACATAGAATCTAGCCCCTGATTTAATCTTTTTTGGGGTTTTTCATTATAAATATTATCAGTTTTATCTAATCAATATGAAGAAAAAAAAAATCCTGTTTTATTTTAAGCTGATTTGAAATTTTAATAAACCTAAAATAAGACATTAGTTTTGTGAGAAAAAACAGCAGTTGTTTTTAGCATTTCTTTGTCATGAATAATAAGGCGTCAGTCTTCAGTTTTAACTTATCCTATGTTGTCTCTGCTGCACCCTATGGTTTATTAGTCTCCCAGGCCTCCTGTCAAATGACATGAGCTATCGTTAGCCAATTAAACCATTATGTATACTAATTGCATAATTCAGTTTTTTTTTCTTTGACCTGTGTGCAAAAAAAGGAATCCTGGACTGTTAAAAAAAGCACAAAAAAAAGATAATTTACCTATGGACAAGGAGAAAATAATGCACAATTATACCCAAACACTGAGATTTTAAAGAAATTTTATTAGACAGCTTTGCCCTGCCATAATCAATGAAGCAAGTACTCTGGAAACTATTGGCACTTCAGCATCTGAATTTCTTGCAATCTGGAAGTTAGAAATGACAGAGGAACTGGTGGTTTAGTGCCATTGTCTAAATGTGTGGCTGTAGAGGGTGGATGGTCTTTGTAATGATTTGATCTATAAATAAACCTTTTGTCATGAAACTTGATGTAAACTTGCATCAGGAAACTTCTATACAATATCCATTTAAATAAGATACATACATTAAGATCGATTCCTTTTTTTTTTAGATGGCCATGTGTCTTTCCTGTCTTCATAGCTATGTTTTTACCTATTCTGAATCATTGACTGTGGGAATAGTTAAAGCTTAAACTCCCTCCATTCTGGTCCCTGAGTGGGTGTACGTCTGATTTTTAAACAACACACATTCAGATGCTTGGTGGGGTTATGGGGTTGAGTCTGCTTTATGGTCTAGCCGCCCTTTGATTCACTGCTCAGTGAAACTTGTGACTGTTTTAATTAAGGGAAAAGTACACTGACAGTGTAACATGCGGAAATCCACCGCCAACCACATAAAGGGGTGCTAATGCTTTTCTTCCTGTCGACGCAAGGCTGGCCTCCTTTTGTCAGACAAAACCATTCGCTCCAATTCATTTTCTTCCCCTCCTACTTTTTTTCTTCTTTTACCGTAAGTAAGGCATTGCATGAGGTCCTTTGCTAACAATGAGAAAAACATATTCTGGACCCAGCCAGGTGAGAATCCATCAGTGCTTAGTTCAGATGGATACAAGGCAGTGTTAACTTCCAAGGCTTTTCTTTTCCAAGACAACCAAATGGGAAAAAAAAAGTTTCTAAACTGTTCATTGTATCTCACTCAGGATGGGTCTCCCTTCTTGCTCCCTAGCAGCAATTATGAGTTCTTTCAAAAGTTTTTACATTTTATCACATAATTACAAACTCATATGCAAATATAGATATGTAAATACAACACCATATCGATATATAAATACAGTACCTCACAAAACTGAGTGCACCACTCAAATGTTTGTAACTTCATTACTTTATCTTTTCATTGGAAATCCCTGACAGTATAACATTGATATAAAGTAGGGACTGTATAGCTTGTATAACATGGTAAATCTGATGTATCATCAACATTTTTTAATATCTGGTCAAGAAAATGTTTGACCAGATTCTTTAAGGTCTAAACAGTGGGCAATAAAAGTAAGTAAAGTGAAAATTGTGTCCGATGAGCTATTTTCTCTCCTCATTCATAGGTGTAAATGGGGAGCAGGTGTGTTAAAATTACTCATATTGTTCTCACACTATCTAATACTGTTCACAAGTTTAACATGACAGGATATGGTAAAGAACTGTGTGAGGATCAGAAAAATAGATAACAGATAAACAGATAACATGCAGTGAACTTTATTACACTGTTCTGTTCTGCATGGATGTACCCAGAAAGTTGTCTAGTCCAGCAAAGATGCACCAGAAAGCAGCAAGCTAATGGTAAGTAAACTAAGGACACACATTATTGGATCCATATGCTGTCACAGCAACCAGGTGAGAAGCACAATAAAAGTGTGTCTTGTCTAAAATCAAGCATTGTGGCAGGAATGTAATGGCTTGAAGGTTGTCAATTGTAAGGAGCAACAATTCATGACTTAATTGAGACAACATGAATGTATACATGTCCTGTGACACACTGAAGCAGAGCCCACAAGACAATTACTACATTATTAAAGAAACTGAGGGTAAAGGTGGTAGACTGGCTAAGTCTCCAGACCTATGCCCTTTGTGCCATCCTCAAACAAAAGGCAGAGGAGAGCAAATCTCCATTTTCAAATAGCTCCATAATACAGTCATGAGTAAATGAAAGATGTTTTGAGTGGCAGCCTTTTAATCGCTACTGCACTTTAATAGAGTTAGGGCTATTCTTGAAGGTATTGGTGGTTACATAAAATACCCACTGAAACTATCGGCACAATCTGTCAGTTTTCTCCTGAGTGTTTACTGTACTTACTTTTAATGCCAGTTAAAACTCTCATTAGACTAGATTACTAGAGGTCAGTAAACACCAGTTTTCACATCTTGCATCAGTCTTTTCAGATGTCTCCAGGTCTAGTCTTTCTAAACCAAAACACTGCATCTTCAGCTGTAGACTTGGGGATGTTAACACACCAGAGGATCAACCTTTGACAAACCTAAATTTTTCTTAGCATACTATATCACATTTTCCTCCAGGATTTCCTGGTATGTAGCTCAATTTCTTTTCCCATTAACCGTGCCTAGCTACCCTGCCAATGCTAAAGAAAAGCTTCCCCACAGCATAACGCTGCCACTACCATTTTTTTTTTTTTTTTTTTTTTACAGTAGGAAGGTCAGAGTAAAAGTGTTATTTTTTTCATGACACATATAATTTTGTGTGTGTTTTAATAACAGTTCTGTTTTGGTCTTAACTAACCAGTTTACATTTTTTTCTACATATTTGCTTTCCCCCTTCTATTAAAATTAAAGTTGCCTTTCAAATGACTTTCTTATTACAATAGCTTTTTCATGTCAACCTTTTACCAGTTACCATGGGCCTATTTGGGAATGTCTTTCACCGATAAAGATCGTGCCCAGCAATTGGGCTTCTTCTGAGATTTGAATGAATACTAAGGGTCTGTTTGACAGTAATTTCATAAGAAGGAAATCAGACAGAGTTGTACTCTTTGGTCACCGGGCTGCATTAAAACATCTGACAGCTGTCTGTGGGTTCCCATGTTAGTCACACAGGTACAGTTCTCTCTTGTCTCTGTTTTCTGACAGATGCTTCACAGAGGTTTGTGTATGGTGATATGTGACAAGTTCTCTCTTCCTCTGGGGATCAATGTCTGTCCTGTTCTCTCGCCAATCTGATGTTTATCTGCTGGTGATCAATCAAACAGCTGACAGCATGAGGGTTAGTGTTACCATCCTTGCTGCCTCTGACTGACTGTCTACAGACCAAACACAGAAGACAGGTAACAATTTATAAGAGTGCAAGTCTTAATTAAGCATGGGGGGCTTTTTGATCAATCAGATAACTAGATTAATAATGAAATAAATAAATGCAATAGCATATTTTCCGCTTAAGTTAAACAGGTAAAAAGGGAGAAAAGCAATTTGATACTGTACACAGTTTTTTGACTACCAGCTTCTAAAGCTTCCAAATGGCCTCTCAACACTTTAAATACATGATTGATGAACATTCTCTATACTCCAAGCAAATGGGCCTGAGTCTGGATTTTTAGCTCCTAATGCAGGTGTCAGTAATCCTTCTCAGGCTCTTCAGATGATGGCTTTAGCCTGAGGAAATGCTTGACCAGATTCTTCCCTTGCTGCATAGAAACGGTGTAATCTCTCAATTCTTGACACGGCAAATAAACACTGCACAGAAGGACAGCCTCGCAACTTTATCTCTTCCTTCCTTCCACATTGTCCTAATGACAAGTTTCAGGGCAAGAGAAAAGAGTAGACATATTTCTCAGGTCAGAGGCCCAAAGGGGCCATGGCATGGGACTGAAGGTTAAGTGCATGTACTAATCCTCACAAAAAAGGAATATAACACCACACATATGACACTGCAGATACTTCCTCTTGACCTTTCTTTGGGTCTCCTCCTCCTGTTTGATTTTGGTGATTTATCTAATTGCACGATACAAGAAGACAAATGTGAATGTGATGTGTCACTAAAATGACTGTAGCCATACACCTAATGGGAGGTTAATCTTTTTTAAAACCTGTCTCCTAAATTATTTCTTGATACAACTGAAATTCTACTGGAATTATCCATTCTTCATATCAGCTATGCAGGACACATCTTTTTCATGTGACTTTTCTTGCAGATTTATCGAACTTGGCTTTGTTAAAACAGCTGGATGTTGTGTCTAATCAGCAGCAAGCTATATGATAGTCAGAAATGCTAGACTTTTTAACATACGCTAATCCATGTTAAAAGATAGATGCTGTGACCTAAAAGGCAAAAGAAGATATTGCCACATAATGCCATATTCTTTTGTGCATCCTTTACCATTTCTCTGTTAAACTTTAAACAAACAAACTAATCTACAATTCACTATTTAGCCATATTGTGTTCATATCTACATATCAGGTTCAGTAAAACTGATTAACAGCGAGTAAAGTTTATTTGGTCAAAATGTTTCCATTTGAATATTTATTCTTAAGCGATCATTTCTAGAGGCTGATTCAGAGGCTAGTTGTACATAGAAGCATACAACCATGCACACACCAGGGAAGTCATGTTTTGGCAGTGTGGGAAGAAACTTACTCTTTTTTGCACTGAAAAAAGTGTATATTGCCTCTTATTTTTAATAGCAACAGATTAAACTACATATGCTTAAATTGAGATTGGTAAATAATAGCACAATAAGAAGGTATATCATTCTAAACGTCTTTTTCTATTAGACATTTCAAATAAAGATGACAATAAAGATTGTTAAAATGTTTTTTTTTTTCAGTATAGCTTCAATCTAAATTGTTGTAATGAATGTTGTGACATGAAACGTCATCTGAGGTAAATAGTGTTTGCCTGTTCTGGACTCCTTACCTTCAAGAAGCCACAACTAGCATATCCTGCTCGACTTTAACATACATGCAAACTCACCTTTGCTTTTTCAGGTAGTTTAAGTCGTAGAGTTTAAATATAAAACACAATACATTTTGCTTTTAAATCCAGTAAAAAATCCAGTAAAAAAATGGAAGCATAAATCCATCAAACAAAAGAAAATAGTTTTCATTCTTTCAGCAAACAAGGTGATAAAGTGAGACAGAGTTCCTGGGTGGGCTCGGAAAGTGAGACTTGAGGCCCATCATTTCAACCTTATCAAATTATGTAGGTTTTTTTTTTACTAGAGAAGACAAAGATTAAAAAAGGGAGTGCCATGAGGTTGATGATAAGTGAAAAATGTGACTGCTTGGACTTCTATGATTTGGTATGTGGGAACCTACAACAGATTATTAAAAAAAAAGGAGCTCTGTGGAGGTTCGCCAAAAAGCCAGAGAGCGATAGATGAAAGTGGGAACTCTCTCACAGCTGTCAGCAGTTTTTAATGTGAACTTTGTTATAGATTGACAGAGCTGCAGAGCAAATTTATTTAGTTAGATGGTTTCATGTGTCCTAACTATGTTGCCTGTGGCTTTGTCATCTTCATGAATTTATAACTGAATTATGTTTTATTTGTGAATAAGGGTGTAAAGAAGAGCTTTTTTTTTAGAGTATATTTTAATTTTAAACTCAAACTATTCAAATTGTCTTTAAAAAGCAAAAGAAAAGCTGTTTACTGAACCCTTTTAACAAACTGAAAGTGTTTGAATCTGCAATACAGGTGAGGTTTCATGTAAAGTACAGTCATCTTTAGCCTTTACACAGCACTGTAATTGAATCAAGCCATGATCTTTCCTCCCCGTAGTTATTTTAAGACATGAATGACACAACAAAAATTGCAATGCACTACCCTCCCTCATTTTCCATTTCAACAAAAGGTCAGAAATTCAATCACCACCACCGCTATTGCTATAATAATGTATGTATGGGAAACACGGGAACAGTTACTGACCACCAAATTCTTTGGCTGCCTGTGGTCATTTTTGTCTTACCTAAGAACAGAGGCGTTTCTCACTAGAGTTATTCATTAATCCCAGCGACCTGAGAGAACAGCACCAACAAACTCTGTCACTCTCAGCTCTTTTGCTAATAGTGTTTTGTTTTAAAATCCAAGGTGGCAACAACAAAATATAATTTGGCTTTTTTTTTTTTTTATAATTTATGATTTAGCTTTGGGGATGTTTGAGTTTATCTAAGGACAGGAAGAGGACAGAACAATTACATGAGTAATTATTATAAAATTATTATCTTTTTTCCTGATTAGAAATGTCAATTTATATTCAGATGGAGAGAGACTTTTATTTTATTTCCCCTTGTCCCTTACAGTATCTTACCCCGTTTAGCTTTCGGTTTTAATGTTACCTTAGGCCACCTTTTATAGAATAACCACCTCCAAAAATGCATTTAAATAGTCTTTAATTCATGGTCCTTTTCATCACCACTAATTGAATATATTTCATTTAACACATATAACCTTTAAAAGCATATCCCTTATTTGATGTTATAATAAAACTACTAAATCTCCTTTTTGTTGTGCCACTCCCAAGATAATCACTGGCATTCATCAGTACCCCCCATGGAGAAGTTCTCTGCCATCCTTGCTCATAAATCAAGATGATAATTCAGAAAAATAAAAAAAAAGCCTGTTAGGAAGTTGCATGACAAGAAGGAAAAAAGAACAATTGTGGAACTGTGGACAGCTAGGAAAGAGGCGGAGGAGGCAAGATGAAGTGGAGTTCAGCAGAATTGAGGAGGCTGATTAATGCACCGTCACAGCTTTCATTAGCTCCCAAGAACAAGGTAAACAAATATAAACTAGAGAGAAAGAGATGCAACCAAAATAATTGACAAAACACAATCAAGAGATTAGAGAAACCAACTCAGCTTCAGTGGTAATGACTCACACTCAGTTTGCCAGAGTTTTTAATAATCTGATCCTATATAAAGCCAGACAAACTGCACTCATGCTTTGTTGCTTTCTATGTCATGGAGACCATGCAGCTGTTTGTGACAATTAAAGCCAGTTTTACGAGTCCCTTTTATATAAAATGTGTAAAATGTGAAAAAAACAAAGAAGGAAATGAAATATTCAGAACATCAGCAACATGAATAACATGAAATGTCCTTTAGATATATCCTCCAAAAATGACTTGCTTTCTATTTGTATGATAATAATAAAAAAAAACTGCCTTTGCATTATATTGAAGTGTCTTTTGAAAAAACCTTTCCTCCTTCTTTTTGCAAAGAAGAGACAAATGCTGCCTATTGTGTATTTCTTTTCATTTTTCCCAGTGTGCTTGCTGTTTCTTCCATCAGGCATTTTTAAACCCTTGCATCTATTACCTTTCACCGGGTAAATACCTAACACTGGAAACATTTGTCAACGTATGCAGCTGGCTGAGCAGAATAGATTATTAGGAACAGAGGGGAAAAACACACTGCTTCTCCAAATAGTGTAAAGCTTGCCATACAAAATGTGATTTTTTACCTCAGACATAAGGAAGCTGCAGAGACAGCAACCCTGGCGGTTTGCACATTGACCGTTACCGTGTAGAACAGTTTATTCATGCCTACAGTATCAAAGGGAAAACAGTTGAATAATCCACCATATTTAAACAACAGACACAGTAATTACAGATGTCAAACAATAAGCCAAGAGCAAGCAGATTTTGAATTGCTGGTCAGAGGTTATGTTGTGTCTGTATGCCAGAGATTGCAATGATGAGATGCTGCTTTAGGAATTGATGTAGTTTGTGCATTGGTGTTTACATCAAGCCTCATTACAGATTTATGGCTGACGCAATGCAGCCCATTCCCTCTTAACGTCGAGGCCAACACAGTGTAAAGCCTTGAGCTGTAAAACAAATATTGTAAATGATCAAAATAGAATATGGAAATGGAATTACCAAATGGCAAATGATCTGAAAAAAGGAACCTCTAATTCAATTTTGTTTGTGTTTGTTAGAAAGTAGTCGAATATGAGTATTTCATGTGCTCACATTTTTTCTACAATAAAAAAAAAAAACAAGACCTGAGCTGCATAAAATAAAGGCAAAGCAAAGTAGCTGATGGTTTTGGTTGCATGAAATGTTTTGAACTATCTAAAATTTGCACAATAAAGCAGCCTCCGGCAATAGTCTGCTGCAGTCGCACAGGCAAAATGAGATTTGCTATACTAAAGCAACACAAGTAGAATAGTGGTCCCCTGTTATAGGTCCTGTGGCCAGCGCTGTGCAAACAGCAGAAAGTTGCGGCGTGTGAAGGGTAATGGGACATCCAACGCCAGGGGACAGCAGGCAGCAGAGTCACACACCGCAGCCAAAAGAAAGATGAAGTAATCTCAGGAAACAAGTAGACACACTCCACTTCGAATTTCGCCCCAAACAAGATTAAAGTGACATTATTCTATGAGAGAGTGGCAACAATATTAATCTTACACATTGAGGCACAGGCTGGACAAACAAAAGCAGACTGCAACAGCATGACGGTACATTCTTTATTTTGTCAGTATGTGGTTAGATTTAGAAGTACCCATGAGGTTCTTATCATCTCCTCTTACATTGAACCAATATGGTCATTGCACCCCTGTTAGTGTTTCATGGAAAATTTTACAACATTAAACTGTTACATATCAATGTGCATTTCTTTTATTCATCTTTAAATATATTTTAGTCTCTTTAAAATTGGAAACACTCGTGGAGTTAAATTTAACACTTTATGATTTTAATACAGAGAAAAATTTGTACAAAATTTGTTTTTTTTTTCATTCATATATAGCAATAGAGAAAAATTACGACACTAATTAGATGTTTCATAGCCAATATATTATGCTAAGTGGACTGAAATGAAATGTATACAGTATATGCTAGGACAAAGAGAAAAGTGTGATAACTGTTCAACTTTTTTCTTTAACTGTTGTTAATATTTGCAACTGAAAATGTGTGCTTCTTCTAATTACATAGTTCCCACAAGATTATTGACATTCCACTAAAAGACATATGAATTGTCTATAAATCTTTTATTGCAATATAAAAATTTCTTTATTCAAATGTTTTTATTTCAAATCCACTTTTAAACTAATTTATTTGTTTCAGTGGAATCTGTACATTTATATTCAGACTAAATAATCAGTGTCCCACTTATTGGCATGCCAAACAATAAGTCCAAAACAAGAATAAGTAAAGTATTTCTGAAAACTTTGATTCAATGTTTAAGGTAATCAGTAATACAGACAATGATCACTCTTTACCACTCTTCAAAACAGGGGGAAAAAAGACAACATACCACTCAAAAAAGGTAGCTGCATCCCGTTCCTCATAAATGTGGAAACAACTACAGCAAAAAAAGAGTTCAGAAAAAATGGCACAAGAACACACATTCAGTCTGTGAGCTTTGCATACAAGATAAATGTTCCACACATTGTATATTAAACAATGCTGCTTGGGCAGAAAGGGTTCTTCCTAAACTTTTAGGGTTTTTCTTTATTACCACCCCATAGAGATGTTAAAAACATAGCCTTGAAAAGGTTTTATTTTATTGCTGTTATCTAACATGAATAAACTTGCTGCAAGGGAAAACATCTTCAGCATAGGAATAAGACAGGTGCAATTAAAGATAAGTTTAAATTTTTTATACATATCTATCAGGGGTATCAATAATTAAACATAAATATGCACATACTGTATATGACATAAAACATCCAAAAACAAAGTAACTCTTTCCCAAATTGAAGAAGAACCCCATCTATCTAAAACATCTGTTTTGTGCTTGCCATGACCTGGATGATTGAAAATTTGCACAGCTTTCCCCGCCTATATAATTTAGGGATTCAATAGGTTCAAATCCACCAAGTGAGCGTTACATTTAGGTTTTGTTTACAACCTGTTGCATAAATAAGTCAGTCCCTAATACCCCACTGAGAAAGTCAGGGGTCTAATGAGTAGGGTTTAAGCCCCTCCACCCCTCTACTCTCCCACTCTCAGCTTGGTCTCCTAATGAGCCATCATCATGCAAAACTGCCAGCTTGATACACATTAATTGGATTTTCACTTTTTCACCAATTAATTCACCAGCATTGTCATTTTGGCCAGCCTCCGAGGGGTTCTAAGAAAACGGGGCAGCTTCCCCTTTTTACTCTTACCGACTCTAATAGCCACAGAGTAGAGAGGGGAAACATTTTTCTTTTCTTCTTTACAACAGAGATCAGCTATCTCATTATAGGCTTATGGCATTTGTTGGAGCCCCTTCCTTTTGTGAAGAGAAAACTGTTTGTGTGCTGCTCAGCTGAAGCCTTTTACAGTTTGTTAACCTGTCTCTGCCGGTGCCAGAGACCCTGGGGGGAAAAGCCTGATGTGCAGTGAGTGACTTAGATTCCTTTTACCCTAGAGGACAGACCACAGGGTTAGGGAGTGCAATCCCACGCCACCTTGTTCAACAAGCACCAAAACAAGAAATGAATGCAGCCCTTACATATCACACAGTTATTTGATATGTTGACACATCAGTGGTGTTTCGAATTCTGCCAGGGGGATTTTTTTTTTTTTCTTTTGTTCACATGAATTGTTGCAGTTCAAATTCACTTGAGGAACGTGTGATGGGACAAATTTTTGAGCCACTGTGCCTGGATTAGGGTTGAAAAAAGAGGATAAAAAAACCAGCTTGGACACACTAATTTGAACTCTGATTAATATTTAACAAAATACTTACACTCCAAAAGGCTGATTCTAGTTAAGTGTTCTCAACTTGTGTCATGTCTGGAGCTGGTTAAATATCAACATTTAAAACTATTTAAAGTAGAGTCCATGCTGATGACAGGAAAGCCAAGTTTCAGACTAGCTTCATGAGCTCGAAAGAGAAAGGTAGAAAAATTGAATGAGGCAAAAAAAAAAAGGGTATAGAGAATTGTTAAGTCAAAAGCAAAAAGAAAAAGAAGTAAAGGTAGAGGAGTGGAATAAGGGGGGGCAGCCCTACACTTACAGGGTCATATCAATTGACAATGATGCAACATGATCTTGAAAAGGCCTGTCAACATTTCATTAGGTTACTCAAGGAAAGAAACCGTCCTAGAATTTAAAGCCTGAAAGACAGGAAAGTTAATTGATTCAGGCAAAAATATATATATATACATATTTATAAACTTGTTTTATACAATCCCAAAATGTTTCCTCTTGGCAAACAATCTTGGTAAAACATTTGTGTTTGAATTTTGAAGAGACAGAAACACTACAATACTTTTCATAGGGCCACATACCCCATTCATCTACAGGCCATAAGCACTCACCTCTCATGAGATGAAGGCCCTTGAGAGGCTCATCTGCAAACATTTAAGCTTCCTGTTGAAATTGTCTTTGAATCCACTGAAGTTTGCCTACCAGTTTGGTATCAGGGTGGTTGAGGCGCTCATCTGTCTGTTGCATGAGATCTGGTCCATCAGGAGATTATGGAAGAACTGTGAGTATGTGAACCATGAATGGATCATTTTGATGATACATACAGTAACTTATTCATAGTTTTTTGTACTATCAATTGTTGACCCTTTATTGGGCAAGTTACAGTTTTTTATCACTTGCATACCACTTAGAAATGGAACCCCCCACTTTTGCTATTTTCCTTAATATATTCGGGGAAATATTTTGGCGTTTCCTGTTATTACATTGACATTCATTTTTGCCATGAAAAAATATCCATATTCTTTTAATGTTACAAAGATAATAAGGTAATGATCTAAATATTAGTGAAACTGTCTTAAAATAAGTGTATTTACCCTTAATTTGAGTAGGTAAATAAGAAAATCTCCAGTGGAAGGAGCATTTTATCCATAAAACCAGATTTTTTGATATTATGTACTTGAAATAGGAGATTGAACTTTTTTTCCCTATTTTAAATGTAAATTTTCTTATTCCAATTTAAGAAAAAATGACATACTTAGATTTCAGTTATTTGCATTGAGCTCTTTGCTTGAAAGTTAGACATTTACAGTCTTTTACTGAGTGCCCTAAAAACGGTTAAGACTGTATCTTTCAGTTTCCAATCAATTATATGAAGCATTTATTTATCAACAATAGATTTACCCTAATTATTTACATCTTCAATTTTGCAGTAACATATGGTTAAATACTGGAAAAAGTGTATATACTTGAGAATATCAAACAGTATGTTCTGTTACCTGAACAACATGTTTACTTCTTGCATCAGTAACTTTTAGAGAACAATAGCTGCTTTGATCCATTATATTCTTTTGACAATTATTTAATGTAATAGATGTCTAAATATGTGCTGTGTGATTGTCAAGATATTTATTTTTGGACTTTCTACAAAAACATCAGCTAAAGCAGCTCAAAGATGTACATTAAAAGAAAGTCTGTTTGTTGCCTTCTTGACAGGTAATGTTCTGGTCATTTGAAAATAGACCTTTACTTTCAACCAATAACCCTGCCGTCAGGGAAGGTTGTAGGTTTGAGGTCAAACGTTTACAAAATCTGTTATTTAATAATCAAGGGTATTAGTTTTGATTAATTGACACAGTGATCAGGAGGAGGAGCTGTTTTTATTGTTGTTTTTTTAGCCATATAATGTGTTGGTCTCCATTACCATGAAGGATTCCATAGTTTGTGCACAAGTGTCCATTATGTCATAGTAGGAGGAAAATAGGCTTTTTTTTTGTTTTTGTTTTGTTTTTTTAATGTTACGAACGTTTAATCAACCAGAACTTCATTAATCCACATAATTAATTGAGCAGACTTTGCTGTGTTCCTTTTGCTACCTTTACTTTCTGGCCATGTTTTACCATTACTGTTGTCCCATCCCTCCAAGGGTTGTGAGTTAATCTGCATGACCCAGCAACTGTCACATACTAATAAACACGGAACTAATTGACTTTGTTGAACCACTTATCAGCTACCTTTCAGCAACTATGGAGATATTTGTTTATTTACAGCAGGACGACCAGGTGTGTCCTATCAACCAAGAAAGAGATATTTTATAATATATTTATTACTAGGTCATTACATGATATGATTATATATTACTATTATTATATTAAAGGACAGCATTCTTAGAACTACTCAGAAATATGTACAAGGACGAGGGCAGCAAAGCTTGGATGCTCCAAATAAAAAATATTTATATGTATAGGATTTTAAACCTGCACTTTATAGGTAGTTTGTTATGTTGTTTATTGTGACATGCACAGTTAAGTACTCAGCCCAAAAGATCTCTGCTAATATGGACAGCTAATTCCCTGTTCACTAGACGGGAACATCAGAAATCAGACATTTAGAAAATCACTGAAATGTTTTTGCATAAAGTGACCACTGAAGATCTTTATAGTCACAATGTCAGTAGTCATGCAATACCAAGCTCCATCAAACCCAATTAGATGCCAGGTTGATAATGAGTTGGTAATGCCTCAAATTAAAATTTGAAAACAATCTAGACACTTTAATCTGTTTTTGAAACAGTAAGTTGATGTTTTCCTCCGAAACTACTTCTAACTGTTCCTGTGATTCCCTGTCTTTAATGAAATTACTGAAGTTATGAAGTTCATGTTATCTTTGTTTTTCCACTTCCGATAAAATCCTTGGGCCTGATTTTTGTCTCCACACCACACATTTTTACTTTCTGGTTTTGTTGAAGGGATTTTCTAAAACGATGTCATTTTGTTCCACTGTTTCCACAGGCTTTAACAAGATAAGAGATTCCTGCATAGTCAGTGACTCAGGGGAGCTTTGCTTACTGCTTCTGGGGCTTCCTATAGGGAGAGGGTAAGTGATGCAGGTAGCTACCAACTTGGGTTTAAAATTACATACATACAGTGTGAAGCTGTTGATTTTATCTCCCTTTAAAATGACTCGCATTTTTTCTTCAAGGCAACTTGACTTAGTTTTTACATTTAAACTACATTTTCCCAACTTTTACATTTGGCAGTACAGCTATTTAACAGTAGATTTAAATACATGCTAGATTTACAACACTTGTATCTCAGGGTCAAATTCAATATATGAGTCTGGACAGAATGGATTCAATGCAATTAAAATTTCGCGAGAAATTGTAAGTTGGTGCAAAATAAATGATATCCAATTACTCAAAACTGAGTCCATTCACATACTGTATGTACCACTATAAGCAATGGTTTGCCGCATTTAAAAAAAAAACAGTATCAGTACTTGTAAAAACATAAAAACATAACAAAACTTTGTGTAACTGAATAGACATACATATAAAAAAAGCCAGTAAGCTAAGTTTTACTGCAGAATTTTCAGACATTTTCCACATATGAGTGTGGTACAAAAAAAAATCTAAAATATATTCATATAAATGCCCATATATAAATCTTTTAGATTAGAGATATTTTTTGTGAATACTCTAAAATGATAAACTTGCAAAAATATTAACGTTGAAAGAGAAGTGTTCTTTTCCAGTGTATTCCATATGCCTTCAATGATATCACTCAGAAACTTCATAGTATAGTGTATCCTATCTTTTTAAAAGAAGCTCACCTGGTTTATTTTGGTAATTTCAATATCAATACAGCTGTGCAAGTTTTAGCTTAGCAGGTTAGGCTAAACTTAAAGACATTTTGATCTTTTTTTATAACAAGTAAAAAATGGCTCAGTAACAAAGAACAAAAACAAAAGCATTGTCCATCAGTACCGCAGTCAGGGAATGTGCCAGCTATATACAGAATCACCTTATGTCATACTGCTTTCTCAGTTGTGTCGTTCCTTTACACACTTACTTAAACACACACGCATACAAAGACTCACTAAAGTTTTTCCAGGGTATTTCTTGGTTAATTAACAGATTAGTGGTGTGGGGCAGCTCTGAAGTTCAGGGGTCAAGACTAAACCCTCTAACTGAGAGGATAATCAGTGGCAGGTGGGCTCACACTTCTCCCATTGCCCCATCCTCCTCCCCGTCCACCCAACTTGACTTTAAGCAAAATAAAACCCTCTCTGCTAACAGCACCCTTGACTTCAGCCACTACTAGTGGAGAGGTGGACAGTGAGGAGATGGTGAAGCCGGTGAGACCTGCATTTGTTTAGCTCTGGAGATGTGCCACCCTTTCATATATGATGTTAGGCCTCATATTTACAAAACTGAACTGATACCAGACTGACTTAGTTGGAAGTGGACTATAGGCAAAGTAGGCCTGTTGCTAATGGCATAAAAGAAAAGAAA
>NW_015150454.1:2164076-2190608 GCF_000732505.1 Cyprinodon variegatus | reverse complement strand
AAATTAAATGTAAAAAAGATATAAGGATAAATCATAATTGTTTTTTTTGTTTTTTTTTTAGAAATTAAATGTAAAAAAGATATAAGGATAAATCATAATTGTTTTTTTTGTTTTTTTAAATAAACTTGTAAACTAATAGTTGGAATGGATGTTATTTGGAAGTGATTTTTTGGGCAAACCAAGAAGGAAACAGTGAGCCTTATGGAAGCGAACCACCAAAGAAGTTTATTTTTTCCTAATATTTCTTTGTGGATTTTTTGTTTTTTTTAGAATGATAAAACAAATGTAAGCCTAGATTTGGGTAATGGAAAAATCCAAAGCAAACTGAAGAGACAACCAAGGTTATGCCATACCTGTCTAGATATGTTTATGAGGGGTTAACAGCCAGACCAAGGGGAAAAAAATATATTATTAATGAGCAAAAAAGTTAATCTGCTAACAAAATACTTTAGTTTACATATTTGTTTTACCTTTAATGCATCCAATTTCAGTGAACTGTCCTTTTCTAAATATTACCTCCCATTCTTAAGGCCGTGACAAAAAAAAACCCAAATCTGATTTTACGTCAGATCCAATAGAAAATCATGTCGGACGAGGTTGTGACTTTTCGGGCTCACTGAAAATCAATGGGGAGAATCACACCCGACACGATTTTATACAAGGGGGCTTCCATAGATCCGACTGAGATATTATATTATTTTAGTTGGACTCCGCAGCAATTCTGTGGCAATATCATGGGTCTGACAGGAAGCGAGACAAGGTTATAAAGTAAAACAAATCTACTTTGGGGTAAAAAACAAAAATAAAATCTGTTAATCGCACGGGGAAAGATTCAGTTTTTGAGTCGCACAGAGTATATATAGCAAGCAGAATTTCTAGAATTTCCTTCTTTCATCTGTGGAATATTGTAAAAATTAGAAATATCCTGTCCAGGGGTGATGCTGACTAACTGGTCGATGCATTTGTTGCTTCAAGGCGGGACTATTGTACTGTAATTCTTTACTATCAGGAAGTCCACAAACTGTAGTTAAAAGCCTTCAGCTGGTCCAAAATGATGCTGCATCCAGAGTTCTGATGAATAATTAAAAAGAAAGATCATATCTCTCCTATCTTAGCTTCTCTTCATTGGCTTCCTGTTAAATCCAGAATAGAAAATTTTATTAAATTAAAAATCCTCCTTCTCACATATAAAGCCTTAAATGGCCAAGCTCCATCCTATATAAGAGGTATGATTGTTCCTTATGTTCCTAACAGAGCACTTTGCTCTCAATCTGCAGGTTTAGAAGTTGTATCTAGAGTTTCTACAAGTAGAATGGGAGGCAGTCCCACACTGACTGATAAGAATCCATTTCTCTGTCCCAGATTTGTTTGTTTTTTGTTTTGTTTTTTAACATCTGGTCACCCTAGTTTATTCCTCAGTCATCAGTGCTGGGCACACTCCCAGGGTAACCCTTCCTGTTCAGCACCAATTTATGCTGTGGATCTCGCAATATTATTAGCCCAAGTTCCAGCATCGGGACACATTTATCAGTATTTGTTTCCCAGAAAGAAACAAACAAATAATAAAAAAAAAATGCACTAATAATCAACACAATTTATAACTCAAAAGCTCCTGTAACTCTTGTTTTTTTTTCTTTTTGCTAGTAGCATCTCTCTCCAATAGTGAGAGACACTAAGGGTATGATTCCTGCTTAGGGTCCGAGGACTAGTGTTCAAATCACAGGCAAGCCCCCTCTTGTCAAAATCTGACTTTGAGGCGGCAACCATAAGGGAAGACAGACAAGGTTTACCAGGTTTCAAAGCAGCTTTGTTATCCCCTTCAGTGTGAGATAAAACTGTGGAAATCAGCCAGCAATTCTCTTCCTGTGGGTAAATTTAATCAATCCAAAATAGTCGCCTGCTAATGATGAGGAAAGAATGGAAGGTAGAGGCTTAACTGGCTAGAAATTATTCTTTTAACAGCTTTGTAGGAATGCAATAGTTTGTGATTTTCTTTTTTAGATTAAATATTATATTCAAATAAAAAAAGGGAACATAGATTGACTTTTGCAAGTCATCTCAATTTCATGTTTATCATCCTAATGATGCTCACTATTTGTTATATTTAGATGTTAGCAATAAAAGCATAAGCACTAAACAGAGTAGAATTTAGAATTTTTTGATACTATCTGTTAATCTTTTTCATGTCTATTTTAATTTCCCAAAGTATATATGTGTGTCTAATCATTTATTACAATCACACACTGAGTTTTTGTACGGTTATACTTTTCTTCACTTATTTGCCCATTTAGCCATTCATCCATCAATCTATCTACCTTAAGGGGGATAGAGGAAGAGACGGCAATTGGCAATGAATTTTTAGAGGCCATCCCACTTAGAGATTCCATCAGAGCTGGTAAAAAATACTGTGAGGTAAAAAAAAAAATGAAATTGAGACATGGTAGAATTTATTGCCCAGAAAATTCCATTCTACTATCTGATTTGAAAAGTCCAGTCCTCCTAGCTTCAGAAAATCTATTTCCCCACATTTTAATGCCCCCATGTAGCAGTCCTCATAATTCATTCGAGTGTGCTAAGCTCAGTTTTATTAGATCTGAAACAAATTTTGGTGAGGATCCTATAGGTCATTAACCATGGAGTAATTTTATCCTTGTTTCCCTAATGATGCCATAATGGTGAGTGAATTTCTTAACTAAAGACCAAAGAACATTGTGAAGGTCAGCTTCATCTGTGGGCTCCTTCAAGCGCTTCTCAGAGAGATTGGAAAAGGCACACTTTTTTGAGGAGTCATTAATAACCTCAAAGCTGAAAGCCTCTTTGCGATTTTTCTCTCTACCTTTTAATTTCCCTGCTTTTTTCTATACTCTCTTTCTTTCTCTCTCTGACTCCCTGGCTTGTCTTATGTTCTTTTATCGCCCTCATGCAGAGAGTATGGGGTGCTGCACATGTGTTTGTGTGTCTGCATGTGGGTGGTTTGTATAAATGGATTGGAGAAAGTAAAAGAAAACGACAGAGAGCAGAAATAGTAGTGCAGTGACACATAGATCCCAGATGTGATGCTGCTATAATTTAAATTTTATGCCTTTGTTATCGCTTTAATCATTTTCTTTATTCGTTTTGTTTCAGTGGTCTCCAAGAGACACCTGATTGGGTAAACCACCCAGGGACCCATTTTTATTTGGAATCTGGTGGAAGGTCTAATTAGAATTTGAATTTTGCTGAGCCTTGAAATGGCTGGTACTTTATCCTGATCGCCTTAGATATTGTTCCGAGTCAATCATTTGTCACTGCAAAGCATGCTGGGAAGGATCTGTTAATGAAACCTTGTGTTTCGTTCGGCAGTTTTTTGCTGCCCTGGCATTTTTGTCCATTTAGCTGGTCTGATGTAAAGACGCCAGTGGTTATATATCCATGTTACAACATGAACTGCAGTGTATGGTGACTAAACCGCTACTGTCACATCTGTCTGAGACTTGTCACTATTCAGCATCCCCCTTCAGAGGATCTGACATGCAGGCCAAATGTATGTTATACACATGTATACTACTGATGATAGAAAAAAGAGATTTAATCTAATTTAATCAGGGATTAAGGAATGCTCTATGTTTTTTTTTTACACTTCTTTACTATATTAGACACAAAAACTGTGACATCTGAATGGAGTTTCAATGGAGTTTTTGAGAAAATGGACAAAAGTAAAAACATTAACCATTTCAATGTTGAATTGCAGCTTCTTCTGTTGAAGTTGAACTGATTCGTTCTTTGTCTCCTATACATTTAGGTAGAAAAGTTTTATTTTTAACACCAAGTATATTTAAAGCTCTAAACTTTTTTTCTTTTGTTATCTCCCATATGATTAATGCGATAACAACACACTAAGTATAGGTATAAGCTAAAATAACATCAAGAAAAGGAGGAAAATTAGTCCTAATTTATTAATTTGATCTTGTCAAATTAAATAAATATTAATTTGTTATTCCACATACTCCAACCTTAGATTTAAATCATTTTTATTTTATTGTAATACATAAGTCAGTCATCTCTCACAGGGTCTGTAAAAAGATAATAATTTAGAAAAATATATATATTTACCCATTTTTCTTTTAATTAATACATAATTCATTGTATGTCTTATACCAGTTGATCCCAAAACTTTTTTTGCTGTTCTGCACTTGGGCTTACAGTATGCAAACTCGCATTATTAATAGTTAAACAAAAAAAAGCAAACTGCATTTAATAATACCGGTAATAGAGCAAATATTATAGATTGCAGTCTAAAAGTAGATCTTTAGATGTTAGAATGTGTGCATGATGGATTCTGCAAAGGGAAAGAAGATAATAAGCTGTCCTTTATGTTGCACTGTGAACAGGAGAAAGTAATGCTGTTATGTCAGACCAAATCTGGGTTCATGTGTGTCCTATTCTCAGGTCCCCTCTGATCCATTTTATTTCCTGAGAGTGTCCTCCTGAGAGAGTGAAGTTGACAGGCTTTAACATGTAGAAATGTAATGGCTATGAAACAGCATTGAATTTCTTTTTGTGTGTGTGTGTGTATATATATATATATATATATATATATTTATATTTATATATGCAGATTGTTTGGTTTTGAACTATGTTTCATTCTAATTGTTTTCCTGCAGTTCTGCTTGAATGAGCAGGTATTTCTTGGCCACACACATGGTAGTAGGCTCTTCTATTAATTGCCCTTAAACTAATTGAAACTGAAGTAAAAAGTCTCCTAAACCTTCTTTAAAGTCCTTTAAAATAAAATGAAATTCTTCTGACAGAATGATGGATCACCTGTAAGTCTACCTGACACTGAAATTAAGGCTTTTTAATGACAAGCTGCCTCCTCCTAGATGTGAAATTCAAATTCCCTCCCTGGTCTCCCTCCCCGTCGTCACCTGTCCCTTTGACTCGCATATGCGCCAAAACACAGGCACTCTGTCTTTGTCACCAGGAGCAGGACAATGTTTTTCTCTACCAAGCTTTTGTATTAACCAATCTCATATGGAACTGAGGACATAGCTCATTGAGCACCATGTTGTTGTAACATGGGCTTATTTTTCCTTTCATAGAAACCAGGTAGAGAATTCTTGAGCCACTCATTCTGTTTCAGCTGTGGCTGATATTTTTTGTTCAGTACACAAAAAGGCAAATTTCCATTTTTGCATGTGTTAGTTAAAAAATCCTAATAACGTTTCATAGTAAAAATGTCACATCAATACATAGAAACACTTCATAAAAATTATCTAAATTCCTTTTAATAATTGACTCATCTTTTGTACAGATCTCTCCTGAATCATGACAACTGTATTGTATTACCTGTGATCGGATATGGCAACCTTTATCAACACCCAGTTTGACTCTCCTGTTATTTCATTTTGCTCTGTTTCAATGCAGACCCAGTTAATCTTCAGAAACTTTGAGAAAAGCGGATTCCAGTCAGCTGTGAGAGTGAAGCCAGTGAGAGGTAAATGAAAAATCAATGCAGCTGTGACACATTAACCTATCCTTCAATTTCATAACTGGCATTAGATGTCAGGAGAAATCCGTGTTGTAATGTTGGCTGACTGGGCTCTTATGACTTTCATGGCCAATCTATACTGTATGCTAGTTTAGTATTGGTGCATAAAATACTGTGCTTTTTAAGAGTATGAGTGATTAGGCTTTATTTTAATTTGATTAATTAACCATTAATTGATATCTTTAACGGATTGTTCTGGATTCTTTGAGCTGAGGTTTTGTCAAGCCATTAACAGTGATATCCCCTTACTTGTAGCAGAAAGGTGTCCTAATAGCACAAGTAGAAAAGTTAATAAATTCTAGGAGCAATAGAAGGATATTAATTAGTCAATCAAATCCCCTGCATTCGAGCTGATTTTAGCTGAAAAAACACAACTAGAATGTCCACAATGCTATTAGTGGATAAAGTAAGTTTTTTTTTTTTTTCTTCTTAGATGAAGAATGTCTGTGGTGATAAGCAAAGGTTGACCCAATCTGCAGACAAATAATCCACTTTATCAGTTGAGGATGATCTGAGAAGCAATGCGTCTTAAAGGGGTCATAGAATGATTATATATGGTATTTGGTGCTGGTCCTTAAGGTCTCTGAATAGGGTGTGTAACATTGGTTGGGCTGAAAATGACATATTTGCTTTTCTATGCGTCCTAATGTAAGCCTGATTAAAAGCCCTAGAATGAAACAACAGGTTTTCTTCCTTTCACGGTATGCTCATGAATATTTAGATGAGCTGTGCGCTGATTGGTTGGTTTACTATGAGCGAAGCTGCTGAGCAAAGACGCATCATAGAAACAAGCACTCGCTCACTGAAACATTGAAATTGTTGACATGGAAGGGTGACCAGATGTCCTCCTTTTCCCGGACATGTCCTACATTTCATACCTGAAAAATGTCCACGGGGAATTTCAAAATCCTCCGGGATTTTGCCCAACTACAGTGCAAATCAATTATGATGAAGTAAGAATTATGATTTGTTGTATTGTAGTAGGTACTGATTTATCAGCAGTACATTCTGCTTACAGCAGTTATTTGGCGCTGTTATTATATAATACAGAAACTTAAATAAAAAATTGGGTCAGAACTGATTAATGATTGATTGATTTTGATTTTTATATAACCATGTATCTATCTATAATCAAAAATACTTAATAAAAAAATAATTGTTCAATTACTTTTTACAGAGTACTTACCGCTAAACAAAATGTAAATATATATATATAAATACATTCAACATTTATTGCCATTGTGGTTTCTCCTCCTTCAAAGTAAGGCCTTGCATTTATTTGCCACATCAAGACGATAATATGGAGAGAAAAATAGCTTTCATGTGGAGAGCTTGCCTAATCAGTGCTCTCTCTCAACTGTTAAATGTATTTAAACACTAAATTAACAACCCATAAAGGACCTCTGGTACACTACATTCAAATTAGAGTCAGTTCTTATTTACTGCCACAGAAAGGCAAAAGTGACACTTTCCTTGATCACATTAAGAAATGCAGCAGAGTGACCTTGATGTAATGGAGGTGGATGAGATATGACTGTGACTGCCCTCATCCTCACAAACACACAGATTCACTGAATCTTCACCCAACAGGCAGAGGATTGGAAAAAAAGTGATAGAAAGACGATGTCTGTCCTTTTCCAGAGTGTCATTAAATCATCAGTTAATGGTGTTAGCATCAGTTTAGCTAATAAAGCTGGGGTGAACTAATAAGATATATGGGGATTGCATTTGAATTTTAGCTCTTGGTTTCAGACAAAAAAAAAAAACCCAGCCAGCTTATGATTCACCTCTAAGTTCATTGTCAGGGATGTCATCTTGTTTAGCACAAGTTGATCGTTCACATATTTAATGCTTTAATTACACCTCAACAGCTGTGCGCAGTGATTTAAGTTTATGGATGTGAAAGCTCTTAATTATGAAGCAAATGCATAAAGTCATTTCTAATGGTGGATGCAGACAATTAAATTTATTTAAGATTTTCTGCAGAGGCAGAGTAAACGGCTCTCTGAAAATGACCCTTACTAAAATGCACAATATGCCTCGATCTCCTCTGTAATGTGTAATCAACGGAAATAGAGAGTATCAATCAGCTAAGTGACAACGAAAAGTGAGGAAGATTTACATGGTTTTTATTTTAATATTCAAAATGTTTAATGTGTCTTTAAAGTGAAATTGTGTAACTTTAAGCCACAAGGGCAGCAAGACCTGTTAAAACGAGGTTAAGTGCCCCCGGTCGCAAAATTAGGTTTTAGAACCTAATAGCAGACCACTTTGAACCACAGATTGAAAAATCATGAACTTACAATTCTTTTAAAGAAAAGGTCAAAAATCTCTCTTGATTAAATCCTATCTCAGAGAACTATCATTCTAATCATTTATACACTTCATACACAGACTTTTTGAAACTTAATCTATATAGGTTGTTGGATATACCATAATAGGCATGCACAGTTATCCACTAATTATATATATATTTTCAGATAATCCTATACTGCTAAAAGATTTGTGTTTTTAAGTTTTTGGTAATGTCTTCCAAGACCACAACAGTTAAAGCAGATAATACTTTGGTATTATTATTTTTAGGATAGCAAGAATGTTCATTTCCACATACAATACAAGGTTAAATTATATAAGGTTTGTTAAGGCTAAAAGAAAATGGATTTAATAAAAATATACTGAACAGCTCACAATGCCTAAGACAGTCATTCTTCCTAGAATGGGTTTGATAATGTAAAAGTCTGTAACTGGGTTGATCATAATGCTAAAGCAACACATAGATTAACATTTGAACACCCACTATTACATTAACCTACCAGATAATGCCCATGTAGTAACACTTATTTTTTTACTGATTTAACGTGACTAAATATACTATACACCTCTTGTCTGAGTGTTTTATAAAACTATGATGAGTTCAGTATTCAGTGCTCTTTTTTTTATTCTGTGACTGTTATCTGCCATGGGCTTCAGAGCTTATCTTTGTAACCATTCCTCTGCCTCAGTTGAATAAAAAGATTTCAAATTTGGTTATGTCTGAGAGTTTTTCCTTTAAAGGGTTTTGTTGTTAATGTGGATTGCCTGTGGGGTAAAAGAGTGGGATAACGGCCAAATATTTTACATATTATAACTCAAAAAATGCAGTAGGATGTAGTTTATTTTAACAATGACTGTAAAGAGCAACACATGTGTTGTATAAGATACCAGAAACATGCAAATATTTCTGTGTGATAAATGGTCAACACTCAAAGGTGTGGCACTCATTTATCCTTTTCTGAGTGTTTTTTTTGTTTGTTTTTTGTATAATTATTATTATGTAATTTGAATGCACTCAAGTCCTGTGACTGTTTGATTTTACATGACAAGGAAAACATGCTGTTATAATTGCAGAAAGAACATTTAATGGAGAACAGAAAATGTAAAACAAGAATCCAGCAAGGAACAAAGAAAAGTCAGGAGCTGAATAGAGGGTGGGGTTTCGGGGGTGACATAGAGCAAAGTAAAGCTAAACAGAGAAGATGTTAAACAGCGAAACAACTGTGGCAGAATAAAAGGAGGGAAGCAGACGGCTGAAGACTAATGAACTAAAGTCCAAAAAGGATATACAAACCAAAAGGGAAAGGGTATAAAACTAACACATGACATAATAATGTAGAAGAACAAAGAGGAACAAACAAAGAAATGAGTCATTAGAGCATATCCCTAACCCTACTTTTAAAATTAGGTTTAAAACGTTCCTTTTTGATAAAGCGTATAGTAATTTATATAGTATAGTAGTTTTTGCCCTTTTAGGGTCTTTTCTCCAGTTGTGCAAGAATTTTTTGGATCAGGCCGAGTTTCAGCCTTATCGTGCATCCTGAATAGTGTAGTATACAGGGTGTAAAAAGGGGCAATTAGCCTCTCACGACCACCTCTTGATCAAGAATTGTAAGGTCGGGAGAAAATCAAACATGAGGGAATCCTACTATTTAAGCAGAACTATGGGTGTCTATGAGCCAATTTTCCTGAATCTTGTGCACTGCGCATGTGCCAACAAGGCACTTCTCCTTCTTCCAGACTGATGGGTTTCTACATTTATTTTTCTTCATGTTTGGGCTGCTGGATCACATAGAAACAACTTTTCCTCATTCTGCTTCATTCTGCCTCTATATTCCTTTTCTGCAGTGTTTTATTGTTCCACTCAAAACTTTATGTTCTCTCTGCTTTTTGCAGTCATAACAGCTTTATTTGGTCTGTTCCTGTTTGACTGTGACTCCATAAAGGATTGAAACATCATCTGTATTGCATTGACATCTTTGTTTATAGATATTTGAGCTTGACCTGTTTTTCAGTGTAGTCCTGTTTCTTTTACTGTGAGTAACCTTATGTTGTCTCTTTCATCCTCTGACAAGAGAATTAGCTTGGAGCTTGTCTGCTTTGCTGTGTCTTTAAAGGACGGGGCCACCTGTGGAGCTAGTTAACAGTCAGTTTTTGTATATCTGCTTCTTTTCGTATGTCTGCTTCTATTACATCGAACCCAGGTCAGCCTCAGCACATGGCTTATCACACCTGAGCCTGATTTCTTCCTGTTAAAAGGGAGTTTTTCCTCTCCACGGTTGCTACTTGCATGCTTAGTGTGAGGGATTGCTCAAGATTCAACAACCAACTGCAAGCAAAAATCATTGCTGCAAGCTCATCCAGGAGGAAAACATCTTGCAAGTTAAGTGTTTTTTCTTGACAGAAACTTTTAATCAAACTAACTGTATTATCTCTATAAAGTGCCTTGAGATTACATGTGTTGTGCATAGTTGGTACATAAATAAACTGAACTGAACAGAATTGAATTAATCCCAATCATAACAAAAAGACCTTCTGAGCCCAAGTAAATCACAAAGAAATTACAAAAAAAACAAACAAAAACCTAAGGATAGTTCCATTTAATAATCCCCAAACACCAATGGTAAAACTTTCAAGGAGCTAAAGTCCTCTAAACTTTTCTTCAGGGTTCTTCAATAGGATGCAAGCAGTTAGTTTTAAATGTGCCATTTAAAGTTTGTAGATGAAATTCTTATTAGGTATGTCCATCTGCCAAGTTTGTTGTGTTAGGTTAAAGGAGGACCTAAACCAAAACAAAAAAAAAATGTCTGTAAAAAGTAGCAAGTCATGGTCTCCATAGTGGCAGTACTTTGGCTCCATGGTAGCACAGTTTGTAGTACTGTTGCCTTGCAGCAAGAAGGTCATGGTTTTGTCTTTGGCCAAGAATCTTGCGGCAGGACAGTTTGCATCTTCTCCTCATGCATGGGTGGGTTCTCACCAAGAGTTATAACTTGCTCCCACAGTCCAAAAAATACCATTAGGTTAATTAGTGCATTTAGTTGTGTGCATGGTTATGTGTTTTTTATGTTGCCCTTTTATAGACTAGTGACCCAAGAAGTACCCTGCCTTTTGCCCATAGACTGGTAGAGATAGGCTATAGTCCCTAGTGATCCTTTTAGATAATGGTAAGAAGATGGATGGATTGCAATAAAATTGGCATAAAAATGTTTTTTTCTAGAAAGACACTAGGGTTGTCGAAAGTATCGATACTCAAAAAAGTATCGATACTGAAACGTTGTATCCGGATACAATACTCATTTTTAAAAGTATTGATACAGTGCTACCACCAGTGGCATCTAAGCAGTCATTCATCTAAAGTGCAGGATAGAGGAAAATGCACTTTCAGAACACTTTATGATTGAATAATTCTGTGCACTTTTCAGTTTCAGACTTTTTTTTATGTAACAGGTGCAGCTGCTGCACCTGTTACAAAAAGGAGGAACACTTAATTTTAATTTTAAAGTTTTTTATCAAGCTTGCTTAATATTGTGCAAGCATACAACCTCAAAATATTGTTTTTATTGTTTATTGTATTTATTTATTGTATTTTATTTATTAATGAAAATATTTCTGTAGAATTTTGGAGTCTTTGTTTTTATCCTTGTGGTATCGAAAATGGTATCAAGTATCGAATATTTTCCTTAGTATCGGTATCGAGTTGAAAAGTTTAGTATCGAGACAACCCTAAAAGACACATTATAAAATCTTTGTTGAGAAGTTTGAAATTGTGGCTTTTAGTTATGTTAATGTTCTAGAATTATTTTGGCACAAAAATAGAATGAACAGAGACTGAAAAAACCCTCATGGGATTAAGGAGGCTAATTACTCCATTTTAGAATTGAAAAAAGCTAATTGAATTACCTCCATTCTAAAGAAAACAGAAATTCTACAAACTATTTGTCAGATAGTAAAGTTTTACACAATACTTCTCCTGGGTGGTAAATTAAGAAAATGTACACAATTTGAAACGGTGACAACTGTAGGTTATGTGGCTCTACATTGCCAGTTAAGATGAATTCTCACCAAATTACATTCAGAAATAAAATTGCAGCACTCATAGTCTATCATTTGTCAGGATAAATTGCTACAGTTTTCTGATTGCTGAGAATGTAACACGTTAACCACACTGAAATGCCTCTTTAGTCAACTTCTACCTAGATAAGGAGGACAAATGGACTCATGCATTTTTGTGTAAGAAAGTTAATGTGGTACATTTTTCTTTCTTTCATTTATCCTCTTTTAGCCGCTTTTATTCTGTCACTATTGCCCTCTTTCTGTCTTACTTACAATCTTTTTAAGACTCGTTCTGTTTTTCTGGCTGAGTGATCAAAGCTGAGACTTGAAATGATGATTTGAAAAATCGTGATTTACTCAATTTCTTTTTTAAACTGCATTAGCCATGAGAGTATGATCATTATTGATGACATCATCATTATGAATAGGATCTCTAAGTGAGTAATAAGCCGTGATCTGACTTTTTTTTTTCTTTCTCGGACTGCAAATTGCAAAGGTTGGGTAATTCATTTTTATGTTTAGTTTGTCATCTGCTCTTTGAATGCACTACTGTTCTATTATATTGCAGACATGATTTTTTAATTTCACAGCAGCTCACAATCATGAAACAAACATTTTCTGCTATAAATAATTCACCATGCTGTGCTTATAAATAAATAAATAAATATATATATATACATACAAATAAAAATACTTTGTTACTGTACTTAAGTACACTTTTTAGTTATCTATACTTTACTTTTTCCTCCTACTTCTGACTGATACTCATTGCATTTCCACACAAGTATCTGTACTTTCTATTTCTTACATTTTTAAAACAAACGTTGCTCGTTACTCTTCGCTTCATTTTTATGTTTGTAAATATTAACTTCACGTCATGTGCGCCATTAAATGCAGATCATTGGCTCCATCCACATCTAGTGAAAACTAGTGTAATTGGATGCGTCATATAACAAAAACACTCATTGGTTAGCTAAAGGTAATCATCAGAAGCGAGCAGGTGTTCTTCAAACTGCAAACGTGAATTGTCTATACCATGCTACAATGTCGGATTCAGAAAAAGATGTTGAAATTTCTGAAAGGTCGGACGCAGGTGAGAGCGTATCGGGAGATGGAGACCAACAAGGTCCTCCCTCATTCTTGGCCCTATCTCAAAGAATTTTTCGAAATAGTGGAAAAATTGAGCTTTCAATTCATATAGTGGCATCTAGCTGTTTTTTTTTTTTTTAAAGGTTACTTTATACTTTTATACTTGAAGTAGATTTTGAAGCACATACTTTTTCAATTTTACTTAACTAAAGAGGTCAAGTTGATACTTCAACTTTTACCTGAGTGTTTTTAAGCTGTAGTATCTATACTTCTACTTAAGAAACAAATGTGTGTATTTTTGACACCACTTTTTATATATATATATATATATATATATATATATATGTATACATATATAAAACTCAAAAGCATTTCAGATCCAGAAATCAATTGTAAAATAACCACTTCTGCCTGTCTTGCTGAAATTCGCTGACAAATGTGCCTTACAGCTAAATAAATATGCAATCTTCTTGGACATATTTCGTTTATTTAAGTTTTCATATTATTAAACCATGAAACCTAGGTGAACAGATTTTTGAATTATGAAACATGGAACAGAGAAACAGAAAAGGGCCTCACATACAAAGACATTTCTGTACAGCATATTCCCCAAAGATGAATAGCTGTTTGGTGGTATGGTCGTGCAGAACAATGAGAGGGATTTCAGGAAAATGGGCTTTGGGGTGGCATTGTACTCGTACATTGTGGAAGAGGGGGAATCAGCACGCTTGAGCGCATTTAAATTTACACAAACTCTCTAGGAATGACAGTGATAAATGTTACACTCTATTCTACAATATGTTTAATGCATAGGTCTGAAGACTTAAGTTTCCCCCCTCTGGTACGAGGCTGCTGTTGTAGTTACCACTATGTGTTACATCAGATTCCTTTCCATTAAAATGCCAAGTGGCACAGTGAAGACAGTAGGAGAATATGACACTGAATTTGTTTACCTGTCACCTTCCTCCATCCCTCATTGCCCCTCTCCCCTTTTGTGTGCATGTGTCTGTGTGTGTATACGTCACAGAGGTCAGGTTTGATGCATCATCCTGCTCATGTCAGGCCAGAAAACATAATTAAAGTTTTATAAAATATGCACAAAAAACAAATCGATTAGTGACTTTTGTGTTGCACCTAATGTGCAACACAAAAGTCACTAATCGATGTTAAATTTCAAAGTGAAATAAAAAAGTATCATGGTATTGAAAGGATGTATTGTCAGGTTTCTGAATAAGAAAAAAACTTTTCTTATCGCTAAAATAGCTCAGCTGTGGCTGTCGGCATTTAAGTACATTTCATGTGCTCTGGCTATGACTACCACTGTTAAACTGTGAAGATCTATAATCTCTCTTACCCGTTTCCCCCTTTTTTTACTGTGGCACCCTCACTCAGCCTCACCTATATAAAAAGTGGTGCGCTTCTGTGGATTATGAGGACTAGTTCCTAACCTGAGTTTGATCTCCTTTAAGCAGGGTGTGCATGAGCAGCTGAGTGTATTTCTCCTGTACATCTACAATCAAAAACATTGATAAGATAAGCTTGATCTCTCTTAGGGATAAGTGTTTTGGTTCACAGTGTACTCAGAATGTGGTAACACCTCAGTGGAGGCTGTTTTTATTATTATATTGAATTCCACAGTATATATATCAAAGTGCTCAGAATAATCAGCTTTTTAATAAAATGCATAACAAAACACAGTGTCACAATATTTTTCAAAATGTTACATACACATTCAAATTCCAGTGTGTTGCATAAAAAAACATTAATCTCAACAAAATCTAAGGTATCTAAGGTCTATACCAAATTAAAGGAGATTATTTTGAAATGGTAGTTTTAATCTGACAAATGAGAACTCATTGAACCTCTTTTCTATTTTATGGAAAAGGACTTTACTCTTATTGACAAAAAACTGTACTAACTAGCAGTAATGTGGTGTTGATAGGTGCCAGTTTTTATAGTTTATTTTTATTACTCATGCAAAAGCCTGTGCGGTGCACAACTCCCTATGTATTCTTACTGGTCCTTTATAAAGGTTGGATTATCTTAACAAACAAGCCCAAACTTTCTCAGATTTACAACATTAGTTGGTCTTGGCTGGATATTCCTTACCCCTTTAAACAGGCCTTTGCCTGCTAGCAATTCCAGTCCCCGACAGCTTGAGCACTTTCGATTTTATACCTCAGCAGCTTTTATAGCATCTTTAGCTCTGCAACCACAGAACTTGCTGTATTCTTTGGAAGGAGAGAGCCTGAGACAGGCAGCAAGGGAAAGGCATACAAACACTATGGATAAAAACAAAATAAATACAGAGCATATGAAGGATGCTGAGCAGCTTCGTCATGTGACTCCAAGAACTTTGACTGTGATTGGACCCTGATGTAGGATGCATAGCCTCCCTGGCTCCTGACTGAACCTGCTGATAGTATGGTACTGTTTCATATTATGTAAGGTAGAGTAGCCAAGCCTCTGAAGGTTTAAACATCTGTGTAACGTGGCCAAAAGCGATACTGTGAAACCATAATTAAAGGTTTTGACTGAGAGAACCCCTGCCTAATGCTGTTTAGACTTAGATAACTGTTTCTGTAGGAAGAAAAGAGGCCACTGTGTGTGTTTTTATGAAGATGCTGCAATGACAGCATAAGATATAGAAGTCAATATCAACAACTATCTTAATTCCATGACCAAATGTGGAATTAGGTGTTGTGTGCCCATTCTTTGTAATACTCAAGTCACCATTACAACAATGAAATTCAGCAACTTAAAACAAACATGTTCACACTCTAAAACTATCCAGCAAATGTGTCGCCCTGTTGTATTCGAAATAGATTATTTTTAAATCCCCTTATTAAAAACTAGAAGTCCCGATATGCACATCTGCATCCATATATTTTCACCTTGTGAACAAGGTGCAGCTTTTCAAATGCAACACTCATTTTTTACCCATTTTTCATTTACCTGCCAGCAAATCAGAGGCGACAGTTAAATTTTGACAGTAGATGAACGCTCTTTGCGATTTAGAGCTAATGTCATGTTTCTCCACTAATCCCTCATCATTTTTGGGCCTCATTGCCTATTTTTCTCTATGATATTAAGTATTCAAAGCTCATTTACATTCTTATTTTTCAATTTGCTGCTGCAGTAGTTTAATTTATTCTATATAATTTCTTTTTCTGAGAGGGACATTAATCACTGACTGTACATTTTAGTGCCTCTGGGACTTTTTTAATCAATAAAATAAAGGGATAAGAACCTCAGGCTCTTAGAATGGCTAAAGTGAGAGCTTCTTTGTGTAACACTTTTACTTTTACAGTCTCTTTTAGTTTGCTCAAATTCACTTACAAAGGTGAGAACATTTTATTTGCTCTATATTCTTTTAATTAAAGTTGTAAATGTTGTAGATCTAAAAAAGACTTGTCCTGATTTTTTTTATTTTTTTTGGCTTTGATTATAAGGAGGTGACAAAAAACACATCTCAGAAATACCGTCCATATCAATAAGCCCCCTGCCCCCTAGTAATGATTCTGGTAGTTCTATATTTCTGGTCTGTTAAGCTGGAGGCCTAACCACTTTTATCCTTTTTTTTCTCTCTTTTCTTGTTGTTTCTTCACCCTTTTACATTCATTTTATGCTTGGCTATTCCGTAGGCTATCAGTATATTAATGCCATGGCTTAAGCCAAACAGCCTCTGCGAGATAAGCCTTGGGGTTGTCATGTGGCTGCTCACAGTTCATACTCTGCTTTCCTCTTTTCTTTGAAAACTAAAAATCATTAAATATTTATCTTTTTTATTTTCCTTATTCCTTAGCATATGCTGGCATCTCCGTCCCAGTTTGGTGTTTTTAAAGTTTCTTTTATTTTTCTGCTTCATTGTGCACAATAGGCATATCTTCATTACTTATTGACTAGTTTTAAAGGCTTGACCTTCGTGAGGTGTGAGTGAAGGTGGGGGTTTGACTGTTGGTTGATGAAGGGGTCTGTTGAGATGGAGTGGGGGTGGGCAGGGGTGTCTGTAAACTCTGATACATAATGCTGTGAGCTATAATACTCTGTGCATGGCTGGTCGCAGGCCCGCTAATCACAAGGAAAAAGACCCGACTGTCTCACTCCATAAACCAGGCCCAGAAAGAAGACAGCCACGGGGGCACAATGTCACTTGTAAATCCCAAATTAAACTCAACTGCCCAAAGCTTCCCAGTGTAAAAACACACTTCAATCCCACCTTCCCTCCGTTTTCCTCCTTTTCTCCATGAGGTGTAAATGCATGGATGGAGCGCTGATACGTGTCCGAGCGCTAACGATGTCAAGGTTGCAGAGTGGTCAATTTGTGTGCTTGTTGGCAGTGTTTTGCTTTATGCATGCATTTCATTCTGCAAAACTTGTGGTGCAGCTGGGCCTGCTTAAGGCTCCCATGGCAGCACTCTGATTCAAACATTTAGCACTTGTCACTGTTAATGTTTCAGAGTTAAAAAGAAATATAGTGAATCCTAAATATGTAAACAAGTCTCTGTTAAGTAAAAAATGTTGGCAATGATGAATCATTTTATGTCCCATTTCCATCTGACATTTATAAGCGTCAGAACATTTTAACTAAGATACAAACTTTGATGGATGGACAAACAATCCATCCATATGTAAATATGTAAAAATAGAAAAGGTTGAATCCCTCAGTTGAAAAAGCAGCATTTAATATCTTGCAATGAAGTTCTTCTGGACTATGAGAGTAACTCCTCTTCACACCCCATACGACTCGCATAACAGGACTTTACCAAATTTAGATTCTTATGCTGGTTAGACCAATTCAGAACAAAGATTTTTCTATACAGATGCTGTAACTTGATTTAATTGTATTTAATGCTCAGACTAGAAGTGATACTAACAAATAAATTAATCATAAACAAAATATGATCTATTCATATTTATCAGAAAGCTGAAGGTATTCCTTTAAAAATAACATATATAAAGCTGTTCATGACAAAGACTTTACATCTATCTGACTAATGTAGACTAATGTAATAGTTTCATTAGAAGAAAAGCCCTCTGTCAGGCATACTTACTCCTTTGCTCATGTAAACTATTTATAAGATTGCAGTGACAGATAGAACTTAACCTGAACTCCTAGCAGCTTCTTTAGTGTTTATGTTAAAATCTTGTAAGCATTAATTTACTATTTTCTATCTTGTTTTTAAATATTGTTTGGAGAAGCCTCCAGTATTTTATGAGGCCATTTTGTTTATTTGGTGTTTATTAAGATAAGATCGTATTGCACTTATTTATTGGTATGGAGATTTGTTTTATTGTTTCTTTTAACTGAAACCTTTGTATAATGAGCTGTTGATCAGTCACTTTGTCTCTGCAGACTATACCTTTAGCGAAATGATTTAAATGAGACAATGTCAGGGAAAGTCCTCCAGTGTAGGAAGGCTGAACCTTAGTTTTGGTTATATTCATTATAAGCAAAAATATAATGGAACAGAAAAAGCCCAAATCAAATTCGAAATTAACATTAAGAAAGTATTAAGTCAAGAGTGTATACAGTTAAATAACCAGGTTATAGCTTTTGACCACCATCATTTGTTTCTTAAAGTTGAGCTGTACAGAAAACATGTTATATTAAATTTGAAAACAGTTGTGAAATTATCTGATGTTAATTTTCTATCACAAAAGTCCTGTATTTTAACAGATGAACACTTTTGAGAGCCAGTGTACCAGACCAAAGGGTGGAATTGGTCTGCATGCATCCCTCCCTCAAACCCTTATCTACATTGTGTCATAGATACTAAAGAATTTTTTATGTGCATATGGGCTAGTTTGAGGCCGCTATAGGGGAGGGAAAATGGTCTCCTTCAAGGCAATATGTTCATTAAGATAATGTGTTAGTTCCAATTAAACTAACATTAAAATGGTCTCCATAAAGAGTCAGAGTCAGCGTTTTTCCCAACTTGCTCTTTTAATTACATCGTTCCTCTCCTGTCATTAAGGATATTAAAAATTCATTAACAAGAATAGTATTGCGCACTGCAGTGCTGCGACAAATCAGAGGGACTTTCATCTCAAGTTGTCAAGAGATTATTGCCGTTAGTATTTTCATCTGAAAGGTGTTAAGCTGCATTTAAGCTGCACTTCAAGAGATCTCAACAGGTTACTGTGGTGCCAAACTGTCAAGTTATTTAAACCTTGTATTTATCCGCTAGTAGTTTTAAAATGGAATTTAATATGGAAAGAGGCAGACATTTAAATGATGAATGAGTTTTAGGAACATAGGGTTTCATGTGTTGTATTTAGCCATTTATTAAATGTGCATTTATTTGCTGCGGCATCTAGTGTCCTCTCTAATGTGATTCCATTGCCGGTTGTTATGTTTTCTGTCAGTTATATTTCTCGCTCCTAATTTGTTTTCATCAAATGTGTTTATAGCCAGTTGAAACTGTTTTACAGCTTCGCTATTGAACCGTGCTGCTGCTGCTGCAGGAAATGAGTCTGTCCATGAATAACATAAGTTCTGCCAGCATCATCCTCGCAAGAGAGAACAAGGGAAGGACTCAAAATCTGCATCTCTTTAATATTAAAACTGTGAGTTTATCGTTATGCTCCTGCACAGCTCTCAGTAGACGGTACAAAAGCGGACTTTCTAAACCTTAATGAACATTGGTGCAGTGCCAAAGCTGACTCACTTAATGACAAAGATTAAAGAGACACGGCAAACATTCACAGGAAACGCAGCAGGTGTTCATTTTGAAATAATTATGGGGTTGGCATGATAGGAAGAAACAATTAAATGAATAAATGTAAAACAACAGTATTTAAATGTTTTGTTGGCACACATATGACATTGGTGCCCTCAAAATTTCCCATGTGGTCTGATTAAACACCCTCATTTAAATGTTCAAATACTAAAAACATAATTTATTTTCATCAGTGTCTTATATTGATTTTTAATATCTTAGAAGCAATGAGTGTAAAGAAAATAATAATAAAGCTGTGATTCTTGAAGTAATGTTCAACTGTTTTCCTGTTCCTTAGCATTCATTTGTACTTTAACTAGTTGCAAGCAAATTATAATGATTTTAAATTCTCTCTGTTTTGACCCAGAGAGGGTTATTAGTTTCAAACTAAAATCTCTTTTTTTGTTTTTTTTTTTTACTTTATTACACTTAATACCACTATGTATGCTTTGACAAATTCTGTTGTGGCTCATTTCTGACACTCTTTGGATCTGAACAACAAAAAGCAAAAAGTCATATGACAAATATTTTTGTTGTATTTCTCAGTAATATTACATCAGCTATATGTGAATCATCACTAGAAGTCCTCACAACATTCGGAAATAAACAGACTTGACAAGTTTTATAAATTAAAACATAAAAATAAAGTCCATACTAAATGTAACAGAGAATGTAGAAGAAAACCACGACTATTATGGACAGATGAGTGTAATATGCAAGTATTATGACATTATAACAGAGGACATATTTGGCATCAACCAAACACTGCATTCCAAGTAAAGAACCTTATACTAGCTCTGAGGCATGGAGGTGAAAGTCTCATGGTTTGAGAATGCTTTGCTGTGGCAGGACTAGGAGAGCTCATCATCATACGTGACCAGAAAAAAAAAAGAATTAGCAGAATTAGAGCCTTTAATCTGAAAGTAATCTAAAACACAAAAGAAAATCTACCAAGGATTGACTAAAACTAAGGAAATAAGAAAATCCTTAGCAAAATCCTCAGTTAAGTGAGGTTTAATACAATCTCTTTTCTGAACCAGGTTAGAAGAGTGCTAGATGACTGCATATTTAAATGTAATTATTTAAGGCTTAGAGTATTTTAAGCTTTTTTTTTTAATATTAAATTATTTTATTGTGTTTAAAGCATTCTCTTTTCTACAAATCACATAAAAGTTGGTATATGTAAGCTTTACTATTGAAACAATATTTTCTGCAGGCTTGTCTAAGTGTTTCTATGTTTATTTGTGTGTTAATTTTAAAATAGCACTAGTAATAATCTTTTTCTGAATGGCAGAATTTAATTGTTAAAGCCAGATAAGTGTAACTCACCTTTAAAAATAATTAGAGCTGAATTAACCATCATTTTGAAGCCAGGACCACACATTAATTAGAAATAAAGTTTAAAAAAAGTAAAATGCTTCTGAAAAAAATAAACAGATAATAGTGAACATGGCAATATAAACATTTACAAGGAACATGAAAACTTCATACTTTAATAAAATTAAATCTAACAGAATTAAGGGAAATGGTAAGGATGCTACTGACCTCATTGACATTTTTGCTGAATTCAAGTTTGATTTTAATGATGCTTTAAATTCTAAGCTGCACAAGAATTTTTTAAGAATTATTTCTTGACCTATTTTTATTGCTTTTTTTAGATTAAGGATTCCTTATTCACCAATATGGCACTACAATACTGAATGAATGGTAAAACTCAAATAGGCACAGCAATAATGTTAAAATTACAGTGTTGCTAAATAAAGTACAAAAAGACTTAAAATTATACATAACAGAAGTTCCTTTTTAAGTTAAAATTATTCTCTATTGTGAAATCAGTAAATTCTATTTATGAGACTAAAGCATGACCACTGAATGAACCCTTTCCTACATGCACACCTTCACTGAAAGCTGAGAAAATAAGAACATAACGTCACCATGTTATCAATATTCCATTAGGAGCTGTTTGTGAATTCAATCTTGCAGCAGCCACCAGTGTATCATAGAGCACTGAAATATTCATATCCTCCTAATTAATTGGCATCAGAAGGGTGCCTTGTTTTGTTTTTCAAGCAGTACAACGGTAAAGTAAGCCGGAGTTTAGGCTGAGATATTCAGCGAAGCAGTTCATGGGATTAGTGCAGAAAGTTGAGGGCTGAAAGTTACCATTATATATTTATTTTATTCTGTGTTTATTATCTGACAAGTAATCTTAATCAACAATTAAAGATCTGGCCTTTGCTGCTATCCAAGTTGATGCAGTTAGTCCAACTCAGAAACATCAGAAGTGGCCCCTCCCTCACATGCAGTTATTGAATTGCATTACTTGGATCTGTGGGGCTTCCATTACTCACTCTGGCTAATCTGTAATGACTGGCTATCATCACTCAGCCAAGCTAAAATGGGCACCCTTATTGATTGTACTCCAACCACAAAAAAAAAGAAAGAAAATCCCACTGTCACTCACGTCTAAATCCAGTTATATATTTTAGCACAAACTCCTCTCCATTTGAAGAATTTCCTATTGATTATGTCTGTTTGCATTGGCGAAATGGTGTGTTTGTTTGAGCTGCAGGCGGACAGCTGCGTGCTTTTTTTTTTTTTTTTTACATACTTGCTGCATGTTGGCCTCAGTCTTGTGACCAAGATATATCCCAGCCGCGTTGAAGATCCATCAACCCTGACAGGTCCATTGTGCAAGCACTCTCTACAAGCTCAGACCAACATCTCACACTAAGGTATCATTTTCATAGACAAAAAATTCAAAAACAGAAGTGGATTTAAAAGGCTACAGCAGCCAGCAGATTCCTGGTCATTTTATTTTTGACCAATCTTTTTTTTTTTTTTTTTTTTTTTTTTTTTTACCCCAACAAAATAGATAAAAAAATAAATCAAAAAGAAGAAGAGATCTACTTTTCTTTTCCAGCAACTTTATGTGTCAAGGTATTGTTCATTTTTTTAAAGCAAACATCTTCTCACACAAAGATACCTTAAATATCTATGGATGAATGATAGTAGCTCACTATAGTCGTTCCAAAACAAAACAAATAAATGAGGTCCTTGGAGGCCTGCAGATTCAGAATTCCAGAAATGAATGGGTATTTGAATGATTGCTGCTGTGACAGGCTTGCTGTGATAGAATAACACATTCTGTTAAACAAATAGGCCCTTGAGTGCCGCTTGGTCCCAGGGGTCTGTCTATAGCCCTGAGGCTGAGGTTTTCAGAAGGATGGGCTGCTCACAGCATGGCAGTACGCTGACGAACACAGTGTCTGAAACTCCAATACTACCCAAAAAACTATAAGTATATTATTAATTTTTTATAGCATAATGACTCAACTAAGCTTAAAATTATTGATGCAAACAACTTTTGAGTTTTACCAAATTAAAATAATAAATCTTGTCCTGATTTAAATGGGATAGAGTATCAGTAGAAGGAACTAAAGGTTAGGACAATAGCAAAAAGTTCTTCTTTTTGTAAGAATGGGTGTAACTATTTTCACATTTTATTGTGGTGACAATGTGAACAAAGCAATTTAATTAAAAAAAATGTATATAGCTCATGTACATTGTCTCCATATTTTAGGAAAATAATGTGTCATTTGAAATCAGAAATTTTCAGAATTTTGTCTCAAGCTCCTTTCAACTGCATTTAATCTACGAAAGATGGTAAGAAGAAGCTATGGAGAAATTGAACAATGAGCAAGTAATTCATATATTTTCATCATTTGTTGTTACACTATGTGGTAAATTGAATATACAAAAATATGAAAAAAATATTATTGAAAAATTCAGAATAAAATTTGTGATACAATAGAAATAATAATAATAATAAGTCATGGCAAAAGAAACAGATTCTGTAGCACAAAATACATTTTGCAACTTTCATTCAAATATGTTGTACATGACAGGATATTTCCAAAGTGACAAGATATTAAAGGACTTTGTCTCACAAAATTGACTTTTTCCTTTTTTATGTTCAAACCAAATAAACCGAAGCTGAGATAATAAAAATAGTCCAAGTTTGATCATCTTGGGTCATTTTGACAAATTAGAAATCCTTTTAAACCAAAAAATACCATCCAACATGTCCAATACACTTTGAAATTGTTAAATAGAGTTACCTTAAATTACATCAACTTAAAACGCAGTTATTATTTGGTACAGTAATGTATTTAAAAGAGATTCCAGTGAGACTAGATCCACTGGAACTGGGCTTTGTTCACTGGTGCCTTAAGAGACATGTTGCTGCCGTTGTATTGGCCTGAATCTTACCCTGCAGCTTGCCATCCCTAAACAGCACGCTCTTTGATGATGTCATGGGGTAAGATAGGCGCCATTGTAGATATGGGCTTCCAGAGAACTGCTACACACTGTTTTAGCATCTGCTGAAAGAGAAACACCCTCCCGAGTCGCTTTGACGGGGGATTTTTCTAAAAGGGAGCTGGACAAAAGCCACAGTTTCTTCTGTGATATCCTGTTAAGGCTGTTCTGGAGTCAGCCAAGCATGGCCTTCCTTCAGAGAGCTGGGGCAACATCATTCAGCTTCCTTCGTGTGTTTCAAGGCACACAACAAACCCTGTGGTCCACAGCTCAGTGGACAAGGAAAAAGACCGGCACGCATTGTCTTTTTACCTCTACACACATTCAGAGGCATGCACATGGTGCACAAACCCCACCCCCCCACCACCCCCCATTTGGGCATGTACTACACACCACAAATAAAGGACAGTTGGCCTCTGTTTTAATAAAGGATTTTAGGTTATTAATTTTAGCAATATATTATCCACTGCAAATCCGACCCTTGCATATGACCTTACTGGCAACCTGTTTACCTTGGTATAAACTAAAACCACAAGTGATCTGATTCAACAAAGTGTAAATTAGGCTTCCATTTTCCCAGGGCCCATTTAAATGACTAATTTTGTATAATTAACAACCCCAATCAAACTGAATCTGAATTAATGGAAGCACTGATGAATTGACGACAGGTAGGTGGGGAGGGCCAGTGGGGGTGAGGGAGGGGGCATACCCAGAAATACAGCTAACATATCTCAGGGGTAAACATGATAGAATTACAAAATGAGCAGCTTGCAAACTGTCTCATCTTTGATGAAGAAACGTTTAATTATCCCCCTGATGGAAGAGGTCCTTCATTGTCTGAAGCTAATTTGTCCCTTTTGGCTACTTCCCTACTCCAGAGGCCCCTCTGTCTCAGGTTACCCCCCTCCTTCTCTTCCTTACCAGCTCGCTGCCACCCCAGGTATCAGCATCTCCCAGTCCCAAAGACATCCACAACCAGGAGTAGAATCCAGACAGTATTTTGTTTGTTGAGTGCAGCCCTAAGATCTGGCCTCTTGGGAAAAGATGAAAGAAGCTGAGCCGCCTCCCTCTCAAGGAAAGGATCAAGCAGGTCAATTTCCTCTGACTTTGTCCTGTCTTGGAGTTTGTGTTCCCTCTTCCCACAAAGGCCACCATTGGTCTATTCCGGAGGCTCTCTCTCTCTTAGCTGCCCCGTTGTTGCCCTCATTTGATTCACAGAATAATAGATGGCAATCCACGCCTCCTGAGCACAACTCCTTTTTAAAAAGTGAAACAAGAGATAACACTCCCTAGCATAGAAGGGACATCAAAATAGAAACAGATACTGTATAATTCTTTCTAGTTTCAACAAAAACTTCTTGTAGAATACCGTGAAAATAGAGTTACTACTCAACAAAAACATTTTCTTTGTGAGCCATTGAGAAAACGACACCTAAAACGTCTCCCTACATGTTAGTATTCCATTTAGCCTTGAACGATTTCTCATGCTTTTCACATAATGGAATTAAATACACTCACATTAGGCCTGACAGTGGATCCAGTTCACATTTAAATGCAATTTCAAAAGGGGCATATATTTGCATAGTGAAATAAAATTAAGACCTAATTATGCAAATAAATCATCAAATTCGACAGAGGATGCTTTTCAATTTGCTAAATGTCTCATTTTTTAAGGCAATATCTATTTATAAAATGGCTTTGCACACATTTTGCATAGCACACTATTTAGGTTGACTGCAATCAAAAAAGAGAACACAATTAATCTCTTTGCATTAAAAAAACAAAACATTTCAAAACTGACCCTAACTTCATCACTCATTGCTCTTTATGTGCTTAAGAGGTGTGCATAATTTTTACGTATAATTATTTCTTTAGACACAAGGTAAATAAATCAACGTATCACTTATATCCACTGAGAAATAGAGCTATTGTATTTGTAACAGAATTTGAACAGAAGTGACTTCAAAGATCTGCCTGAGTGATTAACAGAGGTTAAAACAGCGGTAGTTTACAGTAGGGCAACACTGCTCAGGCTTTTCTTCACCAGACCGTTTCCTTGAGGTCTAACTTGCAGATTCCATCTTTGACCGTATTAGTCTTTATTCAAAGGGCCAGAGCACAAAGAACAGAAAGCTGCAGAAAGGTTTGAAAAATAACATGTGGAGAAATTACAAGATTATCTCATTCTATGCATCATTACTTTTGACCTTAGCCATGTCCAACTAGCTATATGGAGAATTTTATTGGAGGCCTAATTCTAGCCAGAACCTTTCCCTGTGACACAGACTTGAAGTTTGGGGGGAGTGATACAATTTTGTAGGGTAAGTTTACAACAACAAGAAGAAAAAGACAAAGAGCCACTGATGTTCTTACAGTGTACATTAAATTAGATAACATGATTTGATAACATCAAAGCTATAAATCAATACATTTTTCAGTTAGAAATGCTTTTCTTTGTATTAAAGATGAACCATCAAATCTACACTGATTAGTAAGCACACCATA
>NW_015150454.1:2135556-2164011 GCF_000732505.1 Cyprinodon variegatus | reverse complement strand
ATATATATATATATATATATATATATATATATATATATGAAATTATAATTGTCCCTCCTTTTACCTCTATACAAATGCACCAAAAGCATGTACTTTAGTGGTTATTTTTAGTTTTTAATAAAAAAAAATAGAACTTAGGTTAGTAAGGGACATAATTCTTCAATTTCTGTTACATTAAAAACTCCTGATTTTATTGTCTTCTTTTGATGTAAGTCCTTTGAGTATCAAAAAATAATACATTTTTAGAAGTCAAAATGTGTATATAAATGTGCAACTCTGCAACTGACCAATTATGACTCCAGCACAGTTTCTTGCTTTCACGTTAAACTAGTTTAAAATAGTTATTTATGTAATTTAAGTTATTATTACATTTTTAGGTTATCAAAACAACAAACAAAAATGAGAAATATTCCTCAAATTTCTGTTTTATAGAAAACTTTTAAATTGCCTCAATGTGGTATTTCATACCATTTCATTAGGCATAGATTATAAGAAGATGTTGCAAATACAAGGTGTTGAAGAAAAACAGAGTTTTGTGATTTTGTGACTGCAAAACAAGTTTTACATTTGTAATGTTCTTGTTAGCTTTGTTCTTTTCAGCAATTATTTGTAGCGCAATTTTTTACAAAAAACAGAAGCCTATTGCCATTGCTAAACAGATTCTTTAAATTTATTCCAAGCTTTTCATTTAAGAAAAAAAAGGTATTCAAAAATGTTTAACTACAGTTTAGACAAACCATTTGTTAAGTTTAGAAACAATTAGCTTGCTTATCCAACATGAAAAATGTGAGTTAATTTATTTTTTGTTACTTTTTCACTAATTTATATTTTTGCATATTTTTAGCCAAAAAAAATATTATTATTACCTTTAGAGCTTCCCATTTGGTCAGCGATCTATAGTTTTTACATTGTGTGTTCCAATTTATAGCAAAGATTTTCAAAATAAATTACTTTCATTTTGTGTATGTATCATTGAGGGATGAATAAAGGTTGATTTAGTTCTATTCTATTCTATTCTACTCTAAAGGAATTACATTGGAATGACAGTGTAAGAGTTTAACTGTTGAATTACCATCCAAATGACCTAAACAGGAAATTTGAAAAACAGGTCCTATCAATTGATAATATTAAGTTAAAAATCTCACACCAAAATCTTTCAAATGTAAATCTTTAAAATCTAAATTTCTTCAAACAATTAAAAATCTTTCAAATCTAACAAATGGAAATTGTGTGGTTCTAACAGCTCAGTGAGATCTAAGTTAGGGCTGCTTTTGGTCAAAATGCTTCTTATGATAAACAGTTATCAATGCAGATGTTTAAGATAAGGTGGTGGATGAAACAGGTGGGAGGTAATGAAGAGTAACATAGGGTAATTGATGACATGTCCTTAACACTGGGGATATTGTTCCAAGACTTAATCTTTGTCATCAGAGTAAGGACAGTTTGCATGCGTGTGACACGGGCAGAGGATGGAGAGCTTCAAGGCTTACTGTGTCAACTTTCTCTCTCCCTGTTTCTCTTTGGGTCAAGTAAACAGCCTTTGCAGGGACAGCTCAGGGCTAGTGTCTGACCAGCCAGGCTGAAAATGGCCCTTGTCCATTCCTGCCATGTAGCATTTTTTCCCCCAGCTGTTTGTCCTTTGTCATGGACACAGCTTGTAATAAGAAGAGCCAACATATTTATGAAGTGGCCGACCTCGCCGGTGGATAGGACTTTAATCCGGCGTGCACAGAACAGCTTTGTTACTCTTTAACAGTTCCCAGGCCTGCGCAGTGGAGGAGAGTGCCTATGCTGCATGTGAACAATTGAACATAATTGTTGTTTAAGGAAACTAAACGGAATCAATATCAGTAAAGGACATTGTATTTGCCTCATTTATGGCTTTATCTGACAGTTTCTATTTAGGCTTCAACTGAGCTTTTTTTTTGGAGGGGGGGTTAAGAAAGGAGTCCTTTTACGGGTTTAGCTGTGTGTGCTTTCAATAGGCAGCAGGGAATTCCCCTTTAAACAAACAACAGGATTAACAAGATAACGCAGCAGTCTCCACAAATGTGAAAGTCAAGTTACATTAAACTGAGGTTTTTAGGGCCTTACCCAAACGTTTACAGAATATTTAAAAAATAGAATTTGTCATAATAATTTATTTTATGTTTTTTTTCAATCAAATATATGAAATATTTATTTTTCTTGTCAATGAATCATGGTATAATAGTCTGCAACCAGTTGACTGTAAAGAGGATGCTAATTGTTTTTTTTTAAAGAAAAGGTCCACGTAGTGGGCAATTAAAAGTTCAAGTATTTATGCAGACTGTATAAAAAAGTTTGTTATAAATCTGAATTGAATGCTAGAATAGGTCACATATGTCAGAAGAATAAGAAATAGTTCAGAAAATGTTTCTATATGTTCTTCAAATTTAAGGGGAAACACCACATTTCATATACACTTGTTACAATATAAGACAAGACATCAGAAAAGATGTCCCATATTATGAAGGTCTTGGATTCTGGTTCACAATTGGGTACAATTTCAGATGCCTAAAGGTGCAATGCTATTCCGTTCATGCCTGCATTAAAAAAATATGGCCTATATGGTAAGGTTCCTTGATAACAGTCCTCCTGTTCCAGTCTTCTGCACCTTTCAGGTGTATCACTGCTTCAACACACCTAGATCACATAATCAGGTCATTAGCAGGACTCTGGGGGACTTGGCTGCATACTGAGGAGGTAATTCAGCCGTTTGATTTAGGAGTAAGGAATTGAGGGAACCTGCCTCTAACGTAATGCTTTTTGTCTGGCAGCCTGGAACCGCTGCAGCCTTCTGGGGCCGGGTATACTGTAGGTGCATTACATGGTTGGCCTTTAACTATTTTGGTCATACTTAAAATCATACATCTCCAGGTTCGAGTCAAATTCAATGACATACACATAAATAAGCAACACCACAAAATCACCCCGAAGAGTTGACGGTCTACAAGAAAAGGCTACTGTAATATTATTGTTTGGCTGCCTACTTAAATTATGGAAAAAAATTTGATTTAATAAAATCAGTCAGGCAATTAAAATGCTGTCCTCAGATTTTATTTGTAGAGTAAAACTGCCCTGTCAACATATGCTCCGTATAGTATGGCTGAAACACTTTGACAGAAATATGTAAATTTATAAGGGAATGTTTGGCTATCGCGCTGTTAAGAAACAGAGACATGTTCCTTTGCTTAAAAAATTATTTATCTAACTAACAAATTTGCTACTGTACCTCAGGATGACAGTAAAATACCTTTTGAACAGGCTGGTTGAAGCCAGTAAGAGAAACATTTCCTGCTTTAATAATGTCTGAAAATTTGCTGATTGATAAATAAACCATTACTTTAAAAGCAATATAAAACAACGGATTGTTTGCACACACTTAGAGAAAAAAGGCTTAATATTTACAGACACTTGATGAGATTAAAAGTGAAGTGTTTAGTATGTGGCAGCAATATGCTGTGGGACTGATTTGTTGCAGGTGTACATAACAAAATAAATGTCATTTTCACACTGAGTGCCACTGGGAATTAAATGAATAATAAACAACTGTAAACAGTTGCTCTTCTCTGAATAATCACAATACTGAGATTTCTTAGAATGAAAAGATTTTCAGCTTTGTCTGCCCTTTTCTCTGGTTGGTGAAAACACCATGACAAAAACTTAGCATATATTACCCTAGAAACCCGTTTCTAGGGCAATTTCCTTAGTAAAATGTTTAAAAGTTAAGTGTGCACAATGATGTGTGAAGCTATTCAACAGGAAACATTAAAGACAGATGGTAATACTTTTAGGAGATAACATGAAGGCTGAATAGAATACAGAAACGATGTTGTGCCTGAGCTATACATCTGAGTTGTGGGGCAAGTTGGCTGTGGAAACAAGGGTATATGCAGGAATTATTACATTGAATTTAGAGCCTTTTTAATACTTTCATACCTTTTTTAAACCTTTCTAATTTTACCTTTTTAATAAAACCCTTTTTCCTTAAAACAACACAATTGCTGGAACTGAGGTGGAAATGTTTTGACTCTAGATGTGTGACTCATTTATTAACTTATCAAAAACTACCAATTTTTCTGTTAAACTTTTGTAGCAGGTACAAGCAGTAATGCTTATGAGTCATATCCAATTATTTTATTTAAATTAAATTATATTTTAACTGAAATGTTCAGTAAAGGGGCCTCAACGTTTAACACAAGTGGAAATCTAATAAGGAAACTACAACATCCTGGACTAGAATTAAAAAGACAATTGGTTTTTCAAACCTGTTTTTAACCACATTCTAAAATTGCTTATCCTTTGTATAACATAATACTCTTGTTTAATTGAGTCCGTTTTGGCTGGCTTAGGTTCCTATAAGTCGAACTAACCTAGTTTTGCTGAAAAGGCTAAGCTTGATTTTTAACCTTTAGTATTTATGTCTGTATAGTGTACTGTGAGTGGTGCAGTCTGTACCCAAGTTACACAGCATTTCTTATGACATATGCCTTCATTTCCCACCCTGCCACGTCAGATCTGTTTGCCTTCTAACTTTGCAAAAACATAAGAAACTGAGTCTATTTGGGCATCTTGTGAGACTAGTGAGGTGAAGAGAGCTGCTTAAAAATGCTGTTTTTTTAATGTAATAATATAAACATTTAAAGAGGTTGTTTTAACATCTTACCACCAGGGGAGGAGCTAAAGGGCTGGGAATCAGATTAGCCCCCCCTAGATTATTGGCATGTCAAGCACCAGGTCATTCTAATATAGTAGGTGGCACAATGTGACACAAATGCTTGTAATTTACCCATCTAGAGGAAGAACTTTACTGTAGACATGGGCAAATCTGAGATTAAGAGTATGATCAGGCAACAAAATAAAAATAGAATTTGAGAAAAGTAGAAATGAGGATGAAATAGGAGGATGGTTTAACAGCAGATAAAATGTACCAGGAAAAATAACTACCCTAGGGAAGAGAAAGATGCAAAGTTTATCAGTAGGAAAAGCAAGATTTGAACATATTAGACTTAATTATACACTTTTTAAACTTCAAAAAACATAATATAGGGAATTTTTCCCACTATGGAAAGGATAAAATGATACAACATGTACACTGGAATATCAGTAACATGAACATTAGAAGATCCATGGATAGAATTTCAGTGATTTTGCCAAGTGAAATATGCCACTTTATCAATCATAAGTTTACATCAGAGAAAGACATCTAATGATTACAGTTAAATGGCTTAAATGTATTTTAATTCCCTCTATAAAGTCATGATTACAGCTGACGGGTATATCAAGTGGTCCTTTTATTTGGTTAACATGATCAAATTGACTCTCGTGTCACGAGCGATGACACCAGTTGTAATTAATTTCTCCATTAAGAGAGGCCAATGTGACAGCCATGCAAACAGAGCACAGTGACAGCAAGGACACAATACCTTCAGCAGTAAGACAGCCCAGCAGCCAACAAGGAGCAGTGGGTAATCACATTATCTGTTTGCAGGGAAAGTGTTGCTCATTAAAGGAACAACACAGACCACAATGTCTGTCGCAGCATCATCAGCATATTTGCTGATCTGGCTGATTTAATATCAGCTATGTATTAACATATCATAATGAACTTTTGAAAATCTATTCCAAATTACCAAGGGGAGAATTGAGAGCCTGTGGGTACTTCCACCAAGGGTCTTACACATTAGAAGTAATATAGATATAGATTTTCTCGCATTCTTAGAATATACAACGTAAATGGAGTAGAGTGAATTATTACAGGAAGAAAAAGTGGCATCAACACTTTAATTTTACTTTACATTTTCCCATTTTGTAGCTGTATATTAATGTATGAAAATAAGTCAGATTTAATTAAAATGCAAACTTAATCTCTTGACATGTGAGCCTTTTCTACATTATTATACTCTCAAGCTCACAAGATTCCTGCTTGCCATCTTTATAGAAATCAGTTGTGGGTTATGTACAACTGGTTTAGAATAATGTGTTTTTTTTCTGCCTCCAGGGTCTCTTTTCACTTATGGGAGATTCATTAAAAAGTGAAACCAACAGTTCTCCTCCAGCACCGAGACCTGGGGGCTTTTTCAATGGTGGGGGCAACTGTCCAGCATTTTCACGACAATGCTGCCATATGGGGAACAGAAGGATCAGCCACTGACTCCCTGCCAGAGCAAAAGCAAACACCAATCCACATATGCATAGAAGTGGTCATTTAGAGCCACTATGTTTTAACATAACAACAGATGAAACACAGGAGTCATTTCGCTTCCACTGAGGGGCATTGTTCCCTGGACTCTCTGCCTCTAAAGCTGTCACCATATGAGGCAGGATAAACTTAGGGGCCCAGGCCTGGGTGTAAATAACAAAGAGAGCCTCACTTACATGCTTCCTAAATCCTATCGAAAAGATGAAAAGAAGGGAAAAAAACACTCCATTTCCTCATCTTGTGAAAATGAGCTTAACACAAGACAAATGAATTTATTTAAGACTCTTCTCACACCGTCTTTGTGTGTTTTTGTGCTTTTTGCTATGTCATTTTGGAAATCTGAAGCAAATATGCTCCAATGGTTTTAAAATGTGGGATTTGATTCATTGTTAATCAGATTAAATCCATCAAATAAAATCAAATAATTCAAGCTTTTATCCTAAAAATCTGTCAACATCTTAGAACAAAAAAAAACAAAAAACATTAACTAACAGTTATAAATTATTAATTTCAGACACTTTACGGAACATTTTTAGAAAAATAAAATATTAAAATGACATTCCCAACCATCTGTTAAGATTTCTAGCTATAATATTCTATCCAAGCTAGTGGGCTTTTTCCTAAGAAAATACTCTGTAAACGTGTTTAGAAAATAATGTTATGATATAAATATTCTCCAGTATGTAGATATGTAATAAAATCACAGTAACAAAAGAAAAGTCTATCTTAAAATTGTATAAGTCTATTCCATATAAATATGTTAAAGATATTAATGCAATTAGCCTTACTTCAAAGGCATGTTTTGTTGTTAGAAAACTTCTTGTTTTAAAAGTGACTAAGAGAAAGGCTTTTTAGCTGTACTGTATCATTACCCTAGAGAAAGATTTCATAGATCACCATAGTCTAATACACTCTGATTAACTTTAATGTAAATATCTTCAAAACGCTTTGTTCAGCATGCAAATCAAATGTTTTATTCTGAAAATGTTAAAGACATTAATCTCTCAATGTACAGCTTTTACTCTTAATACTGTAAAAGAATATCAAATAAAAGCTTTGATTTGATGCTGACATACATATGAGCTATTTTGAAGGATTTTTCCAATTCTTAGGGGTTCAAATATTTAGGATACAAAATCTCTCCTCTAAAATAAATTTCCACATACAAAAATCTGTGCATCCAAGCACTTAAAAGACTTAGGTTTAGGTAGGCAACAAGTTTGTGTAAGCAGGTCTTAGCATTCTCATTGATGAGATTTTTTCCCTTCATTTTATCTCTAAAAAGCAATGAGCCAGTTGAACATTTTGTGCAGGCTGGAAAGTAGCTGAATGTGTATTTCAAAGCTGGTCAGCCAGTCAGTGAGCTACTTAACAGCAGCAATACTGTAATAAAGACTCGCTGATGGGAAGGTAGCAATGGAGCTGAACTTCTTACATTCCTCTGATGCTGCCTCATTATGATTTCAAGGAGTAAATTATGTGCACCAACATCCTGAGACTATTCCTCCCACCAACCAGTTCATTTTGCTTTGAAGAAAAGGTTGTATTTGTTAAATAATGACTGGAAAACAAAAAAAATAATTTCAATTTTACAGTAAAAACTTTAAAATCTAGTTTTTATAAAGGTTCTTGTTCCATTTAGGGGCCAATAAGCACTTAAATATTATCTTGGAAGATGAATTTAGCGCAAAAAAAAACCAACATAAAACCTTTTAATCTTTTTTATTAATGCAGTAAGACAAATTGCAAATTTACAGTCATATACAACGTTTAAAAAGAAATGATTGGCGAAAAACTTGCTTTATATATTTATTAAATGCAGCTAAAGCACTGTTTAAGCTACAAGGAATCTCAATGACATATAATACAGACTTTTAATAACCAGAGGGTGTTGGGCTGAAGCGGGAAGCAGTCAGCTGCTTCACTATAACCAAATGTTACAGTATAAAACAGCATGTCGCGCTGCGATTTGACATGGTGCAATGAGATTAGATGAAAATCATTTCTAAGTGAGGGTAAATTACAAGTCTATTGAAAACAAGCTGACTTGAACTTGTCTATGTGCGACCCAAGCATTGGTTTGAAAATGAAGATATTGTCTGAGTCTAGGTAAAAATGACCTGCCATCTTAGAATGTATTCTGTTGTTAGAGAAAATAGATTTTTAAGGTTAGGGTAGTCGTATCAAATAATATTTATAATTTTATTTATGAAGTACTTTAAAGTTCTTTAAATGGAAAAAAAAAAGACTGTTACCTAAACGGTAAATAGAACTTAACAAAATAAAATACACTAGAACAATAAAAGCTGTACAAAAAACAACAATCAGGGCAAACAAAGTTAACATGAACAAATATATCTGAATAACTTTCTGAATTTATAGTTTTTTTTTTTTACCTGAATAGAAAAACCAAAATACTCGCATGGCTTCGGGGGTGGACGACATCTGCCCCAAATACCTTAGAGCTCTGGATGTTGTTGGACTGTCGCGGCTTACTAGCCTCTTCAAAATCGCTTGGAGGTCGGGGACTGTGCCCCTGGACTGGCAGTCTGGATTGATGGTTCCGCGTCAAAAGAAGGGAGATCGGAGAGTAGGGTCCAAGTATAGGGGATCACACTTTTCAGCTTCCCCGTGAAGGCTTATGCCACGGTGCTGGAGAGGAGAGTCCGGCTGATGACAAACCTTGGCTGCAGGAGTAGCAGTGTGGTTTTCTTCCCGGCCAATGAGCAATAGACCAACTCTAGACTCTGCAGAGTACTTGAGGGTTTATGGGAGTTTGCCCAACCAGCCCACATGTGTTTTGTGCATTCAACCATGTCCCTCATGGTACCCTATGGGGGTCCCTTCAGGAGTATGGAGTAGGGGGCTCTATTCCTAGATGTCATCAAGTCTTTGCACAAGTAGAGCAAGATGTTGGTCCACATTGCCGCTATTAAAGGTATATAAGACAATCCTTTATTTCTGGGTGGATCATCTCAATAGGTGGTCCTCCTAATTGTCATCAATAATTCTGGTGATATGTTTAAGTAAGGTCGTCCTACATGCTCATGTAGCAATGTTTTTTTGCACATGTGCACTTTCAGCCGCATCTGTGTGGCGAGCTACGGTATCAGACAGTCATTGAAGCTCACCTTTCTCACCGTGGTTCTTTGAAAAAGGCAGAAGGTCATAAGTGAAAAAGTGTCTACGAAGCGTAGTACAGTAAGCATGCTGTACTGTATCAGTCTTTTACTTGTCCCAATCCCTCTTACCAGTGCTGCACCAAGTTTATCGCATGCAAAGTAAGCAGAGTTGTTTCAGCTTGTTACATCAGACGTGACTGGCACAGTGTCTTGGTGTCCGTACCTTTTTTCTTATTGGTATCACGTAAATGATCAGGCTGACATGGGTTTGATGTTCCCACTGTTTCCATGTAATGCAGTTTATGCATACACCAACAGTGGAGAAAAAATAAACAGTAAACCTGAAGACTGAGGGCAAAATGCTTTGTTAGGAACATATTAATCTGTCTTTTTAATTTTAATCAGAACTCTTGCTGCAGCATTTTGAATCAGCTAAAGGCTTTTAAGTATATTTTTTGAAGAATTATAATAATCAAGCCTTGAAGTCACAAACACATGGACTAGTTTCTAAGCATCAGCTCTTTTATAGTACTTGCTCTCATTCTATCTCTTTCTTTACTACTGCTATACCATTTCAACATCATGTTTCAAGGCATTTTATTGATCATTTCAACATATTAGAATGTAACAAAACAAAATTATCTTCCCTGGTACCAGAGCAGCCCTATGTCAAGGTATATATATATATATATATATATATATATATATATATATATATATATATATATATATNTACTGTTGGGGGGGAGAAGCGGTGGGGGGGAGATGTTCATGTTGCTGCGGTCTGCAGTCTGGACGTTAGATGTCGCTGAAAATTACACACTGTAGCTTTAAAAAGCTCAATGAGCTAATGAAGAAAGCCAGCTCTGTTCTAGAAGCTCATCTGGAGATTATTTCAAAAAGACGAATTCTTCATAAATTGAAGAAAATTATGCACAACTGTGAGCATCCACTTTAGAATATTTTTAAACAACAACAGAATGACTTCAGTAAGAGGTGTTGGAGGTTAAAATGGTAGAATCTCAAAAATCAAGACGCCTTTAGCCGATTATCTCATTTGCCCACAGGACGGAGGAAGGGCGTTTATTTTGACAGGTCAAATTCACATGCTGTCTTCAGTAGACCATTACAGCGCTTCACATCACAACAGACAATCTCAGCTTTTCCCAACTCACGTTCCACTTCAGGCTGTTATATAGTCTTAATATCTTTAGATCAGGTGCAAGACAGGCCGCTACATAAGATCCTTTCTGCCTGCACCTATCAACACTCACAACACCTGTTTAAAAAATAACACAAGTTACTGCCACATTTAATTTCTCTTCAGGATTAATAAAGTATTCTTGAGTTTAGATTTAATTTAATTCTATTTTTAGTAGTACGAGGGACTACTAGTAAACCTGCAGATTGATAATGAAGTGCTCTGTTAGGAATATATGGAATAATCAGATCTTTGACATATGATGGCCTTGGTTATCTAAGGCTTTATACCTGAGAAGGAGGATTTTAAATTCTACTCTGAATTTAAAAGGAAGCTGATGAAGCTAAGATAGCTTCCCTGTCCAGTCAGTGTTAGACTGCTGTCTCGGTAGCAGTTGTTGCCACCAAATGTGACACCAGCATGGATACCCAAATTTGGATAGAGAGCAGGACATGTAGGCTTGATTTGTAGGCTACTCACTAGTTATGAACTCACACCATGTTCTATATCTATACTGCTGCTTGTTCTCTTTAGGTATTCAGTTCATAAATCTCATAGTAGCTCAATGCCTGCCTTTCCCATTTGTTATGTTTTCTCAAGTTGTGGTAGCTATTAAACAAAAATACACAGCAATAAAAACCTGAATATAGTTTGTTAGGATTTAATTAACTGATATCTACACATCACTGAGTGTTTATTATTGAATTACAGCATTGTGTAGCTCTTCTTGTATGACTTTTGGGCTTTATTATAAAGTTAAATAAATTGAAAGGGGTTGTCCAGGGTAAGAAATCAAGACTTTAATAACGTTTACAGTGTTATGAAATAAAGGAATCCAGAATATTTTTTTTATTAAACAAAAGGAATTACTTTATTCTCATGCATTTCCCTTTATTTTAAGTTTAATTAAATATACCAGCAATCTGAGCTTGCTGGCAACAGTAGGCTACAGATGCCGAGGGCTCCTCCCCTCCAGCGGCAACATAACTGGGAGGCTGCGCTCTTTCCCGGGGCGAGCCGCGTTATAATCTAATAACCCATCCACCTAAAACACACAGTGGATCAGGAGTTCAAGAGCGCTTGAACAAACAGTACTGGGAGTGGAAATGTCTCGGGGAAGTGCTCAGTGTTTTCCTCTCCTTTCATAGAAAACTTTTGAAAGTGTCATATTTTCGGTGGTGCTTTATTTTCATGCGCTCTGGCCAACTTGGAGAGAGGAGACGCGCTTCTGCGGGCTTTTGTTGCGCATCATAAGTTTGGTGAAACAGCAGGTGAGAAGAAACCCGCCTCAGCATAATAATAATCTATAGTATATAACAAACTGAGAGCTATTTTAAATATAATGTGCTGATATTAGGATATTTATTCATTTCAGATATAGCCTACTTTACAGTGTTAAATCAATTCCTAAGTGTGCGCGTATTTCGGGCTGCTTTGTATGTTAATGTTTAATATTTAAATGTATTAAGACAGTGTGTATATATTTAACTCAGATAAAAAGCGTAGAAGGCGTTGTTTTGGACGTTTCTATAAGGAAGTTTAAAAGATAATATTTATTTTCCGAATAAATACATTTTATCAAAGACTTATTGATCACAAAAATATAAATTGGGGTTCACATGAAAAGCCAAGTTTAATATTTACTGCGGTTTTTCTTATCAATTGTAAACTGTTTACCGTTTATATATATATATATATATATATATATATATATATATATATATATATATATATATATATATATATATAAAATAAAGAAGATAACAAGCAAATACATAAAATAAATATATATAAAAGTCTACAACATTACCACAGTTGTGGGTAGAAATTGGACCATTATCATGACTCTTGAAGTACAGGCAAGTTACCACAGAGAATTATTTATTATTATTTATCATTTTGTTTCTGCGCTTGGCTTCCTGTCCCCCGCAACCTGCTCGGTGCTGCCTCGCTGCATTGTGCTACAGAATCTGTCCGAAAAATAAACATTCACATACAACATGAAGAAATTAACGCTGAATAATGTTTCATTTTCAGTTGAAGAAGTCACTAACATATCAGTTGTATAATGAATGCTGATTCACCCAGTAAAAACGGACAGACAACCATTACAGACAGAGTTAATTAAACATTGGTTTCATGTTCTCTTGTCTCAAAGGATATCAAGTAAAAAAAATCATCAAAAAACATTGTACCATATTTATACAATACTTTTCATAAAATGGATAAGTTGATGGAAAAGGACATAAAAGTTCATTGAAAACCAACCAACTTACCACCTAGCATGTCGGTCACATGAAGGGATTATTGGGTAAAGAGAAAATCTAAGCAATACATACAAGGTTTTTATAGAAAAATAGACCAATGCAAAGGTATGGTTTCTGAGACTGCTTTATAAAGATGACAAATAGGTGTGTTTTTTAGCATCCGATTTAAGATTCTTCAAATAATTTTAAAGTCCAATAATATGCAGTTATCTACTGTGTTACAGCCACACTAAGATCCTGGAACAATAAAACCGATAGTGACTCTTTTTTTCCAATGGAAATTTATTTATGTAAATCAAAATTAACTTGTTCAAGGCGGTTGTTAGATGGTACATTACCTGAATTAAGAGAACTGCTTATATTTGATTTTCTTAGGTTCTATTTAATAAATATTTAGAACTGTTTTGTATTTTTTGTAAATTAAACAAGTTATTTATCATTGTTGCAGCTAGGTTTCTAACAAAGAAGTCTTCCTCCCCAGTAAAAATGCCCTCTATACACACAACTGGATTCTCTTGCTCATTAATACCATGACCAGGTAGAGTCCTTTGACATTGTGATCCATGAACACATGTCTCAGACTTTGTAGCACATCAGGATGACACCTCAAAAAAAAGGAACTCGCCCTTTGGCTTCTTTCGAAAGACAACACGTGTCAGTGGCCCCCTGTGGGGCCTGTCAGGGGGTGAAGAGGTTAGGCACTCTGTGCGCCTTAACAGATCCCATCTCTTCACGAAGACCACCATAATGACTGCTAATTATGCTGCCATCTGTGGGGCGGCCTGTGTTATGTAGACACCTGTTCATTAAGTAGGATAAGAAACTTTTCTGACCAAAAAAGAAAAGAAAAGAAAAACAACTAACTCTGGATCTTTCCTGCACCCAGCGTTCTCTAAAACCTCATTAGCCCACATGCAAAATCCAATAGAACTTCTGAGCATACAAAATTGAACCGCTCTGTGTTACTAATGATCAAGTGAATTTGGTGTAAAACGTTTCCAGCATCAGAGCAATCACCAAGGTTAACCAGTTTTTTTGCAGAGGAAGCCAATAAAAAGCTCTCAGATATCTGCTGAGGGGAAGCGCAACTTGTCAATCCTCTGACCCTAAGAGGCGATCTGCCATTACAACTTCACAGAAGACTAATGAGAACCATTCTTTTGCCCCCACCTTCAATAAAATGTCAATACCTATTCAGGCTATGTTCAATGCTACCTGTTTTACTTTCACTTGATGTGTTTCCTAAAAATGGCTACCAGCTGCAGGCACTGTCCTAATAACTAATAGTCTGAAAACAACATCCTGCTATAGAAGCTCATATCCTGCATTTGATAAATTTTGAAAGGCTTTAAAGGTTGTCTGCTCCACTTTCAGCCACTCCAGACACATTCATCTAATCCCTATCTTTCAGCTGGAGATTTATGTAAACAGATGATGGTAAAGCATCACATATTTCAACTATTTATCTGTAAAGCTTATGACTCTATTTAGTTTTAGATCCTTGGAGATGAAGCCAGCACCGTATTCATAAAGTGAGGGCCAATTAGGATGTTGACGGATTGAGTTTGGAAGATAAATTTGGGATGTAAAAAGGTTGACATAACTGCTGTATCTCTTTCACTGCGTATGCGGCTCCCAATTAAGTGAGGAGAAGCAGTTTCCCCCCCCCCAGCCAGGATCAGCATGTCTTCCTGACAGATGAGCTACTAATGAGAGCAAATCTCACAAAATCCTCAAGAAACATGATGAATTGAATCATTTTCACCCTGTTCATTTTTTTTGTGTTCACATATGAAGCCAATGCAAAACGTTTATTTAGTCAACAAATGGCAAATGAGTAGGGGGGTCAGTCGTTGCTCACACCATCTCTATTGAACTGCTGTTTTCATGCATTTTCTCATTATTTTATCCTCCTTGCCTAATTACAAATGGAGTATGGATGTTAAGGGAAATTTTTCATCCTGAGGCCTTAGCCTGCCTCCTTCCCAAATATGCATCAGCCAAAACACGAAGCTATGTCCTTCATTATATTTTCCCAAACCTCCACCATATGTTTGCCTATTATTAAAGAACCAGCTGAAGATGTCCTATTTTCAAATCTAAATTACTAAATCTAGCCTTAATTGATCCACAAACGCTGTCTTGCGGATGGTATCAAAGTCAAGCTTGGGAGAGACTCAAACAGATGGCTTAGTCTTATGACTTGTATTAACACCTTCGAAGTTTAATGAACTGTTAATTGCTTTTCTAATACATAATGGGGGCAGTGGAATATAAACAGTAATGCAAACAGATTATCTTGTAGACAACAGATAAACACACTTCAATGTCACCTTTAACTACCTGGAAGAACAAAAACATTTAAAATAGGAATATAGAATATATATATATATATATATATATATATATATATATATATATATATATATATATATATACTGAACTGTTACTAACTGAATTGCTGACTCAGTTAGTAACTCAGTAACTAACGGAGTTGGTAACTGATTAACTATAACGAGTAACTATAACCAAGTGCTATACGTGGAACAACATAAACCATGCAAGTGAAATCAGTATAGCACTGAGAACGTAGAGAACATGTGTTGATTAAAGGCAGCCAGCTGTCAGTCAGTGTGAAGATAATGTGAGGAGTTTATTTAAATTATTGCTTCTAACTGATGTTTATAAAGTCTTTGTTTCTGCACATAATGAGCAAATCACAGAAACATTTACCCTTCAGTTAGCACTTTTTCTGTAGGAATACTGTCATTGAATCAGTGGCTGTGCATCATCGTCTCTGTGTGTAAGGCATGCTGAAGTTGCAACGTGTCTATTATGTGCGCTTAAATCAGGAAATTGTAGTCCTTATTTTTACATTTTAAGTAACGAAAAACAAATCTGTTTAAAAGCATAGTAATCACTAATGTGTTGTTGGCTTTTAAAAATGATTAGTTACAGTCCTATTTACTGCAAAAGTAACGTAGTTACTGTAACATGCTCCTTATTAAAGCATTTGTCTGGTGGTTATATACCAATAAAGGTGACCAATGCTCCACTTAAATTAAATTCAAGGTCTTCTTTCCATAGTCATTGTACTTTCTGTCATACTTTTTAAGAAAATAGTATGTGAATACTATTTTTTAGTTTATCATTCTAGTTTTTTTGTTTTCTTTTGTTTTGTGTAATTTTTTTTTTTATTTTATTTTTTTTACAGAAAGTAAAAAACTAACTGAAATTAGTCTATGGTTCCCTGTTGCGTGTACCTCATAGGCACCATCTTGGTCTTGTAATGGAGCGAACATTGTTAGACTCAAACCTTTAAGCACAGTACTTTGGGAAATTATCTCATCTTTAAGGTCAATATACTTCTGTAATGAATTGTCTCATTTTAATCATCAGATGTTAGATTTTACTCCTGTGCTCTCACAATTTAATGGAGTTGGCATTGCAGCTTAGCTAACAATAATAATGTTTATCATATTCCAGCTTAAAGTCAGTGCAAGTAATGCTTTGCATGCTTAAAATCCATTTCCATAACTAAGTGTAATTTCCCTTCAGTTTGTTCCTGTTTAATGAGGTGTCTTGTTTGTGTGCTTTTCAATGTCACAGGAAAAGTCATTCAAGCGACTGTATCTGATTTCAATCAAATTAACTTTACTATGCTGTCACTTAGCAAAAATAAATAAATAAATTAAGGTAAAGATTTTAATGGTTAATCAGATTTAGATCAAAATTTATTTTTTCATTCCTTGCATTTCTGCCTTTCTATTCAAACTTCTTAGTGATGGAATTTGTAAATGCTTGAGGGTGGTTGTAGAAAAGTCAGGGGGTGGAGGAGTGAAAATGACCAACATTGATTTATCCTTGCTGTTCTCTTGTCTGGTTGGTACCCTCAGAACACCTCGTTGCATCCCATTCCCTCCCATTATCTCCCTGCGATCACCGCAGCCCAACGAGTTTCCTACAGGGTCATAAATACTTCCCTCAGACCCCATACTGCTTCCACATTATCCTCCAGACGCTGCCTAATGACAGCAAAAGACAGACAATGCATCCTCTCTCTCGTGACAACCATGCTTCTCTCTGTTCATACATATTTTACAGTGGTTGAAAAACATACACCTACACCAAGAGAGGCCAGCAGCAGCAATGTACCCCTCAGACTTTGCATTTAAAATGGTACATTAAAGCAACATGTCTGAAAATATCGTGCATGAGTGATGTTGGTAATGACGGCGTTTTCTCTGTGTGAAAGCCATATGTATGGTTTTCTCCACTTTTTAAATCTCCGGGAAAGAAATGTACTGAATAGAAAAAGGGACAAACAACAACGAAACAAAAAGAAATGCTGTCACTCATAGGCTTTGTTATCAAAAGCATCTAGTGAGTCAATTACTCAACAGATCTCGATGGGAGACAAGCTATTAGAGACGATGAATCAAATTAATTATTTTGACGCGCTGGTCATCCGGATCAATTAGGAGCCACACACAAAGAGCCATCAGCATAAACAAAGTGTTCCTTTCAAGCATCCCAAGGACCTGTCACACAGAAAACCACATTCATAAACCACATTACTGTGAGTCTAAAAAGAATGATCCATCTGATTTGCTACGGAAATGCTGCTGGGTCAAGTGGGTGGTCAATTGTTTTATTGTTCTTGTGTACAGACAATAGAAAACAATTTGATTTGATTTGGCATTTTACAGTGGAAGCACATTACTGGGCAAAGCAATGACCTCGTTCAAAACATTTGGCAAGCTTTAGAACTGGAAGTTCTCTTGACTGCAGAAATGTTCTTCTTTGCAAACAATAAGAAGGGGCAATCATCATTTATGCAGACATTTACTCTATTCTTTATTATGTTAAGCATTGCAGCTGCCTCGAGGAGTTAATTAATGAAATGTGAATTAGATCCTGGACAAGTCCATTATATGTCCAACAGATAGGGCTTCTTAGATTGTTTTCAGATTGGTGCAAGTAATTGTGTTACAATAAACGTCTTCAACAAAACGGGCTCAAATTGGAGGGAACCAGACTTCATTTAGACAATATTCCTGTTCAATATTTTCTAAGTTGCAGAGGAGAAATAAAAAAACAATGCAAATATGTCAGGAAATACTCAAAACATCTGGTTATCTATACTGCGTATTTGTTAAGTCCGTCAAAAAAACTAGCAGCAGCAACAATATTACATCTAATAATGAGGAGAAAATGGAGTAACACAAACACATTGTAATTCCATATGTTTCAGAAGTTTCAAGTTCATATTAAAGACAGACCGACTGAATCAAAGCTGAGAGTGCTGTTTATGCGTTTCAGTGGAGTGCAAGGATTGTTCAGACTCCTATACTGGAGAAACCAAACAACACCAACACACAAAAGCATCAAACAGCACAGTAGAGCCAGTAGTTCTTGCCAAGATTTAAAGGTACACTTTCACCTCTAGAGCAAAGGACAAGAATTTGATGACCAAAATGTTCAGATTTTGGAGAGAGTGGACAGATGGTTTCAAATAGTTCTCCTGAAAGACTTTTTGGTAAAAAAAAAAAAAAAAGAAAAGCCTTTACCAAAAAGAAGGGACATATGGGGGTTTTATCTTCCAAGTATCTACACCTCTGTCCATGAACTAATTCCAGAGGTTACACAAGCACACTCATCATAATTTATATGGCCAAATATAAAAATCATACAACACAACAGACTTCATTAACTCAGGAGGAAGATGGGTGGGTCATTGGTCATTTGGATCTAACTTGAAATCTGCTAAGGAGAAGAGTTTCAACTACAGATTTTCTAGTTCAAGAGAACACAATTGACAAAGCCTCCTGGATAGTTGTTGAAATATTTTCAGGAAAATAAGCAAAAGTCAAATTGTCTCAGATTTAAATCTGTTTTGCTGTTGCCATAACATGGATGATTAATAATTTACACAGCCATTTAAACATCTAATTCAGAAAAAAAAATTAAAATCTTCTGTTTTATTCAGAATATTTGTTGAGATCTTCAGTCCGATGAAACAGTTAAGTTTAGCAGTGTAAAGATATTGGGAACAGTTGAGCCTTTTTCACTCTACGTATATTTTAATATATGAGACTTACAAATATGAGTTGTTAAAAGGATAGAACTACATCTACATCTGAACTCCTTACATCTGTAAAATGGGGTGATTTCTGAATAAATATTGTATGCATTTAAGTGCATTGTAAAAAGACAACCAATAACCAAAGAACAAATTATGCCAAATTCTCTGACTTGATCAGGCATAAATTAGGGTTTTCCTATTCATACATTTCACATTGTGTTTGCCAGACTATAGTTAGAGAGTCAGCTGGATGAATGAATTGGCCAGCCTTAGATCCCTTGCATTGTAAAGCTGCCACATGCTCTATTAGCCCCCATGGTTCAAATGTGTACATTAAAAGACAGAACAAAATAAGACAGAAAAGCCAACTCTGCAGCATGAAATCAGGACACGATCATCTTTTGGTCTAAACACAAATTTTCGTTCCACGCTTCAGTTTACATCATTACATTCTGTAGCATATGTGCCAATTTGGGCTCTCAGAGGCTCTCCACTGTCATGGAGACCGAGCACTTATTGTAAGCTGTAATATATGACCTCGTGTTGGGCATATTCTTTGTGGGGTCTGACACAAGTCGTGCACTTGAGAGGGACACGAGTGACTGAGCATTGCTTTATTGAGTAAGCCTCCTGATAGAATGCCATGTTTAGACTTGTCATTCAAAGCAAAGAACCTTCAGCTGACGAGGATGCTATGCTTATTTTATGCACTTGAGCATTGAGAAATTTGAGCCATAATTGTTGGTAAGGAAAACATTAGAATAGTGACAAAACCAGAGATTCTGTTCATTTTTACTCTGTTTTAAAACTTGACTTGTAGCAGATTTGTTTTTTTTCAGTGTATGTCATTGTCTTTTTGTCCATCTTTCACCCTCCAATGAAAGGAGGAGGGAATCAGCTAATTAAGGCTGTAAAAGGGCTGCTTGTAATTCGCATGTAAATTGTGCCTTACCTCAGCAGAAAATTTATTACAGGAGACAATGTCAACTTTTACATGGAGAGGGCTATTTGCATTTTTCGAATTCATTACAAGGGTGGTGCTGCAATCATAAGCCATAATACCGACCCCTACTATCCCTCCATTCTCTTGCCACCAGTCTAGCCATCATTACTGGGTAGAGGATAATCTGATGGGTTCCTCTTCAGTGGTCACTCAGTGGTAGTATGGATGCAGAGAAGAAAAAGAGGAGAAGGGGAGAGAAAGAGGTAATGGGAGTTTTTTCTATGTGAAGCATAAAGCAGTCCACCACCTTGTTTGTGTATGTGTGTGTGTGCATGTTGCCCAGAGTACATCTGTGCTGCAAAGCCACACCACTCTCTCGAGCGACAGAAACCTTGTTTTGATTTATGCAGCCTGAGATATGAGTGCTGGTTACGCAGTAGCAAGACATCGATCTGACAAAGCAAACCAAACAATAAAGAGGCGAGGAAGATGATGTGCCCAGTGGAGTGGAGAAATGGAGAGTGTACCTATAAGAGCTAATTATCTGAGCACATAATTCTTCAGGTTAAGACAGGGAGAGCTGAACACCAGCCAAGCCACAGCTGTATGAGAAAAGGGCCTGGGCAACACACTAGGGCTAAGGTCCAATACCATGACCAAGAATAATTTAAAGTAAAACATGTGCATAGATAAGAATAACAAGACACTATAAGTGAATACAGATAACTGTGTTATATGTCAAGAGAAGTTATGAAAAAGGTAAGACTACCAATATTTGAAACTGGGCTTAAGCTGAAAAGGTGTTCATGTGTGTTCAGGAAATGAATAGAAAACAGTTACTATAAAGGATTATTGCAATAATTTCATGGTCACCTACATACAATAGTTTTTATTTAAAAACGCTGCTTAGTGACTGAGGGAGAAATTATATATATGCCAGGATGAGCGATGAGCGTGAGTTGGAATAGTGGTTTTGTTATGGACAGCACTGAAGATTTCAAATGGGTCTCAGCCTTTTGCTTTGACCACCATAAGGATGACATTGGCTTATTCAAGTTTCCTAAGGATCCTGAGCTGCTTTCAAAGTGGGTGAAGCTAGAGGGAGCTCGTCTGAAGTGTTTTCCCGCACGTGTTTCCCTGCCATGCGTTATTTAACAGGGCAGTTGCAGTCATATTAAGCCGAGCATACACTGTGCAATATTTTCAATGGGTGCACTTAGGTACAGCTCAAACTGTACGACGAAACCGCAGGGTTTAAAAATACACAGCTTACGATGTGTGTTCTTACACCGTGCAGCCCGACGCTCTGATGCTATATACGTGCTCACACTGTACGTCCAGAGACCACACAATGGTGGTGGTTTCTGTGTGACTTGCAGAATCCCTGTCGTCCAAACAAGGTTAAATTGTTGGGCTCACTGGATTGTGTGCTGAGTTGCGTTAGGGTTCTTTCTCACCTTTTCCTCCTTAGACTCCAGTCCTGACGAGCCTCCAGCTGGTTCCAATTGGACGCAATCAGGGAGCAGTATTTAGAGGAGTGGATTCCCTGGGACGGACGCCAGTCGGTTAAAGTTCCACACAGTGGTAACCTACCTGCTAGCTCTCCTAAGACCGAACCGATAGTTTAGACTTAAGCTTACCTCCGTGTCCTCCTTCTCTCTCCTAGAAGCCTTGCTGTTTCCAAGCCGGTCCTCCTCTCAGTCCTCCTGGATCCTCCCCTCGACTGCTCACCTGCCTGTCCACCCTCTGGAGCTCTCAAGTCGAAGCCCTCCATCTCTGTCTAAGACTCAATCTCAGTGGGCTCTTCCAACCTCCCCTCCAGCTGCACCGCTCTCCAAGAACTGTAAGAAATCAGCATCTTCTCTAAATAACTCAGATCCTCCTGCCAGCATCTAACTTATATCTCTCTCCGTGCAGTTCCTGAAGAAGCCGCTGTTATCCGAACCATCACGCCAGGCTGAACTTTATTCTGTAAAACTTTTCAATAAACAATCTAACTGCTTCCCTACTCGCATTGTGTCTGCTCCAGAGTCAACTTTTGAATCATGTCATAAATAGCTTAGGACCGTTAGAATAGTTTTAACTCATTCATTGCCAGCATGTAGTCTAGCTTACTTTAAATTAGCCAGTAAAAGCAATACTGATTTTCTGATAAATTGTCTATTTTATAAAATAATACTCTAAATCGGAAATCTTTAACAGGGGGTCTGCCAACCCAATGGGGTCCATGGAGGTACTGCATGGGGGTCACCAAAGTTTTGGTTGATTAGACTTTTTTTTTTTTTTTATCCCCCCTGAAATTTTTTCCACTAATTGAAATGTCTTTAAATACACATTAACATGAAATTAACACACTGTAGTAAACAGATAAATGGAGACAGAAGATTTCTTTCAGTCATCAATGCACACATTCAGCGACACACAGGGGCTCTTTCAAGCTGGGCACCATTTCATTCACAACACCTGTCCCGCCAACGAGGAATCAGATTCAGAATTACTTTAATAATCCCAGGGCGAAATTACTTTCGTTACATGACTCCGTATGTAATAGAGTGACTATAGGACCAGTTCGATATAACACAATTTCATATAATATATATAAAATTAGGGGTCTCCACTCCATCTCGTCCTTGGCCTGGAAAACGTTGAAGACCCCTGTTCTAAATGAATATTTGAATGGTGAGTAAAATTATTTATTTTACTCACCTATTTTCAGGCTAATTTGAATGTATTTAATGGATTTGTAAGGAGTTTTTTTTTCTGATTTTGAAAATTGTTTCAGCTGTTTCTATTTAATTTCATTTGAATAGAAAAAATACTTGACTTGAAATATTGAATTGAATTAAATTAATTTGCAATTTTTGGTGAGGTTTTCTTCCAAATCTTGATAGATTTATTGCCAAAAGATTTTGGCCTACAATGACCATGAAGCTGATCCCAGTGGGAAATTTGTCCTCTGCATTTGTTCCTAACTGTGTAGGGGAAGTGATAGCCATGTCAGTCCAGGGACTGACTGCAGTTAAGACTGGGTTAAAACTAAGCCTGTTTGATTCGTAATTGCTCAGAAACACTTTGTAATAAATTAATATCACATCATCACAACTTTAAAACTGTTTGGAAAAGGCACCAAGAGTCATTTGGAGTAAAGAAAAGAAAGAAGAAACCACAGGACCTTGCAACTATGGCAAAATACCTTGCATCAATGGCCATCGAAGTTAACATGTAAATGTACTATCATACAATTTACTTCTTTTAAAGCACAATTGACACAACACAATTAATTTCTATAATGTTTTCAAATGGTCAGCGCTGTTGGTTTGTCGATAAGAGAAGTCCTCTCTTCTCCGCCTTTCACACTTGCCACACTGAGACTGCCAACTGCCTCTATATGCCACTCCAGCATGTGGGTACCCTAGGTTATGAGAGCTATAATTTGACTCAGATCACTGAGAGTATGGATCAGCATGTTTGAAATTACTTGATGATAACTCGGTTGAGGGACATCTTTGCAACCAGGCACCCTTATGTGTGCAAAACTTACATAAATATTTTGCCCTTTTTAACGAATTTCGAACTGTCACTAAGCTATGAACACCTGCTTCTGTATACTGCTGTTCATCGCAGAGACAGCTGTCTAAGGATTAAATACTGTACATAGCAGGAGGTGACAAAAAACGCTGCAGCAGTCAACACAGTATTTCAATTAAAGAATTGGTGATATGGTCTGTACTTCTGTAGGGTTTTATCCAGTCTGAGGACCCCAAAGCCCTTCACACTACAGTCAATGCAAATGTGCCTCCACCCCTGCTGCAGATACTCTCCTGCACCTCTCCAAAATCGTAGGTGACTGCAGACAGCGCCGCACACAGGAGGTATCTGATTGGTCAAATCCACAACCGCTCTACACTATGCGTATTTCCTGTTTGGTACCTTGCTGGCTTGTTTTGTTTGTATAACTGCCGGTCTATTGCTGGAAACGACTCGTGAAGAAGGACCAGCTAGAAGAGCGAGGAACAAGTTTTTCCACCTGGATCCCCAGTCTTTTTTGCCCTCATGTCCCTCTGTTGTCGCACAAACTTGCCCTCACTTCCTCACCGCCTCCGCCGTATCTAGACACACAGCTAGTTCGTGATTGTCCCTCTTGTGTTGTGGCGGGGAATAACATAGCGCAGACCACGCTTAAAAATTGGGCATAAATCAAAAATATCTGCGACAAGCTCACTGCACACACTGCTGCGGGGAGTATAGAGAGGCCTTAAGACTCCAAGAACCCCATACTGTACATTCAGCCCTACCAGGCCCACTGAGCAACAACAGCAGGCAAAGTGGGTGAAGTGTCTTGACCAACCAACAACTGAGATGGCAAGCCAACTTACCAGACAGACCCCTACATCCTGAGCCACTGCTGCCATGTGGACTCTAATATCATTATCTAAAATACTGTAGAAGCCCAGTATGGTGCTAAAACCACATTGCTACTAACATGCTGTAGGTTTTTTTCAAGTAAAACATGTGAGTTTCATGATGCAAAAAAAAAAAACTACATTGATCAATTATTTTTAACTACATATTATCTACTTTCCTTGGCCACTCAATTCAGATGATTACAGTATACATTCTTCAAATTGTTTATGGTAGAAAACCACTTATCTTTCATTTGGGCATGGGCTAGCATTCTTTGATAACACCAGGGCTGCCCAAAGTCCATCCTCTTGGACCTTTATCCTATTTGCTGCTTCAGGAAAACTGATTCCATTAATGGCTGAGAAACAGGCCTTTGCTAAAGCTCAGGACAGGGGGCCCTCAAGGGCCAACATCGGGCCTCCCTGGATTAAACCAAATCACTGATAGGATGATAAATAAGAGATTTGTGTGCATGTCAGATAAATTAATTGACTTCTGAATGTTACCTGATAACAGAAAGTATCAAGGTCAAAAGGTTAGACTAAATAAAAGAAAAATATTGTGTTTGACATTTCCTAACTGACATGCAGACATGGTTTAAACTTTGAGACTTGGTGGTTCTTACAAGTTTTTCTAACTTTCCTCTCTTAAAATGCTGACTGCAAAGTTCTACAAGGCAAAGTAATTGCCTTATTATTCAGCTGAGAGAACTGTGAGGCTTGCTCCCCAGCTTGTATAACAGCCTTGACTGACCCTTATAGTTTTATCAGGGAATCATTACAATCATCGAGAGAGTTCACAACTCACTGTTCAAATACATTCTTCCAGTCCTGTGTCATTTCTCTATAAGCCAAAAAAAAAACAATAATAATAATATTTACAATTATTACTTCCTATCTTGCAAACCTATTCCCTGCTTCTGTAAGCAAGGAGCCTTTAATTAGACACAAGCACACATACACAGAGGACTAGAGGCGTTGGGCGCTCCCTGTCATTAATAACGCTATATAAAAGCAAAGCCCGAATGCATGTGACACTTTAAGTAGTTTGGGAAACAAGATGTAATCTGCGTCTGGTGCCAGGAGCAGAGCAGGGCTGCATGTGGGGAGGGAGAGAGGGAGTGTGGCCTGTAAGTCAATGCAAACAGAGCAGTGTGAGTGCATTACTGATGAAGACATTATCTCTGAGTTATATTCACATAGATAACGGGGAGGGAAAAGGGAAGAGGACTGCAAGAACGACCAGCAACATGAAACCTCAAGAAGGAAAAGCAGCTGAAATATTGCTAGAATATTTGATGGACCAAGATGTCAACTATGTAGTGCCATGTAAAATAGTTTAGGCATTATATATTAGTTATTACTTCAAATTTTAATGTGTTTTGTTTATATTTTATGTAACAGGCCTGCCATAAATGTGAATTGAAGAAAGGCTATAGATTTTATAGAGTATTTCATCTAGAAGCAATGCATTGGTATTCCAGACATTTCTTTTCTCCTAATACATCTAAATACAATCTAATACAATTGTTTCCCTTGACAGGTAGCATAATGTCCAAAGTTTTCTCTTTTGTTTAACTTAATCTAGAAATACAGATTTTCATTTTGAATCCTAAAAAGATTGTTAGAGAAGCTTAGTGACCAAAAAGCATTATGAAAACCTGGTAACAAAACACACCTGAAAGACCTGAGACTAACCTGAGAGGGTTAAAGATGAGTTTGACCATGAAGCATTATACAAAGCTTTAAATTGTCTCACAGCATTGCTTAATCTATCATCTAAAAAAAATAATTGGTGTGGTATAACAGCAAGCCTTTCAAGACATGAAAGTGACAATTTCATTTGTACAAAAACGTTAAAGAAAACATTTTATCCTTTTTTCTCTCACTTGTGAATAATGTACCACTTTGTGTTGGTTTATTATACTGAATTACCGCCCCCCCTCCACAAAAAAAAATAAAATTTAAAATATAGATTTTTTAAAGTTTAAGAGTTTTTTTCCATTTGCATATTTTCGCAAAGCAATGCTTTACTATATTAATCTAAGTTAAGCAGTAAATGCCATATAATAATAATTGTGGTGACAGTTTTTTTCTTGTTGTTTGTTGGTTGTTTTTCTGGTTTCTTCTGTGTGGCACGTTGTGCGATTTCTTGGCATTTAGTTTTGGGAGAGACAGGAGACCACAGCAGAAGACGAGGTTCCATTTAGTGGCACCCTTGGCACCCATCTAACCTTGGCATACAGCTGGGCATGCTCCACTGGCTCTGAAAATGCTGAGGTTTGAATCCAGAAATGCCTTTGTGCAGCACAGACTTCCAGACAAATGGTGGGAGGCCCCATTAACATCCCCAACTGTATCGCATAAGTCAAGAATACATGGTCAACCCAGTGGATCTGATCTCCTATACCTCTGCAAGCCTGTATATCTACTTGAAGATGGAAGCTATCATGTAATATAATGAAATAATACCAAATATTCAACGATTGGGTAAATTTTTCTTAAAAGTTGCTTTAATTTGCAGAATCAGTTACAGCACATTCACTTTACTCAAGGTTAATTTGTGCCATTGTTTTGTTGTTGGTGTGTTTGTATGTTTAACATAACTGATGAATTCTAATTCTGGCAAAACAGAATGGCAACATTAACCAGCCATGGCAGTCTGGGAAACAGTCCAGCTGGAAACACAAAGGGGGTGCTGCTTTCCCTGCAACCAAACTTGCTCCACAGCCAAAACAGCATCTCACTTCCAAGATGATTTTACAAAAAAAAAAAAAAAAAAAAAAAAACTTTAAATAAGGATTAAATATTACTTTTTATCTTTTGGTCTCTGTCCAGTCAGTGGTCCTAATTATACAATGATTTGTAGATTGGTTTTAAAACATTTTATCTCGCATGTAACAGCACACAGTGATAAGATGAAGGGGTGGTGATTTGCTATATTCTCGGTGGAATGTTTAAGGATTGACTATTTTTAAATTTTACCTAGCAGTTCATCTTCCACTCCCTCTTGGTGTGCCTTTTACTCCACCAGCCTGGTTGGCTGCTCAGTTTGTGGGATGTATTTCTGAGCTGTGTCTTGTATGGGAGTAAATGTTGGAATGAGGGTCAGGAAAAGTGCATCAGCTTTAAGTTTGTGTGTGTCTCTGTGGGTGGTGGGTCCCTTGTGACCAGTTTTTCTTCTTAACATGGCAGTTTCTCAACTTCTTAATGAACTATCCTAGTCCTCACAAATCTTATTATGACCAAAAGTGTTTTTGTTGATTTTTTTTTAAGTCAGGGAATTCAACAATAAAACATAAGCATCTAGGCTTTCAACATCCTCCCTCTTTACAGGGCTGTAACCAAGGATCTGCTTAAGATTTCATTTTCTATGGGTATAAAACAATGCTGTCACAATTCTGAGGTGTTTACATTTAGATTTTTTTTGTGTTTCCCAATAATTTTTGTTTCCTTTCCTAGTTTATTCTACTGCTCTATGTTCATTTTCAGTTAATACTGTAATGTCTGATCAGATTTTCCAACTGCCTTCTTTGTATTTCTGCTCAGGCTCCTATGTTTTAATTAGTCTTCTTTCCTTGGCTGTCCTACCTTTTTCTTTTTCTCAGCTACAACTTCTTTAATCTAAATTAGCCCTTCTGATTTGAATGTAACTCCACCAACCATACCTCAGTATATATGCTCTGCGGTTCTTATTGTTTTCAGCTGGATCCTTGTGTTACCATTCTTTTATGTCCTTCAGTATTTTACCTCATTCTTTGTCCATGTTCAACATTTTGATGTCCTCGCAGTGCAACCGTGCCTTTTACTAACGAGCAAATATTCTATTAACACCTGTGTAAGTTAACAAAAACTTAACAGTTAGAGAGCAAAACGAAAGATGGTCATTAATCTCAAGAGGTCAGGTACAACAGAGAGCAAACATTTATTTAAGTACAGGTCTCTGGTGACCTTATACAGTATGGTACATAAACTCACTGGGATAGTACCAACTTTTCTTTTTGAGAATTTTTTTATTTTTATTTGTACATTTCAGCATTTGGATGCTTTGGTTTCCATCTATCCGCCCATCCATCCATCCATCCATGAATCTGTCCATCCATCCATCCATCCAGCCATCCATCCATCCATGAATCTGTCCATCCATCCATCCATCCATCCATCCATCCATCCATCCATCCATCCATCCATCCATCCATCCATCCATCCAT
>NW_015150454.1:2117616-2135295 GCF_000732505.1 Cyprinodon variegatus | reverse complement strand
CATCCATCCATCCATCCATCCATCCATCCATCCATCCATCCATCCATCCATCCATCCATCCATCCATCCATCCATCCATCCATCCATCCATCCGTACCCCTAATCAATAAATAATTAATGAACATTCTGGACTTGAGCTTACGTTTCTTGCAACCAGAGGACACTGGATACAAAACTTACAAGTTTACAAGTTTACTTACAACTGTTCGACCCAATGAGGAACCCTGACACCCTGACATACTGAGATGGTTTGCCACCTAGGGCTCAGCTTGATAAGTCGATGCAAGGCTACCTTCACATGGGCACACCACTGGTAGGATTGTTTGAGGTTGGATGCTATGTGAGCCGGTGGACATGTCAGGGAAGATCCTAAGAATATTGTTCAAGAAGAAGTTGTCTGCCTTTTGAGTCAGAGTTTAACATTATTTTGCACAGATCTAGTAATTGATCACTAACGGAGAATTCTCAATTTTGTTGTAGACTATTTGTTTAACAAAGAACCAGGCTGAATTAAATTCATCCATTTCAATGCTGCAGAAACACATTAAACATGTTGATCCTTCTCCCCTCCGCTGAAACACTACTCCTTACAGTACCACTCTAGCCCACTTGCAATGGATTGTCGCATCTTAGGTCCTCTTAGCCTGTCGAATTAGAACGGATGGAATAACCAACATTTTGTTTGGAATCTCCCCCCATCCTGCCTTTAAAACACTTTATTCCCACTGCCACCCCTTTACTCTCAGGCCACCACCATCATAACCTACTGCCCCCTCACCTTTCCTGCCCTCTCTCTCCTTCAGTGCTCTTCTCCCACTTCAAGTGCCCCCCATAACTCCCTTATCCATCTTGTGGAGAAAAAACATCATTTATTCTGTACTTCCCAGATAATTTACTTTTTCTCTCTCTCCTTTCATTCCTCTTTTCTTTCCATCCTCCTTTCTACAGGAATTCTCCATTTCCCTATAAAATGAAAATTCATCTGGAATTACATCTTATGTCATCATTATGTTTATTAAGCGTGGATGATGTATATGAGGAGCTGCGGCGTGCCGCTGAGTGCTTAATGATGCATAAGATTAAGCCGAGCCTCTCAGCTGTGCTGAGACTCCCCTCTGCTTCCCAGGCTGCAGACACACGCTGGGGGAACAGGCTCCAAACGGCCATCAGGTGAACATGGGGAAAAGGGAAAGCCTCTTTGTGTGTCAGCAGAGAAGTAGGGAAAGTGCGAGGCTCGTGAACAAGAGTTGCTGATTGGGGAGGATCAGAGAGTTGGCCTCAGCTTCAGAAGAAGAGATTAAAGTGCTGTTTGTAACATTTTGTAAAGTAACTATCTGACATTGTGTCGGCAGTTTGTAATAACCGCAGTGATTTTATGTAATACTCCTACTTTTGTCCTCGTATGTTTGTTATCCAAAAATCTCCTTTCTCTGATCTAGCCACACTTTTAATTGTAGCTCACACATACACATTCTTCACACAAGCACACAAGTCCTCCCTCCGTTCAAACAGCAGAAGCACCACCAGTCTGACAAAAACATTATCCTTCTGGTGCTAAACAATCCAATAAACCTCTCCACAGGGAAGAACTTAACCTCTCCTCTCCTCCGATGCTTGCATCCGCACCACGTGATTGGTGCCACAGTAAATTCCAATCATTAGTCTTCTCATTCCACCATCGCACAGGAAAGGGAGAAAAAAAAAATCCACCTCTATTAGTAATGGAGACCTCGTCAGAGACCTTCCTCTAAGAGCCCTGCCTTCCCAATTCCCACAGGAAAAATCCCCAGCAAAAAACTAATTCTACTTTTAATAATCTGTCATCAGGACCAGAGGCAGTCATAAATTATGTGGAGAGCATGTGCAGGAGCAGGCCACGAGAGGGAACTCAGGAGGAAAAAAAATCAAAGCTTGAGTTTGACAAACTTTGCCGAAGATAAATAATAACTTACAAACGGTATTAGTTGTAAAGTCACGGCTGAATGCCCCGCCAAGCCGTTTCCCTTGCAATCTATGCAGGATGAAGAATTTACAGACACACCTATCATCTCCTCACTAACACACACACACATGCATCCTCTTTTTTTTTCATTTTAACTCCCCCAGTCTTTTGCTGAAGCTCCTTTGCTTTTTCTCCCACAGCAAACAATGTTTCAGTTTCATCATTAACCCTCCTGCTTACCAGGGACAGGTGCAGAGGGAGTGATTCTGTGGAGATAAAGCAGAGACAGTAAGGTGCTTAAGAGACAGCGTGGTAGGGGAAATGGTCTCTTCCTCCTTCCTTTGAGTAGATAAACATAAACAATCAGCCTCCCACATAGACACAGGGCATAGTAAAAATACCAAATAAAAACTACAATTTGAGAAACATTTATATGTAGGTTTATTATTGCTTTTTTTAAGTTTTTTTTTTTTGTGACACAAAGAAATTAAACACAATGACTAAAGCAAAAAGACGGACCCTTCAGCTCTGGGCTTGTTTGTTCAATGTTTGCACGTCAATACCTGCGGTAACAATCGACATGCATCATAATCGGCTCCTTCCATCGAAGCTTGGCTGAAGGCCCATCGCCATGGTGTCAGAGACCAGTCAGGTGATGTATCTCACCACAGCCAGGCATGAGGGGAGGGACTGGCAAAAATAACTCAGACATGTTCCCACAAGTCTGTGGTGAAGCTCTATTGATTTAATCATCAACTGAGAGACGCGTTCTTGGCTAACACAGTGTGGGGTCATGGGATGTGTTAAAACAGATAACTGCCTTACCTTCATCAAAGAAATATGTAAACAACAAATATCACTGCAATTATTTATTTTTTTTTATCTTCATCTGAAAGTCATAAATTGGCCATTTTACAATAGGGGTTTTTAGTTACTAAAATAATAAGGATGTATCCAGGTCTCCAAAAAATCTGTTAAAAAAAATAGTTAGAAGGAGAAATGATTTATCTCTAATAAATGAAAAAAAGGGGAGTAAAATAAAGTCTACATGAAAACAATTACTTTTTAACTGAAGGTTAAAATACAAACCTCATCAAAATTGTAACAGTTCTATTACAATAGAAGAAGTTTGCAAGTTACTTTTCAAAATACAAAAAAAAAAAAAAGATTAGTCAATCAGAAGATAAAGAAGAGTAGCAAATAATTAAAAACAGCATTTAAAATCAAACAGTCTGGTCATTGGCTATTCAATAAAATCATTCCAACAGTCAAAACTCAAAACTACAGTATGTATTGGTCATGTTTATATGTTTAGAGAGAAATGATGGGAGCATTGATCAATGGGCTGTCTGAAAGGCTACCATAATCTGAAAGCTTTTGTTTGTAAAACTCCCTTGCAATCTCTTAATGTTTTTAATTTGATATGGATCAGATGAACATGCAGCACTCTTCAGAAGAGAAAGATCCCCCTGGATGTAACTCCATTGAACAATCAGTCAACTAAGTAAGCTTTGTATCATCTCAAAAACATGAAACAATAAAGAGTTTCCAGTTAAGAAAAGAACATAGAAAAACTAGTCTAATTTTCTTTTTTCAGTTGGTTATAATATTATAATAATGTTTAAACAGTCACATTGAAAAAAATCTGAAAACTGTAGTTTATTAAAAAGGCTGCTGAAGGAGTCATGCAACACCTGCAAAATGGGTCATATTCCACTACCTAAACTACAACACCGGTTACCATTTGTAAGATAAGTCATTTTGCAACTTTTCCACTGCTAAATAAAGCATTATTATACATGCTCTTGGACTGAAATACAATCATGTGTGTCCACTTTTTCATTCCTTTCATCTCTGGTGCTAGCTTGTTAAGCAAATGTTTTTGGGGAGGGGATGAGATCTTTACTGAGGTTTTTTTGCATTATAAGCTTTTTTCCAAAAATGTGGTCTTATGGTCATCGGCTAATTTAAAAGAGCCCAGTGTGGTTCAAGGATCTGCATGTGCCTTTATGTATAGTCTATCAGAGCATCTGGTTCACAGCAACTGAGATATTTGTGGATCTACCTCTTCAGTGTTTGTCCTGTAAATTAAAACAGTTAGTTTTACTCCAGCCTCAGCAGTAAAAGGAACTTAAAGCAGAACTTGTTTGTGCAACAATCTTGCCAAGTTCAAAGCCAGAAAACATTTTTGTGAGTCTCGCTACCTGTTTCTACATTGTTATTGCTTCACAGATAAAGACAATCAAGCCCAATTTCTGTGCAGATTTTGGCTTTTCAAGGCCTAGGTGATTAACATTCTATTCAAAACATGAACAGCCTGTTTAAATCTTTCACTAGACTTACATCTCAAAGTTTTGTATCTTGTTTCTGATTCTTTCTTTTTTAATTTTGAAGCTCTATACAATTAGTTTATTTTTCACCAGAATAAATTACAAATCTTCACCAGTCCTAAGATTTTGATCAGCAGTAAATGTGCCAAGAATCAAGTCTACTGTAAATCAGCTAACTATATTCACAACTAAATAAATAAAATTAAATAATAACTGTCAGTACAAGGAAATAATTATTAACAGTGATCTCAAGGTAATATAGTTGATAAAGTTTAATGTGAACTATAGTTGATAAAGTTTAATATAAACTATGTCTTATCAATAGGATAATATTACTCCCTCAGATGTCAAAACACATGTTATAACATATTATGGACTTTCTTATGAAAGGAAAGAAATTGGTAGTTTTGAGTTTCTTCTTCCTCCTTATGCTACCTGGAAAGAGTGTCTTCTTATCTGCTCCTACAAAGGTTCTGTCTGCCACATGCCTTTGTTCAACAGTGAGTGGAGCTTGTCTATACTGGCAGTGGATGCTTGGATGTCCTGGATGTTCTGCTCCTTTGCTCCTGTTGAAATGTCAATGCCAAGAGGTTGTGCTTGAAAAAAAAAAAAAAACTTACCATAACTTACACGTGTTTGAGCTATGAAAGACAGAGTTCATAATAATTGATTATTGTTACTTTTTGGGAATTTTTTGTAATGATATTATTTAGTGCCCAGTGACAATTCCAAACATCATAGTTAGCTGTTTAAGATGTTCATTCTGGTGCCATCTTTAGTCAGCTTAAGCTACTGTATAATGAAATAGATCCTCTCATTGTCTGATTTTTATTTTATTTTTTATTTTGTTTCAGTTATGACTATCAAGGGCCAGGTGCTGACAATTATTATCATATGTGAGTTAGGGTCCATCAATTATTTTTGAACTATAAGAGTTGCTCATCTTCTTTATAATCATCTAGACGACATTAGACATTCAAAATTTCTTCAAATACCCTTTTGGATGCTCTCAATAATCCTAACTGCCTAAAGAGTAAGGGTATTTTAAACTTAGCCAGAGCTTTGCCTGCTTTGCCTTGACCGTTTTTTTATTTTTCATTATTTCTGTCATAAAAGCATGTGTAAATTCAATTCAGTTTGTTCTATTTATATAGTGCCAAATCACAATACATGTCATCTCAAGACACTTTACAGAGACAATTCAAAAAGATTGTACAGTCAAATTGATTTGGCTTTTTGTCTAAGGAAAACCAACTGATAACATTGACTGATTGACTCTAATGCAATCGCTCACACCAATTATGCTTGTAGCGACAGTGGAGAGGAAAACTCCATTTTAATAGGAAGAAACCTCCAGCAGAACCAGGCTCAGTGTGAGCGGCCATCTACCGAAGCCGCCTGGGGTTCAAGGAGATAGAAGTAGACATAGAAAAAGAAGCACAGATACACAGGCAGCCCCTTCAGGAAACACACAGCCTGGCAGATGATCTCCGATCCAGCTCCTATGACAGAGGGTGAAAGAGAATACATACAGTTAGTCACAATCAGAGAAACAGGACTACACTGTAAAACAGGCCGAGCTCCAACATTTATAAACAAAGGTGTTGATTTCTCTCCAGAATGGTGTCACAGCCAAAGAGGAACAGACCAGATGAAGCTATTATGAGAAAAAGCAGAGAGAGCATAACATTAGAGATTGAACTAAGAAATTCTGCCAAGTGGGAGAATAGAGAAAGAATTAAGCAGAATGTTGAAAAAGCGGTCCCTATGTCCTCCAGCAATCTAAGCCTATAGCAGCAAAACTATAGAGATAGCTCTGGATAACCTGATCCACCTAAGCCTACCCTTAAATGTTGACAGGGTGTCTGCCTAAAACTGGTAGTTGGTTCCACAGGAGAGGAGCCTCATAACTAAAAGATCTGCCACCCATTATTATTTCAGAAACTCTAAGAACCACTACTAAACCTGCAGATTAAAGGGGAAGTGCTCTGTTAGGAACATAAGGAACAATCATACCTCTAATAAAGGATGGAGCTTTTGTCATTTAAGGCTTTATATGTCAGAAGAAGGATTTAAAATTCTATTCTGGATTTAACATCTGCCTATGTTGAGAGTTTCATGACCCTAGAAAATAAATGTATTATTCTCTACTGGAATATTTTTTCACAAAACTCCAGTAATTGTATGGTATTTACAAACAAAAATGCTATAGATATACATTTAAATAAAACACACCCCTGTGTCCCACCATTCTATGTTTTCATATATAGATATAATTTATCAGGGACTAAAAACCACACCCTACTTGATTTATAATATCACTTAGTAAATGGTAAAAACTTGCTCAACAAATTTCACAAGTTACCCAATGGGTAGGAGTTTCATTTTTGGACTCTGGTATTATTTTTTTCCTTCTTCTATGCACCTGTTTTAAGTATTAGATGTGCATAAGACCCATGGTAAAAAAAAACACCTGTTTAATGTTCAATCCACAGGTCTACAAGAATACATCTAAAACTGAGGTCCTGAAAAAATCTCTAGTTTTTAAATCTCTTGTAAAAATTCAGTTGAATGAATGGTGAAAGAGAAAAGTTTTGCTCTAGTTATGCTTTGACTGTGTCTCTTGAAACAATAAACACATAAAACAGAAAACAAAGAGAGGGAGAAAGAAATGTGTGCATACAGTACTGGGATTTGATGTCTGCAAAGTCAAGTGCTCAATTTTCCTTTCACTCTCCAGCGATACCAAAGAAGCTCAATCATATTGGGACAGTAATATGAATCAAGGACAGCTCACTCACTCTCAATTGCAGCACAGTCTAACTGGGACCATGGGTGCAGCAGAAACTGGATTCTCAATTCAAATGGGAGAGCGAGTAGGCTGGTCGGACTCTCGGGCACGTCTCAGGGCTGATAGATTACCTTCTGCGGTAAGGACAAAGGGAATGAAGATGACTACTCTGCCAAAGCTGGCTACAGATGAGACATGCACGGCTGAATGACCATGGTACACCTCACCCATTTGTCTATGTGCTCAAGATTTGCTCTACCTATGACAAAAGAGTCAGTACACCACACTATTGACATATAGTCTCCCCTTTATATCTTGGAATACCTTGTTACAATTTTCATTTTGAGTTAGATATTGAGCACTTTGGAGCATCCATCAACTGGATCAACCACTTAATGTTCCTACATGCACCTATTTATTACACCAAATGTGAAACTCAAGCATCAATCTAACTTCCTATCAGTTAACTTCGTCTCAGAGGTAACATCTGGTGACAAGTATGTAATGTTTGTAAACTGACAGCATTTATTTGAGCTTTACTTTTCATGTCTACTCAAATGGCTTTACCCTACAGGTACACTGACCAAATAGCAGACACTACCACGAACAACAAGAAGCTTGAAAAAGAACCTATAACATTCAGAAAGAGGACTACTTTACCAGCTTGACCACATGTTTTGGTAAAAAAAAAAAAGGCTGCATAACTGACCCTTTTTTAGGGTTTAATCCAGCTTAAATGTAGGGACAAAGTGTTAAACTGAGTAAAGAATAACTTTCAAGACAAAAAAACAGAATATTTTTAATAAATATATTAAGACCTTAGCAATAAATATAACATGTTTTAGAATATCTTTAATCATTACAAAACAATACAAGCTTTGTAATGATATATATATATATATATATATATACCATGAAAACCATCACCTGCTTACATGGGATGATGAAAAACGGGCCTCTAAAATTTTTAATGAACTCAAATTGTTTGCAGCTTTAGCTCGATGTTAACATTTACTTGTTTTTCATATTCTTTTTATACCTTTATCACTGTTTCTTTTTTTTCAGAAATGAAATCACAAATAGGTGATTGGGATTTATTGAATTATTTTGGAACCAGGTTTTATTTGTCTAAAATAGGTTGGAGGCAGATTTTAAGCAACCAAACAACAGGAGTAAAACAGACTTTTAAGTTAGGAAAATCAGGGATGCTATTAGGTTTTACACTGTCCTAATATTTGCTAAAAGTCGCTACATAATGTCATTGTCAAATTAGCAATATGAGCAAAAGTATTGCAGTCATACCCCATGATCATTAATTTATTTTAGTATTTTTATTTTCTTTGGTCTGGTTCTGTGTTTAACTTTATGGTACATGTGGATGTTTAAAAGCAATATATAGTTATTAAAATATTGTATGTAGTTATTAATCTGTAGAGACCAAACAGCACAAAAAATTTACTAATTCAGTTATTTATCTTTGGATTGTGATTTCTTAGTCTGAGACACCTGCATGCATGCCCAATTCATTTGCATTCTGAACTCTGCAAGTTTCTGATTACATCTGAGAAGGGAGGCTGTGCAAGGAAGAAGCTGCCTCTCGAGTGCTTTCAGATCAGGGTGACCCACATATTACTATATGTAGAGCCTAAGACTGATGATTTCTTGTTTCGCTAAGAAGTCACTATATTGATCGTTAGTCACTTTTTGAAAAAGAGAGGCCAGGGGGCTCTGAATACTTGTTGAATATAGCAACAAAGTTGCTAACGCTGTTGATGACTTTATCATTATCTTTAATTACTCTTTTTCGTACTGTAAAATAATTGTCTCACACATAGATACAGCAGTGTGTCAAGCTTAAAACACTCACTGGCAAAACCAGGTGTAATAACTTTAGCTTACTTTCTTCACCAAAGTCTCATACTGATAGTAACAAGATAACGCTCTGCTTCACTGTCTTGGCCTTAAGATCTTGCAACACCACCAGTATTTGTAGGTGGTTACGATACTGAATTCCATTTGAGTTGTTTTGCATTACATCAGTAGGCGGGGTTTTTTTCTGTTGTTTTTTGTTTTCGTTTTTTTGCATTGCGTCCATTAACCTAGATGTTCTTGAGACAAGGTTCACTTGTATCTCAGCCACAGTCGTATATTACAGTGCATCTATGGTGGCAGTGGCAGTAAGTCATTTTCATCTGTTCTCTTTTGTCTCTGCATATTCCACAAAGCTGCTGCTGCTCTGCACTTAGAAGGTCACCTCTTTCATCAGCTATTCTACTTGCATTCCAAATCGTATGCACATGAAAAATCTACCTCTAAGTTTTTTTCTTCCCGGTGGCAGATTAGAGATAGAATTTGCAGTATGAACCTTTTGCATGCTAACCTTTGCAGATGGCCCCACTATTGTGGGAAATGGATTGCCTAATAAACCATATCATCCAACATATTTGCCGCTCGGCTGACCAAATGGAGGCTGTATTTTTTGAGTAAATTCCCTTTGTCGAATTTGTCAGTGTTCATGCTGCTATTGTAGCTTTTAGTTAGAGGGAAAGGATCCTTAGAATATCAGCTTAAAGCGTTCCCTAATTTGCAGACTTTGCAAAAAATAGATAAGTTTATGGTATTTATTCAAGGAGCAAACAGTATTTGTATGTTTTCTTAATGGATTATGCTTTCAAGAAGATCATGTACTACTCAACAGTGGTAGAAAACTGTTAGTAACCTTATTTCTCTTCATAAACTGGTACAGTCATTAAAGCGATTGCTGGTATTATACAACAAGCAACATTTTGTCTGCTATATGTTATGTGACACAATGATCACCACAAATGTTGCAATCTTTATGGACCAGTTCTGACATTCATCTTAATAATCTCTCGCTTAAGTTCCCAACATAATTTTTTCTTTATTGTATAGTTACTGAAGAAAAATATGGTGATACAGAAACAATGCTACTTCAAATCCTTGTAAGGTTTTCACATGGAATCTAATTTCACAGTAGAGCCCTAATTTATCGCTCCCAGAAAAACCTCTTTCATCAAACTTTGCATATGAGCAGCCAAGTGATGCACAGGCTCTTAACGGCATGCTTTGCCTCCTTTGGTGAGTCGGCCAACCAATCCATCTTCGTGACTGTGCTCAGAGCCGAAGAGTGGGCAACCGATGCTCCCGTCACCGCGCTCCTGTGGGAGATGGATAGGGGGCTCCATCGCCCACCTCCAGTCCAGTACCAGCCCAGTGGCACAATCTGGACCTCTGCGCTGAGAGCCACGTGGTGGGCCTTGTGGGGGATCTATGAGAGGGCTAAGGAAGGCAGGATGGAGGATGCTGTGCCTCAGTCATTCATGTAGAATCCAGATCCTCGCCTCCACAGGAGACTAAGCCGGACCTCCTGTTTGTGTTCCACAAAACAGAGTGAGGGTGTCCAAGTCATTGCCTGCCTGTGCAGTCGCTAATGCAGGCATTATATCTATGCCAAAATGTCATCCAGTAATGTGATCATCAGCAAGAATAGAAAAGTTACAGACACTATATGAGTTGTTTAGCATATTAAAAGGCATAAATTGCAATCTGCTGAATAAATCTGTGACCTCCATCTCCAGTTATGTCCTTCATTGGCTGTTAGTCACTGAAGTGTCTGATGGAACAACAAATACAATAAATGATAGCCCTGATTCCTCTTAATCTAATATGTCTCTTCAGTGTACATGCACTATTACAACAGCATGTCCTTCAGCTGAAGGAGGAGTTTTTTTTTCATCTTTTCATGTCGTTCATCATGGCTGATTTTAAAACTGAAGTGAAAGCTTCTTTTATTAATCACGGAGAACTCAAGTCAAGGCTTTTCACTCCGTCGCTTGCATCCAATTTACAGCGGCTATAATTCATGCTATGCTAAACATTTCGTGTAAAATGTCACTTTGTGTTTGTAATGAATTTTCACATTAATAAGCAAAATTTCTCACAGTAGCGGGATCAAAACCTATGAAATCTTCGAAACTGTGATGCACCAAAGTGGTACCTATGACACATGATGTAAAAATGTAACATTTGGCGCAAAGTTTCTGAAAGTTACAGTAATCTGACATCAATCAGGACTTTTTAAGACCTATGAATACAGGCCTAAAACTAAGAATTGAGTTTTTGCAGAATGCATTATGCTAAACACACTGGACAGGTGTGACCTGTGGTTCCGAGTAATGCTTCTGAAAGAAAAGCATTTTGTCTCAGGAAATGTAAAGCAATAGTTCAGATGAGCTAAAGCTATTATCAGAAACCATCTCCTTGCCTATTACAGTTGGGACTCCCAGTTTTAGCTCAGCGTTACTGTTACTATTTTCAGGTTGCAGTCATTTATGCGCCAACTGTCAGACCACCAGGATGATTTCCTAACTACAAGGGCTGGTATAGCTCTGTAACATACTATCTTCACAGACCGAAGAGTAGCAGTTGTTCAGGCAGATTTTTACAACAAAAAGCAACAACCAGCACAACTTTACCAACATCACATAAGTATTGTTTTGTTGTGTAAGCAACTTATTTTGACAAGAGGTTATGGCAATATCACTGGTAATAGCTTCACAGAACATTGCTTCAAAAAAACAAACTATCCTTTAAAGAATAGCAAATAAAAAGGCCTTTTCTTGCCAGAATTAGCACTGTCATTAACTCCAACCCTCATCTCTGTAAAGGGTAGCTCACTCTATAAATCTCATGCCTCCAAATCAGAGGCCTTGTGTTACCTTCTATGTGGAGTATCATATATCCCTCATTTATTGCAACCTGTGGGCCTTTGATCAAGAGGAGTCCAAAGAGGGGGGTCAGACAAAGTGTTTCATTTCATTCAAAGCTTGGTTATAAGGGCAAATGCACCTGTCACACACCAAGCAGGTGCACAAGAGGTGATAAATCAGTGCTCCCTCTTTAAGTTAATTCTACTGTACTTTTGAGGTTTGAGTGTCAGTGATGCTTTAGCTTAGGGAAGTATTGTTTCGAGATCAAAAAGCTATGATAATGCAATCTGTTTCATTATGGAGTTTTCCTTCACCACAGCTTGACCATCTCCTTTCCTGCAGTGTACACTGATGGCAACATCCATAACCTGTCCTCTGATATTTCATTCCCATACGGGTGCCGTGAACCTAAGATGTAATCGATACGCAGACACAGAGGCCTCCTGTGTTATTACAAGAGGGACAATGTCTGCTCAGCTTCCCGTGCCGTTACACAGTTCAGGCTTCCAATTAACCTGAGCGGATCCCAGTGCCAATCACACAGGGCTTCTATCGACAAGCCCCATGAAAAGAATAATGTTGTTAGGATGATGTAGCTCATGGTGGGGGTAGGGGGTGTGGTGGGAGGGCTGCACACACACACACACACACACACACACACCCACACACACCCAGACACACACACCACACCCCCACCATCACACCAAACCCCAACCTCTACCCCTCTCCCCCAGAACTGACAGGGACGAGTGTTGCAGTCATTTATCACCTCCTCTCTGGTCACTGAAGGGCCAAACAGGGCCGCATGCTTCTCACACCTTTGCTTCAGTAGACTGCAGTCTGAGAAAGTGTGATTAGAATACTAAAGCACAGAGTTGTATCTGATTTTCACAGCAAGCAAAGCAGGCCTTACATGTAAAGAAATGGAAATTGACAAGTAAAACGGTGGTGGATGATAAATCTATAATAAAATAAATGCACCAATGTTTTGAAACTATCTAACAAATAAAGGGCCAGAGCAGGAAACAGGAGAATGGAAACACATTGCCTAAAGCCTTTTCTGTGCTATTGCTACTTTTCTTCTAAATATCTACACTGATATTCTTGGTATTACCAAGCATCAGTTCTAGAAATATCTTTATTGAAAGAAAATATAAAAGGCCTTTATCTTGAATGAAGAAACTGAAATGCATATAAATATATACATAAACAAACATAATTAAGGAGTATTTGATTTCTGCTCACTTTTGTTTAAGTGGACTTTCCTGGGGTTGAAGGTTTGGTCAAAGACCATGACCTAATTGTTTGGTTTTGTTCAATTATATGATAAATTCAATAATTCATTACATTACATTTATATGAGCTTAGATGTTGTCTTTGCTAACTTATGTATAACTGTTATATATAATAAATATCTATTAAGAAGCCTTGAAAAGCTCTGGGCACCAATTTCCTGCCCAATATTGTTGAAGGCAATTCAAGAACAGAACAAAATGAAGATGTTATTGTTGCTATTTCTTCTTTGGATTTAAAATAAATAAATGAACAGTATCACCAATTCTCTAAACAGAGACAATTCTAAATAGATGTAGAAATTATTGACACTTTGGAATAACTTGCCTCGAAACCTTTGCTTCATTCACAGAAAATTATCTTCCGAGAATCCGAGACTCCACCTGAAGGAGTTTTATTTTTGTCTTTTTATGTTGTTCATCGCGGCTTATTTTAAAACTGAAGTGAAAGCTTCTTTTATTAATCACGGAGAACTCAAGTCAAATTACTTTGCTGTATTGACAGGTGATCAGAAAAAAATCTATATAAACTTTATTAAGCTGGACTTAGAGAATATTTTATTTTGTTGGTCCATTTTCTTTCTCTATAAATCCTGTCTCAAAACAGATGTGCACTAACTGTCGCAGTGGGACGAGGGATCAATCCATTTATTTTTCTACCCCCTCACCTTCTCTTCTGTGAGACATCATACAAATTGAGACTGTATATATGTTACAACAGCAGCCAAGTGTGGCCTACTAGGATTTCAGCTGTGATTGAGAGTGTGTTTAGACGCTCAGGGCCAAACTCTAAAAGCATTGTTACATTGACAAGGCCGACACAAAGGAGGAATGTCTCTCTGCATTTGCTCCCTCCTTTCTTGGGCACTGCTGCCACTGGCGACTTCAATATTGATTATTGTGAGGCAAAAAAATCAGCTCAAGGAGCACAATCATTAAGACAAATGCAGTTCCACTCAATGCCAAATGCACAAAGACTTGAAACTCTTTTAAACATAGGTCTCAGTATGTCACACTTTAGAAGATAAAGTGCACACAACTTATCTGTGGAGGCTCTGTCTGTTTATTGCGACTTTGGCAGGTAAATATCTTTTCTTTTTAATTAAACTAAAAAAAACTTTAAAAAAAAATACAATATCAAGGTAAACGACATGCAGACTTTGTACTTCATTCAACACTAAACATATGAACAAGTAAAAGCAAACATTTGTTCAAAGTCTTAGTACAAAAAGCTGTTAAAAAGGCTAATACCATTACTTGTGACAAAACAATATCTCTGAAAATGTAGTTGTTTAGTTATATTCTCTTTAAGTGACAAATCATTGTGGAAGTTGTATTTTAAAGGCCCTCTGTTTGGGTCTCTCTACATGAATAGATGCCTAAGCATAACACAAACACCATCACATGACAAAGACAGAGAAGGAAAGTAAAGATAAATACTGTCACCGTAAAAGGTAGAGATCACTTAGACTCTAAGGAAAAAAACTCATATTTTAAAGACAGAAGTAGTTGCAAGACCTATATGTAATTTGTGCAAGCTCTGAATAGAAAATTGGTTTAACTTTTGTTTTGTTCAACGTAGTTACACCTATACCTACTGTACAGAACCCAGGTGGCATTTAGAAATTTAAGGGTTCTAAGCCCTGTAAACTCTGCAAGTTAGAAGGCCTTCTGTCAGTATATCACTCACAAAGATTAAATAAAAAAATATAGTCTACCTGTAAAATGCATATTTATTACTTTTTTATTTTGCATAAACTGCAGAGGTGATGAAAATTCAAGTCACATTTTCATGTCTTTTGCAATAGTTCTGGTATTCTTTGAGTAATCCAAAAAAAAACCTAGTTGTCAAGAGAATTGAATGTAGATCAAAATGTAATCAAATTTGTTCATTAGGTTTACACTGTAGATTTAAAAGCAGATTTTATGGATTTAAAACACACAAGAATAAGATAAAGATAATATGTCAAATAGAAAGAGAGCTGTATCTTCACTTTTCATGGATTATATCAACAGGTTAAAGCCATGATACCGACCCGAACTCTTTAGTACAGTTTGAACAGTGCATTATGTTGTCACTTCACTTTCATAAAGTTTACACTTTCATTTGATCAATCTTTCCAGCTTAGCTCCAACAAAAAGATGTCAACAGATTTAATGTGGCCCTCTTACCTTTAAAACTTTCAATTTGTTATGTTTGGCCAACCCATTAGTTGCCATTTGTTATCATTAGTGTGATAGAAGCCTCTTCCTTGCAGAGGCAGCAAAAAAACTGAATATTTTCACATTAGACAGAGCTCCACTGATGCGTCAGATTAATGTTCCTTTTAGAAACAGAAAAAGGTGGGTGCAGCATCAACTTCAGGAGCAGCTCCATAACTATTACATTATGCTGTCTGTTTATTTGCTTACTCCCTTGATGGTTGGATAAGTCCTAACATTTTCATGATGTTTGAAAATAAAGCCTTCGTCTGAATGTGCTTTAAGAGCCTGTGATGAATGCCATATTTGTTCCCTTGTGGCTGCTTGTGCTATATTTAGCTACAGGTAAAAATTAAAGTGAGAGTGAGCAACATCAGTAATTTCATGCCTCAGATTCCCCCAAAATAAAATCATCATTTTGGATACAGTAAATCACTTCTGATATTGTCTTGAGTATTTTGTGAAGAGATACACAAGATATTTTTTTTGTTTTGTGTTGGGGTTTTTTACCTTGCAACTAGAGATCTGAAATATAATTGCACAAGAGGAAGAAGTTTTGAATCAGTGAGGTCTAAAATATATTTTTCTTGTTGAAGTGGGTGGGACTTTGCTTCAGGCTCATGTTTCTGCCCTGCCCAGTTTGAGCGAGAAGCAACATCGCTCCCAGGGAACAGGACATGTGTGGGGCTGATTCACTTTGTAATACTCTAAAGGTGATTAATGGTTTTCTTAATATATTCACGGCTGTAATAGAAGCCCCCCTCAAAACTAACCTTGCATAAAAATGCAAATGAATAGAGACAAACTGCTGAAAAAACCTCAATGGGCAGGGCTAGGCCCAAAAGCCTTGGGAAATGGGTGTGCATATTTATTTATTTGACGTAAACCGACTTCAAATTGCAGATTAGACCTTGTTTTTTATTGGTGCAATTGAAAAATGTCTCTTAAAAAAGAGATTACAGTGAGGAAAGTATTATTGAATGTATTTTCACTGTTAAAAAAAAAAAAAATTTTATCTCTAATGATCGGACTAAAATAAATGTTCTTATATGGATGTCTTGTCTTTGCAAGACATAAATAAAAAATCCAATTTAAAGCTATCAATACATGTATGTGAAGTAAATTATGTCCTTTTAACTCACAGTCAAATAAAAAAGGTATGAAATTTGATCAAGAATAATGAGTAAAAAATTGTTTACCTAATTTAAATCACTTAAAATTCACTATTTTAAAAGACAAAATACCATTAGATTAAGTATAAATAAATGTGTATTTTATTCACCAGGTCAAAATGACCAACTTTATGTATAAGAAAGGTTTATGTGCAGCCTTATAAAAGTAAAAGTCACGTTAGTTTTTTTTGTTTTGTTTTGATGACCTTAAATCATTAATTACAGCATTCTTTTTTAAAGATATCTCCATAAATATAATCAACTGGCTGCAATAAGCATGAATCTATTTAGATTAGAAATAAATTGCCCACAATGTCCCAATGTCTGTTGCATGTACAACTCAGTTTTCTGCAGGAGAAAATCCAAATGAATGTCATTGGTTTTCCTATTGCAAATTCTTACTCTTTATTAAAACTGCATAAAAACATTAACTTGGAAACCGCTACTACCTCATTTTAAAGGCTTGTCCTGTTCAGAAATATCCTAAAGCCTTTATGTGTTTTGTGTAAATTTATCGCATTATGTTTGTATACACAGTGGTAACTCAAACAGGAAAACAATAGTTATCTACTTGTACAGACTTAATTTATCTCCTGAATACATTAGATAAAGATTGCGTATTAGATTTCAGTCCTAATCCATGTTTTAAATCTTCAGAGTAGGAGTCCCAGTCAAGTCTAAAGTGTTGTTCTCATGAACATAAGATGCTAGCTCTGCCAGTTGAAGATTTGAAAGGAGCTTTAAAGCTGCAGAGCCACCCATAAACAGGAACCTGTGATATAAAACTTAAATATATCAGAAGTTTACTCAACATAGTTACTGAGGCGCCCTCTTTATCAACCTTTTTTTTTTCACTGTTATTATCACCATAAACAACGTTGATTAATTATCAAGTCAATATCACTGAGGATTATCTTTGCAGAATATATCACTGTCAGAAAGACTGTTGAATATTGCATTTACACCAGAAGCATTTTAATTACAGAAGTCTTAACAGATTAATTAGAGCTCAGGAGGCAGTGGAAAATGGAAAACTGAAAAAAAAAAAAGAAAAAGCAGTAGGGTACTTATTCAAAACTAGAGTGAATATTTTATTTCTTCTTCATTATGTGTTTAGCTCGTCTACATCAGTAATTGCTTTGTATATGCATATATATACATATATAGGGAGAGAGAGATCTCTCTCTCTCTCTCTCTCTCTCTCTCTCTCTCTCTCTATA
>NW_015150454.1:2116374-2117606 GCF_000732505.1 Cyprinodon variegatus | reverse complement strand
TATATATATATATATATATATATATATATAATTGTATATATTAGATTGTGTATTACGTTATAGATATGACCTATCTTTAGTATTTCAGACAAAGAGCATACAAGTGATATTGTACTGTATAACTATACCATCACTATTGGTTTTATTCAGTTTGTAGCCTCATTGAGTTCAATTGTTTTGTGAAAATACAGACCATAATATTGTTTTTGGAGCTTTTAAAAGAAAGTAGAGAGCTGTAACCTAGCTCAAAAGTACATTTGCATCCTGACAACAGGTCATATATACACGGATGGTCTGAAAAAGTGAAGTCAGATAACTATCTGAGCTCCAAGATTTGAAAGTTTACTAGCAGGTGGAACGCTGCTGATGAACATCTTTCAATGTTAGAAATGAAGATTGATGCCTTATATTGCTGTTATTAATATATTGATGATCCTGTCAAAACATTACAAATCATATTTTTTGTTAATATTGATACATTAGCTCAGATAATTGATTATATTTCTGCAAGCCTCTTAATTGTTAACCATCTGCTCCAATTATAAGAACTCCCATGGGGAAAGCCGTGATAGGTTTAAATGAGTGGTTTGAGAAGACTGAAAGCACCCTGGAGCTCTTTTTTTCTTCTTTTTTGTTAGCTTACATTGAGTATTTTCCATAAAGTCCTGATTCCGGTTTCAACAACTTAAATCTTCAGGAGTTAGCTTTTAACTTTTTGGTTCACTTCCTTCTGAGCTTAATGTATACTTGAGGAGATTTTAAAAAATGGCATGGCCTCTCACTACGTTTGCAGCTCTTTATAGTATGATACATATCATAGTAATTTAAAAATTAGAACTACACTGAATCTATATAAAGATTATGATGAGTGTATTATGTTTTATGGGAGGTAAGCAAACAGTCAGGTAGCACTCACCTATATTTTCCTGTTACATTGCATGTTCCTGGTAGAAATCTCCTTTTTCTGCTAAAGTAATCTTCGTTGTTCACATTTCATAAATGATTTGATTAATTTAAATAATTTGTTTTGTGGGAAAGGTTCTTTTTAATTTGCCTTGTCTACCCAATTGGTTCAATCCAGTTCAATTCAGTACTATTTGCATTCTGCATTTTAAGCACAAGTGAAACTTAAATCAAATACACAACCTAAACCAACATTATAAAAGCAAAGATAGTAAAAGACAGTCTGTTACAATATATTAACTCGAGTAAGGGTTTCATTTTTTTTTTTT
>NW_015150454.1:2111710-2115914 GCF_000732505.1 Cyprinodon variegatus | reverse complement strand
GGAAAATCAACACCGGTTGCATAGTATACCTTTAAATCTAATTCTTACAGCATTTGGAAATTGGGGCAAAAAAAATCATCTTTAACCCTTTTATAAGTAGTTTTTTTTTTTTTTTTTGTAGGTTCCAAAAAACACGACACATTGCATATACATGTTCACTCTGCTTCACAGAGTTACTATTTTGAATCAGATAGACAAGCGCAATTTTTTTAACATTTATAATTTTACTGACTCGGGTAAATATCTAAGAATTGCAAATTATTAGTTCTTTAGCAGTTCTTAACACATTTAACGACTTGTAAAATGAAAAGCCGTTTGATGTGTTCTTCAGCATTTGGTTGTTCATCTTTCCCAGTGGGGTAATCTACAGCAATGCCTATGTACAGTAGAGGAATTTGATTACAGGAACCAAAGGTAAAAGATTTGCTAAACCACCACACCACCTCGGCTGATTTGCCTTGTCTTCATAGTGCACCTCTGCATATGTTACCCTGGTAAATAACGCACATTTAGCATCTATGTTATATAAAACAAGCACGATTCATGAGACCAGGCCATCGTCTTCCATGGATTCATGGCCCAGTTCTGTTACCCTTATGCACAATGTAGATGAGTTTTGTTGGACAAAGTAACATCGATCCCTTGACTGCTCTGCCATTATGCAGTCATTGCAGAAGACTTATCTGTGTAATCTGAAAACTTTTTTTAGATTTAGAATCAACTTAACCAGCTGTTTGAGAGTGGCTTTATCAACTACATTTTTGGAAAGGATCCAATTAATTTGGGCATAATGTGGGTACTGAATTATTCTGAATATTGAATATTTGTAATATAAAGTAAAAGCAAAAAGTAAACAGAATTTATATCCTTTACTATTATTGTGCAGGTAAAGCTTAAACATTGATTAGATAGAAGCATATTGTTTTATTATGAAATTAGTCTAATCAGATTATTTTTTTTTTGCCACAGTAGAAGTCGTCATTATCTAGAAATTTCTCTGTAACTTTGACACCTTGCTTAGATTTTGAAAAAATAACAACCAAAGGTTAAAGAAAATAAACTCATGACTTGATTAGTGGAGAATTTAAAAAGATTGGTGAGGGCATTTAATCTTTCAATAATCATAACAGGCGTTGATGTGAAACTGTTATCAATCTCCTTGGCCAGTTCACAGTGGTCAGCGGTCCACATCCAGGAGACTAGATTGGATTTATTGCTACTGGGCCAAAGGTAACAAATACATGCAATATAAGAGGTAAGATGGATGCCATTATCACTGGGAGGATTTTGTGGCCATCATGAGAAGCAATCACATGGAATAGATTGGTACTGCAAGCAATAATTCATATTAACCTTTTATACCTTAACTGGACATTTCACTTACAGGAGCTAAACAGGATGCAGACTTGCAGACACACAGAAGACAGCTTTAAGCTGAAACAAGTCAGTTCACAGAAAGTTTTCACAGATTACTTTTTGAGGATAAAAAGATCTGGCAGGTCAAACTCTGACGCCTGTGGTTACTTATAATCTATCAACACCCTTAGGTATGTCACTTGGCTGAGGCCAGAATATCTTCATCTCCTCTGCAAAGTAGACTGAAACTTTCTAAGATCCCTCAGAGAAGTGGGATAAGGTTATGAGAAGTCATGTAGAACAGTTCTGTGTGGCAACAAATCTGAGTTCACTCTTCTGGTCTTAGTTTAGAAAAACAGAAAATGAAACCAAACAAACCAACATGTCTTAATGTCTCACATTTTTGTCCTAAACACAAAGATTTAAAATATATTTTCAAGAACATTTAGCTGTACATACTTTCTTTTTAAGTTTCAATTCAGTGTAATTACTTATTTGGAAAATAAAGACATGCCACATATATGTTTTAAAGTGTTTGGTAATAGATTTTTAATGTTCATTTGTCTGTGCCCTGCAGGCTTGTATCTTTGACATTTGAAATAATTGTTGTTCGAAGGATCATCACCAGGGGAGCGTTGTGAATAGTGCAGGGACGATTTGAGTAAATGAGTGTGTCAGCCTGTTTATTTGTAACGATAGTGCCTCTAGGGCTGCCGCAGGACAGCTATTAGAGGGTCTGGCCATAAAGAGATGGAAAGAAAAGCCCAGAGATCACCCAAAAGTTAGCACTTAATGTGACAACTTATCAGACAAAAGCTCCCCCATGGAGACAAGAAAAATGATAAAAAAGGAGGAGGGAGAGAGGGAAGGAGGAAAACATTATTGTCCACCAATAGAATAATACAAAATGAAGCTGAAGTAACTGAATCGTAATTTTTTGAAGAGGCTGTCGTGTCAAATATCACTTGTCTATTCAGAGTCACAAGCATTGTCCCCATATGCTTCACATGTTGCATGATGGCTTTTAATCCCTTTAGGCCCAAGGGCACACAGGGAGCAGGGTAGGGCATCCAGTGCTGGATTTAATTAGATGACTCTGATACCTCACGCCTGTGGCAGGATATCAGTGCAAGTGTGCTTACAATGTAGTGTTTAGGAGGTGCTCAATAACCCGGCTGGTCCCAGCAGGCCTCAAATCATGACAGAATGTCGCTCCCTGCATTTAAAGAATCTGACTCTCTGATGGACGGAAAGATAATGGCAGGAAGAAAAGGCATTTATGTTTTATCCAAAAGACATATGGAATACACAAAATGCACATTTTGGGAACAGGTTAAACGTCTCTTCTCAGAGACAAACTTAGATTCATCTGCAAAAGTATATTTTTTCATTTAGGGTTTGCTTCCAGCAATTTGGGAGAACTAAACTTAGTATTTTGATCTAAAATAACTGGTTCTATTTGTCCATCTTTACTTGCGAAACAGATTTAAAACAAAAAAGTCTTAGCTGTTTCTCTCTCTGTGAATGGCAAGCTGCTCTTTGCTGTCATGTTGTTGTGTTGTGTTTTGATCTGGTTGAGCTGTAAAGTGCCTTGAGATGACTTGTGTTGTGAATTGGTGCTATATAAATAAACTGGATTGAATTGAATTTAATTGTTTACCCCAAATGAGTTTCCTGCACGGGCCCAGTGTTTTTGTGTATGTTTTTAGTGCATTTCGCTGGCAGCATCACAGTGCCAACAAATAACCTGTCATAAAATAACCTTTCTATTGGTTGTGGGTGCACTGGTAAAGATTTACACTTTTTCTAAGCCCTTTTCAAAATGACATGATTTTGTCTTTTTGTGGACCTGGCATTATGGATTGAATAAGGATTGAATGATTGCTAAAAGCAGGGCAACACAGAGACAAACAACCATTCACACACACAAGGAGAATTTAGAGAAGCCAATTGACCTAACAGTCATGTTTTTGGACTGTGGGAGGAAGCCGGAGTACCCAGAGAGAAGCCAGGCTTGCTCAGGGAGAAGATGCAAACTCCATGCAGAAAGACTCCGGGCCAGGAATCAAACCCAGAACCTTCCTGCTGCAAGGCAGCAGTGCTACCCACTGCTCAGTGGCACTCAGAGGGTTTACCGGTAGTTGTGGGATGTTCCTAGTGTGTGAATTTCTGCCTAGGTCGTATCTATTAAAATTGGTCCATGGAAAACACTGTGAACAACATCCAACAAGGTCATGAATGGCCAAGGTTTGTTGATGCACAGCCCATCACATTTGATGATATTAGCAAGAAGGAATCAGTTTAGCAAATCACTCAGATATCTAACTAGTTAAACATAGGTGGGTTCTACTGGATTATTAAATTTGATAGGCCCCACCTTCCAACTTGCGGGACAAAATGCTTCTGCTGCCATCTAAGTGGTAGATACAAAAACAAACAGTCAGAGGTCCACGCAGGACAATTCTTTGAAAGGTCAGGATTGGTTTGAGGGTATTTTCTGTTTATCTGTAGTATATTTCTTGGAACTATATTACCCATTAGTCTTTGGGCCTTAGAAAAGGCTATCAACACAGTCACATGTACCTTCTAACATGAGAGCAAATAAAATTAAAAGCACACTGGCTCAGATGGAAGACACAAAGTTAAGGACATAACCTCTCTATTCGATTTGAAAAGCATTTGAGCGTAAACAGTTTTCTAGTATATGAAATATAAAATAGAGCAAAAATTCAATTACATCTAAAAATACTCTCATATTGTTGTAGTATTTTTTTTCAAAGGGTATCCAACATGGGCTGCTCAGTGGCGCACTGCTGTATTGAATCAAGAAGGTTCCGGGTTTGATTCC
>NW_015150454.1:2091584-2111395 GCF_000732505.1 Cyprinodon variegatus | reverse complement strand
GGATGGATGGATGGATGGATGGATGGATGGATGGATGGATGGATGGATGGATGGATGGATGGATGGATGGATGGATGGATGGATGGATGGATTTAAATTATAATATTATCACCAACATTAATAGGAGTACAGCATATGCTAATACTGTGATTAACTTCAGTTTTATATATTGTTGAAGAATAAAAACATCTCCTTTAAGAGTAAAAACACAACATTTCGGTTATATTTTTCCTTTGATTCAACTCTTGCTTTTGGTTAGCCTCTTGCTGAAACATCTAAGATGGAACAGGAAACTCTTCCATTGTACACGTCTTCTGGTAGTTTTGGGGGGGGGGGGAAGTTTCTGTTCCACTAGAAAAAAAATTCTCTGCAATCACACTACAAATATGGCCAGACTTAGCAACAGAAATATCTTGAAAGTACATTTACTACCCTGGTGGCTTGCTTAGTCCAAACAAAAGAATGTTTTCTGCATTTGGTTTGGACTGAGGCCGGCTTGTAATAATATCCAAAGCAGACTGCACCGCACTCAAAAAGTGGGTGGCAGTCCAGTTGTTTGGTCCAGGCCAGAGGTTACTTGTCCTTCTTCACATCTGTACAAAAGGTCCAGATCAAAGGAAGAAACCTAAAGTGGTCTGTAGGGTGCAGTGCATAGTTTTATTATTTTCTATAATCTTAAAAGAGACAAAAGATAGAAAGACCGCACAGGGCCCAAAAGAAGAGGAATCATATTCTATTAGGTAATGAATATAGAAGAAAGAGAACAAAAACTATCTTATTATGGTTATGTATTTCATGAGCTCTTCTGTTTAGCTATGGAAAAAACATCCTGTTGGCTAGAAACATTAGTTAAAAAATATCTGCTGCAGAAAGTGGGTGTGGGAGTTTGTCTGACAAAGGCTAAAGGGGAGGGCCCAGGTTTTTTGAGATTATGCTAAACCAGAAGAGGGGGTGGAGCAGAAGGCCAGACAAAGACTAAAGATGATGCCAGTGCTGGTATTTAAATGGGGAAGACGATCAAAGATTAAAAATGAAAAAAACTAAAAGAAAGAGAGAGCAAAACCAGAGTTTCTCTTCAACAGCAGACACAGTTTTTCTGCCTCCTCAAACAGATGCTGAGGCAGATGGTGGTGAATTAACAGAAGATGAGAGAAGAAGAAATGGAAAAGGCTAAAATGGGCCCATGGAGGGAAGACATTAAAATATTGTGTGTTTGTGAGTGTGTTTGTGCATGCTCCAGTGTAAGTGTCTCTGAGAGGGCATGTGTGCAAAGCACACGGCTCCAGGAGACAGACTGTTAAACAGTATCTCAGCTGGGAGGACTAAAGAGGATGGGTGGAGGATTCCCAGTCAGAGACAGAGCTCGCGATAATAATCACAGGCGTGAAATTACAATGCTGATATTTGTTGCACCCCAGGGTTTGGTGTGGAGTGCTGGGGCTATCGGAGCTTGGAGAGCCCACATATCACTAGAGGCCCCGCACCGGCTGACTGTCGGTCATCAATGATCAGAAGAGCGGCCCCTCACCCACAGCAATGCCAAAAGAGAGATCCTGCCAATTTAGAAAAGTCGCAGTGTTCAAAATAACATAAACTACTTGGAAAGCGAAAGAAAATACATTAAAATATAATTATAGTTTTTGTAATCCTAATACATATGCAAATCTTGTGTGAAAAATTTTATTTGCGTTTTTTTTTTTTTTTTGAAATAATCACCATTGTAAGGGGGGAAAAAATTGCCAAATCAGAAGTGTTATCTATTTGCTGGTAGAAAAAGGATTACAAATCTTTTTGGTTTGTTTTGTCTGTTTGTGAATGTGATTTAGTATCTGAGATGGAAAATGTCTAATTAAAATGGTTATGTTCTTTTTAAATATTTTCACCTGGGAAATCAGAATTTGACAAAAGTCAAAAACACAATTGTCTATTTTGCTACAGTCAATTACTGTCATTAGACAATACATAACGCTATGACCACATTGCTGTTTTGAAATAAAATCCTAGCATTTATTCCAAACTAAGTCTAAAAAATTTATATTGTAATGTATCAAGTTATATTTATCTCTCAAGGGCAAGTGTTGTGCATGTAGCAGATGTGGCCAGGCTCCAACAGAGATGATACCGTCAACCATCAAGCTATGTAGGGGTTTTGTCCAGAACCAACGTTGATGTATTTTGAACCAGAAACTTTGACACTGACCCCTAATTTCTGAAGTAAACATATTCCATTGTATCTCTGGCAGAATGTTTTTGAGTTGTTAGAAGGTGAAACTTTGCTTCACTACCTATTTTTCTGCAGTCTCCAACAGGTTTCCGTTAAAGAGGTATGACAGAGTTTTCTAATGATACTGCCACCTGTGGCCAAAACAAAAAACTGCAGCATTCTTTTGCTTCTTATCATAGCTTGTGCTCCTGCTTGAAAAGGTGTATCTTACCATTGGTGTTGGAGTTTAGCTACATGCCATTCACTTCTGAGTATCCATAAAATCCATCTTGAATAAAATTTTCCAATCGTGTTTTAGATTGGACCCATTCGCTACTGCAGAAAAAGCGTGGAAACTTAAATAGGCTACAGGCTTACAGATACATAGATACATCAGCACTGAAATACTCAGGTGCAAGTTTGCTCATCAGATGATTTTTTTAGTTGTAAAAGGTTGAATAAGAAACACATTGTAAGAATATTTTTCAGTAAAAACCTACAAAATATCTCTTTAATGATTTTCCTGTATTTCTCTCCTTCAATCTTCTCAACAATTCTAATAAGCTTTTTCTTTCTTTTTCAGAAAAGCAGAGACACATCAGGATGCCACAAGTTTGGACACACCTTCTCATTCAAAGAGTCTAATTGTTTGTCTGTCTCAAAGACTGGAACCTATTGTTCTGAGCTTGACAGAGTTGAGTAACCCTGTTACTGCTAGCTGTATTGTTTCACCACACTTAGGTCTTTACCCTACCTTAACTATTCCCTCGGAAAAGTCATAGACGGTAAATATTAAATTATCTAAAAGGTGATTGTTTTCTAATTTAGACATATCATTTAATAAAATATAATTTTTTACCAAATGGTGTTTTACATACTTGCTTGCGTTGTGAAATTGGTTTAAAAAATTGAAATTGCTCTAAATTAGTTAAAGCTAATTTAACCAAATCCCAGTCTCTTTTAGATAAATGCTGGTTCTCAAAAATAGAATCTATGCAAAACCGGGATATTGTTACCTCATTCTATTGATGATGGTTTTCACCCATTTTCTTCCCTTCTTCTTTGTCTACATATTTGCTAAGTTTAGCTGAGTTTCATCTGTTTAGTTAAACTTTTATCAGAAACATGTTTGACCTAAAGTTTAATTATTATTACTAAAAAATATTTTATTTTTAATTGAAAGTTGTGAATTTATTCTAATTTATATGCACAGTTAATCAGACCATGATTTAATGTTTTGAAATTTGAAATTAATTACTGTCTAAAAGACTAACAGTGGATTCTGCAGAGAAATCTAAAATATGGCTAGCAGTAAAGATCACAGGAATTTATACTTAAAAAATGACTTCAGTCTCCCACATAAAGTTACAATAGGTTAAAATTTATTTTTTTTTCTCTTGCAATTTAAAGTAGTTAATATGTGTCATGGAGTAAAGTAGCTCTTTTATGTCCTCTCATCTTGTTCTGTAATAAAATCAGAGGCAGAAAAGTGACTGGATACACCTTTGCATAAATATCCTCATGGCCGAGCACAAACCTCAGACAAGATATGACACCACATTTTTTAGTTCACTTTGTGAAAGAGGGAAAAAGAGGAGCTAATTTTCATGTCTATCATCTCTTGCTCCTGCCAGAGCCTCTGTGAAAGCCCAGTTATCCTCCTCCATTTCTGGGGTGAAAGTGAAAAGTAGATGCGTTATCAGGGCAAAACTGATAATGGCTGTGAGGCACAGACTGATCCCAATTGCCCTGCTTTCAGCCCCTGCCACCCAATGCTCCCTGACACTAAAGGGTTCACTGACAGATGGGACTGGAGAACTGTCAGACAGAGTGCTGATCTGGCATCAAAAAGCCCACCAAATGGGCTTTTTATTTTCTGGCATCATGTACTTGCAGATTTTTTTTTCTTTTTTTTGCAGCTTGGATCATGATTTTTATTTTGGAAAACACTTTAATCCAAATCTACTAATGAAACTCATCAATAACTTTCTGGGGCTGTCTTAGCTCTTGTACTGTGGTTAGTGCTTACTGTTAAATTTGGGATGCATTCAAAATAGAATTCCAAAACTTGAAGAACAGTGGGATATTACTCTTCCTCCCCTTGCTATGTTTAATGTCTGCCATTTGTAAAGTAGCCGAGTGGTCATAATGCCTGGTTATTGCTTCACAGGCGCTCTTCACTCAGATAAGCCAAACCTCTCGACAGGACAGAGAACTGAAGGGATCTATCGGCAAGGGGAAAAAAAGTAAAAGTTATTATAGAGTCATCAAAAGTTACCCAGACCCAAGGGCTTAATATTGCCCTCTGGAGAAGGTAAATAAAATGTATAAACTTAAAAACAGAAGGAACAGTTACAGAGGGAAACAAGGATATGTTGACAAAAAAGGAACTATATAGGGGGGATAATCCCTGGAAACATAAACTTAATAAGGAAAAAAAGCATGCTTTCCAAATTTTGTTACTTTGCAAATTATGATTAGGGTGCCTGTGTGATTGACACAATAGAAAATATGATGGTAGGATGCCCGTTTCTCTTCAAAACATTAAAACAAGGTAGATTTTCTGCAAAAATCCCAAAAGGAACTTGTAGAGAAATTGTGTTTATACAATTCTTTATTTATCCCATATTGAATTTGAAAAATAAATGAAATATTTAGTCTTGTATCTTATTTTCATCACTCTTAGCTATTACATAACAAACAAACAGCTGCTTGTCTCATGCAGTGGTGTCTTCAAATTTTGGGATTGAGAGCCATTGAAGTGCCCATACAAACAGGTCAAGATTTTTAAGTGCCTTAGTAAGTCATAGTCTAAGTTTTTTTACCTTTCATAATCCCAACACAGAAACTGTGAAGTGAAGATGTGCATAACGTGAAATTGAATCTAAATAAATAAGTCTAGATAAGAGCAAAAAGACCATAAAATGACAGAATCATAATGGCCTTTCCTTATGTCTTTCTGTTACCATCTCCAGCAAAATCCCCTGTGTCTAATGTGTCTTTTTTATGATTTTTGCAAAGGACTGGATACATGCCCATTTGTGACATCAGGGTAACCCAATAAGACTCATCAGATATTGGTAATTGTGCATTAATGAAGTCCCTGTAATAGCCCACAGAGGAATACACACTTGGACCCTGGGGGACACTGGCTGGGAGAAGAAAAAATGGGGCCTGTGGCTTAAACATGTTCCCAAGGCTGCAAGACTCTTTTAATCAGTCAGTCAATACATAGCATTGGCTCATCATGCCCTCTGAGAGACCCTTGGGGGGGGGGGGGTGTTAAGAGCTTTTACAAAAAAAGGAAGAACTGTGCTCTGATTAGCCTCAATCATTATTAAAGATGAATGGGGAGGGGTGGCTAACAGGTTTGGTTTGTTTTAACTGTCCGCCTGTGCTCCTCACTTCTGTTCTCCTAACTTTATCAGATAAAGACTGTAACTGCTTTTGTAAATCTAAGGGCATCACAAACGTAAAGTGACATTTACTTTAAATATCAGGCAAGATAGAAATGAATAAAGTTAGACTGCCTTCTCACTGAGCAGTTTTATTCCTAATTCGTTCATTTGTGTTATACGGCACAATGAAAGAGGATGTCATTACATAGAATAGCACCATCATACAAATACACCCTGTGTCCTTGAACGCAGCGTAATAAATGCTTCATCACTGGCAACCAACTTGCAGGACAAATTTATGGCCACTGATCTCCTTCATCATAAGGGTAAAGTACTCAGTAAAATTTCATTGTAACTACCTGAAAAATAAATAAATTTGCCCCTTGACCTTCAGAAAAAAATCATCCCCTCCCACTCATCTCAGTTGAGATGATGGACCCCTGCCTCCATCCCTCCCCCACCAATTCTCTCTTTCTATCACCTCCATACATCTTACCTCCTTTGGCACTGTATCCATACATATATAGCAGGCTAAAGATAGGTTATCTCACCACCACCAGCTGTAGATCCCCAGAGATTTGTGAACTGTCTCTTCTTGCCTCTGACGAGGCTCCAGCCACCCCTGAAGAGCCCCCCTCTCTAAGGAATGAGGAGCAAGAATGCAGAAGACAGCACATCTGGAGGGAGGAAAATGAGAGAATAAAAGAGGAGTGGATAAGGCGGAGGCGGGTGAGAAATGACAGGAGAGGAATATGCAGAAAGTCTCAGTTTAAATCATGATAAAAGACAGAAATATAAAATAATAGAGGAACAAACCCCTGGATGCAGACTTCTCTAATGGAAACACATGGCTGAGGGCGAAGGTGTTGTCAGCAGTCTGCCTGAGCACAGTGACATCCTTGCCTGATAATCCGGACTGCCATAAAATTAGAATAGCAAATACCCCATTGACAGAGATGCATGTCCTCCCTCTCTTGCGCCACCATAAAAAACTCCCGCCGGTGTCTCAGAACGCCACGAACTTCAATTTAAATTTACAGCACTGCAAAAAGGCAAGGTGATACGCATTCAAAAATTTTAATAACCTATTAAGTTATGACTTCAATTTTCTTTTATGAATATTTTCCTTGGGGACTGCTGCCATCACTAGAGTAAGTGAGAATTTTAAAGGAGATAAATAGTGCCATTAATGTATAACATTTCACTTCCATTTTTCCTGAAAGCAATACATTTCTATCCAGATTGTGCATAATTAGCTCCTAATACACTTGACAAAAAATAATCTAAGTCTGTTTTTTGAAGGGAATAAATTCTTATTTGTTTAATATACTGTACATTTAACAAGCAAGATTTGAAGACAAAATGGTTTCAGTTGCTTTGTTAAATGATATATATAGTCATTTTTGCAACTTTTTTATATCTCTTTCAGGCTTGTTTCTTATAGTTATATTCATTTGCTTGTCTAAAATAGAGAGGAAAATAATATCAAAGTCTACATCTTAAACATAAAGTAGACAGCGAAATGTATAGTCCAGTTAGGAGGAGAAAGACAGGACAAAAGTTACCTAAGAATATGAGTTTTAAACCCCAATGTAAACTTCATCCTACGGTACTTAGGAACTTCACAGCGCTTTGCAGACAGCAAAAGTTTGCCTTTGCACAGCAGTGAATGACCATTTGTAGAAAAAAGCTGCAATTCAAAAACCCAAAACCTTGTTCCATTAAAACAGGCGTTTAAGGTAGTTTTCAGATCTGATATTCTGGTAGACTCAGATCGATTAGGGACAAAATTAAAACATTGTCATAATTTTCATCTGGTTTGGTAAGATTTCACAAGGCTCTTTGTCAAGCCGAAACAAAGTTTTTTACCCAGCTGTTTAGCCCCTCACCTGTGGTGGCACTGCACCAAGAACCACTGTAGAAAGACAGTAGGTCAACAACACAAAACTAATTCCATACTGTCTTTTGGCAAGTTTGCCAAATCTTTCAAAAATGGGCTCAGCATCAAAGAAAAACAAGGCAGACAACTGCAGAGACAGATTTTTAAAAATGTTTAATATCTACACACATATATATATATATATATATATATATATATATATATATATATATATATATACTCAAGGTCAAGTCAGGGTCAGACCAAATGAGGCTGTGATATCCGAGAAGTGGCACATTCTACTTAATTGCACTGATGTCAGGACTGCACAGATGTCCAGCATATGAATATTTTTTAAGATATGAATAACCCAAGTTGTATTATTACGCAATTATTGTACAATTAAAGCTTTTGATGCGGTCTCCAGTCACCCTTGGCATTCGCATCTCTATTCGCATCACACCAAAGTTCGCTTCAACCGTGCCAAGTCCTAGGTTATGAGGCGGACCCAAGTTCACTTTTTTTGTCTGCGTCAGAACTTGGATGTGCATTCATACCTCCCTAAATGAACCAAACTCTCTGGATAAACAAACTATAGCCACATTTACACTACCTTTTCCTTTACCTTTTAAATTCACCAAAGGCTGCCTTTGTCACCTGACTCTCGCAAACAAAAAAATATCACAATAAAAACAGAACATAACTTCCTGAATGTCACGGGCACCGCCATGTTGCTTTGCTTAATTACCTCTAAAGTGCAGTAGTACCGTATATCACTACTAGGAGGAGATGAACCATGCTAGCATGGTGTGTAAATGGTCATAAGTAACTGAGCGTGGCACGGTTAACTGATCCAAGCTCGGCATGGAACGGTTTTCAGAGGGTAGTGTAAATGGGGTTTATGCTCCCATTAAACCAGACTAAACAGGGCTGGTATGAATGAACCCCTAATGTCATGGACAAGAATGTACTGTACTAGGATTTCCCTTCCACGGAACGGTCTCCTTATATTAAATTACTTTATATATGGGAAATATGCAGTTATTGTGGAAACTTCACCCATCTCCATGCAATCTGGTATATCATTTATTTCTAAATGATATACCAGTAAAGGATCATAATGGATTTAACCACTTACATACAATCAGAATGTTAGAGCCAAACGCTCCTTCATTGGGGTTTGTCACTGACAGAAAAAGAATCAATCTTGCAGTGATTACCAACACATTCTACATATCAGTAGTAGATCTGACAAAATACAGGTAAAAGGACAGTAAAAAAACTCTTTTTTTAAACTTATGTTTGAAAACAGTCACCGCATCTAAGTGTAGACTTTCTGTTAGAAGTGTTGGTTGCCACGAAGGTTATGTTTTTCTTCCTACAGAATATATTCAAGCTGTTTAAACAGGCTAGGTTAAAACATGTTTTGACTTTATACATCTTAAATTTTTCACTTTGTCAAAGCTCACTAATTCCCGAATAGAGGATTTTGGGAGAAATGTGTCACAAATTTAACTGATGCAAAAATGTTCTTAATGGGTTTCAGAAAGACTTCTCTTTTTTGTGAAATTATAAAAGATTGTTAGGCTGTTTTCTAACATATAAGGGTAATAGGCTTTAAAATGGAAATGCACATAAATGAAGTTCACTTCAGTTTTTTAGAGAGCATTAATGTGAAGCGAAACTGCAACAAAGACCCAGTCCCTTAGATATTTGCAAAACAAATAAATTCTCTCTTATCGTTTATAGCCCACCACCGTGCTTTACTGCATAAAATTGATATAAGGTGCAAAACTATTAAACAAGTCATCATAACTCCACTTTGAACAGGGTAAGTGTGGGAGTGCGGCAGGGAATAATGGCTTTAATCTGTCTGTTGTTTGTCTCATGGGCATTAAACACCATCTTGATATGAGTGAGACTACAGTGCGCACAGGAGGGGGTCCTCATAATATTTAATAGGTCATCAAAGGGAATGGAGGGCTGACTGCTGACATTTGCCTGGATAGTTAGGAGAAAACCCCAGGAGTTGTCATATGACTCATTACCAGAACATAGTCGACTTGGCTGCATCATCGTTCAAGACTATCTGGCAGAAAAAAATGATAATAATAATAATCAAGCAGATATGACTATTCAAGTCCCATTAACTTACATGGAATTTCTGGTCTCCTCACTGAAAATAGAGACCAATCACTTGATAAAACCCTATTATTGCTAATGTGAATTAAGTTATTTAGTTGGTGTCATTAGATTAAAAAAAAGATCCATAAACACTACAGCCTAATAGCATCACACATTACATGATAAACAATAATTCCATTGAAGAGACCGCATTTTGACATCACTACCTTTAGACCCCCCTGCCCACGTCTTCACCTTCTACACCTGGCTAAAGATTAAAAGTTCAAGCCTTGAATATTATAACCTTTCATTTCTTCTCATTTGGAGCTTCAAAGTTTTACATACAAGAGACGAAAAGGTGGCTGGATCAGCTGCTGACGGTCTTTGTAGAAAGCAGCTATTTGTCATGATCATGGCACTGATGACTGGCTTGATTGTTCATTCCATTCACCTTTCTAGCTCCACCCAATTTTTCATCACCATTCATCTGTGTCACCTGCTTCAGTCTTGATTCAACCTTCCTGCTCCCAGCCATTAGTGCCGGATTATTCGAGCATTTGGTGAGAGTGGGCATACCTGTTTGTGTTCTGATTGCCTGGTCCTGGTCCGTTCTGCCTTTGGGCCTCCGAGTCTGCCTGTTCCATTCTGATCTGTTTGCCTGACCTGTACTCAGACTCTGGACTGCTGGATTCTACTTCCTGACACCGACCTGGATTTCTCTTTAGTACCTCTTCAGATCGGCAGATAGTAATGCCTTCCTTCATCTGCTTGGATCTGACCTCCTTCCAGTTCTGCATTCTGCAAGGCTTCAGTGTCTGAAACTCTCTGGGTGTTCGCAGTGTGGTGTTGGTAGCCATTTGGATGGAATGCACCTCCTCCTCTGGGCACGGGCTAAACTTTAAGACCAGGGTAGTGACTCACGCGTTCGTAATCATCCTACGTCAGAGTTTTTCCCCTGCAAAGGTTCCTGCCTAGACCTCCTTGCAGTTACTGCAAATCCACCGTTTTTTGATTTTTGATTATTGGGTTCTATGTTCTGAGCCTTGAAACTGTTGTAGATGATAATAAGAGTAAATCTGTGAATTTGAGATTTTAGATATTGGAAGTGCAGATATTGGAAGTGAGTAGAATACCCAGAAATTATACTCAAGTAGTAGCACTACATTATAGTTTTAAAAAAAAGTAAACCAAAAAGTTTACTTCTACTCATCATAACATCATCTTTAATATTTAAAAAATAAAGTGGATTTACACAACATATCATTATGCCACAATCCATTATATACATTTTGGACATCCAGTAACAAGAAACGCTACTATATTTTCACTTGACCTGTAACTTACAGAGCAAGATCAGCACATAGAAAATGAGATTAAACTAATGAATATTGAGAACTAAAAATGTTATGTAAACATTGACTGTAGATCTGTGTCTCCCTAATATATTTTTGCTTAAAACAAGGATGTTATTTAATGAGTAAAGTTATTCATGACTGGCAGAGTAGTAAGATATTTTACTCAAGAAAGAGTTTTGAAAGTCATCATTTTTTTTACTGAAGTAAAAGTAAAAAGTGAAAAAATGTGAATAGTTACTACCTCCCTCTGTTACGTTAATAGCTGTTGATATGTAATATGGATTAAGACAATACTTTCTTTATTAGATCTTGATCATGATTTACTTTTAATGCCAAAGATTTGTGATTATAGTTAAGCACAAAATATGAACCTGTAAAACTGATCAAAAGACGAGCTGCGTTTCCCTTTTTGTTCTGAGTCGAAATTTTTGCTGGGTAGCTCATGTTTAGAGTTTGCCCGGTGGCTGAGCTGTTTTTTTTTTTTTTTTAAATGTGTTCAATTTGTTAGGATTTCTTGAAGCAAGACCCAAAAAGCATTCAAACATACATGAGAAGTAAGGCGATTTGAAAACTTAAATGACAAGAAAAATAAAACTTACAGCCTTGCATGAACAGTTCATTGAGCATGAGCAAAAATTGGGCTTCGATACAGGAATGGAAACAGGATTGTACTAAGGAGATGTGATAAGAGGTCTAAAAATCAGGCTAGGCAATGTTTAAATGAACAGAATAATAATTAGACTGACTGCATAGTGCTGTGGCAAGACAACTGAAAAGAACACGAATGGAGCTGGATAAAAAATATAAAAAATAGGAATTTCACAAAAACAAAGTAATAAAGCGAATACCACCTGACAAGAATAAAACAGATGAGGAGCACAATAAACTACAAGAACAATGCTGAAAAAAATATGAACCCAAAAAACACCATAAACCGATGCCTTATTTCCATGACACAGTCCTCTTAACATCCAAAAACCTGCATTGTTGGGCCACAGGGTGTGTCTAAAGTGCTCACTGGTTTGATTATGTGTATACAAGATTGCACTGTGATGGACTAAATACTGATAGTTGGGGTTCTCACTTCTCAAAAAAAAAATTCTCATTATATATAGCAGAATAAAACATATTGTGACAGAAAAAGAATGAAGAATGATGTTTCTCTTGTCAAGATGATTGTAGTGATCCAGTTTTTAGATAAAACAGAATCTTGAAGGGGCAGAGCACCTATCACATCATGATGTCAAAGCTGCAGATGGACTTTCCGATAAAACTTGTAAAACCTCTTGCTCAGCAAAGTCTATCCCCTATCCTGCATTCAATCTCCTTTTTACCCATCTGTTGTTCAGACATATGACTGATGGTACTATCTACGACCTCATTCTTATTCACCACAGCATCAGGATAAGTTTTGCAGGAGCAAGTACAGTAAAAGGTCAGTTTTGTCAGTAAGTCAGATCCACAGATGTCACTTCCAATAGGTCAGACCACAAATATATAGGGTTTTTTGCATTCTCTTGAAAATAAAAACTTGTCCAAGGGACAAACAAAAGAAGTAGTGGACCTGCCTCCTACTTTATGTACCCTGCAAAAACTTCTGCATTTGTGTCTTGGTATCCGAGCACATATCTTTCCAATTACCCTCTTTTGGTCACCATGGCTGCTTTACCGCCTCCTTAGCAGGTCAGCATATAGCTTAAGGCTGATTTATACTTAGAATTCAGGTCTTTTGCGTGTGTGTCGCAGTGAATGCAAAATGTGCCCCCACCCCTACCGCATACACTGTGCTGAACCTCTCCAAAATTGTAGGTGACCACAGACACGAGCCATCTGATTGGTCAAATCTACATCCACTCTACACAATGCGTAGTTCCTGTTTGGTTGCTTGTCGCCTTGTTTTTTTGTATGACCGCCATTGTGGAAAAAAACTTGTGATGATGGACCAGTTAGAAGACCACCAGAATGCTGAGACCCTTTTTCCACATGGATCCCCACTCTTTTTTGCCCTTTCTTTTGTACCTCCGTTGTTGCAAATATATATATATATATATATATATATTTATATACATACGCACATGTATACGTAGCTATATATATATATATATATATATATATATATATATATATATATATATATATATGTGTGTACATATTCTTTATAATTTAGCTTTAAAAAAGGATTTGATCTCTAAGTTCATATCTCAAAATTCTAGACTATCTCAGTCAATTGCTCTAAAACTTTGGACAACCCCCTCACTGCTGCACAAAAACAGCAGCACTCAAATGCCTCTTGCACATTGATTCCATTCCCGAGGGCCCAAACCAATTTCTCTTGTTTTCAGACATCGTCCCTCCCAGAACCTGAAGTGGCCATCAAAGACATTCATCCATCCGCCTGGGATGACTATGACTGATCTTGCCACCAAACGATCAATTTGTGTTTTGCTCCCTTTCTCCCTCTTTCTCCTGTGTGGATTTCTTTCCCTCTTTTTCTTCCTGTATTTCATCTCCCTGCTGTTTTCTCATGTGCAGTATATGATGAAAAAGCGAGAGGGCAGATCATTTGACGTTGTCGCATGTGAGAGTTACAAGGCAATCACTGTTTGACCTTGGAAAACAACAAATTCAAATTTTCATCCATCTATATTTTGGACACATGTATAACTATTTCAGCAGCAGCTAACAGATCATCCATGCAAACAAACTGTAATTTTTCACAGGCAAGAATGAACTTGCCTGTGAGTGAAAAATAGTCAGGAAAGTAAGTACTGCATTCTCAGGGAATTCATTTCCAATTTTATAAATATGAAATTTCCACTAGATGCTAATATATCCAGACATAAAATCATAACATTTCTAACTTGAATATAAGTGTGATAAAGGTAAACTGAATTTTGAAAAATCATTAAAAAATCTTGCTGAAGTTAATGGGTACAAAATCTTTGGTTCAGTTAAATATGTCAAAGATGTGCTTCTAAGTTGTTTCCAATAATTTCTCACTCCAATCCAGGTTAAGTGACCAGGTGAGTCTAATAACTTTACTCTCCTACTCCTAAACTTCTCCAACACTTCCTTGGATGCTGTTTTGTTTGTTTGTTTGTTTGTTAATGAATGAATGAACTGTTTAATCTTCAGATCCTTATCAAGGATATTCTGTTACATTTTTCATTGTTCAACCTTACATCATATGGAGCCTTACAGTATGCTATGATGTGTTTACAGATGTAACTGTTGTTCAAGTGTTTTTTGGGTGAATTTGTAGTGCCATTCTTTATCCATTTAAATTGTGTAAAATGAAAAAAAAAAAAAAAATTTAGTTATTTGGTTTTCATAAAGGTCTGCAGCACACAATACCTTTTCAGCAGAGGAGATCTTGTGAGTGTACATACAGGCAATTTCTCAATGTTTTCATGAAAAACACTATTCCTTACACCTTCTGAAACATGGTCTTAATGGTAGAGACACTGAGAAGTTCAGGAATAGGTCTGTTACCAATGCCATAAATATGTTGTTTAATAAGGTTGAAAAGGTCTTAGGAGAGCTGTTAGCTTTTACCCATTATGTCATGCTTCTAACTTAATATCTGGGTAATGAGAAAGCTTTTATAGACCATTAATTAAAACTAAACCATACAATACAGGAGACATTGATTGCTTTCTACATACCAATAGATTTCAGGTGTTTTGTTGGTCATCTAACAGCACATATTTAATGATTTTTTATAAATATCCATTCTCTTATTCAATTTTACCACACAATACTTAATTAATGAGCTAACCTGTGTTTATTTTTTCATATGCATAAATGTTTTAGGGTTGTTACAGACTTTTAGGTATAGCCTAAATAGAAATATACTGTCCATACTAAGGGAAATGTTGAATTCTTTAATATTTATTTTCCAGGGCATAAGTAGTCTTCATCATAAAAACTAATAAAATGATCTTAAAAATATGGAGCAAGTATCACATTAAATTTGCCTAAACAGTGCTGTAAGTATCCCCTTCATTCATTATGCTGTAATTAAACTTGATTCTTATCCTGGAGTCTAACATTTTCAGATTCCTCCAAGGCATGATAGGTGATGATGAAGATGCTTGAAAGATCCGTTATTCCATTTTGTAATTGCACAGAGCAGATTGTTGGGTTGGATATGTCTGTTGAAAGGCAGCACAGAAACATTTCTTACCAGATGTGAACAATAGCTGGCATTGTTTATTTGGGTGTAATAAAAGCTTTTAAATGTGTGTTTTTTTTAGGCAGTCAGTGATGCATATGTGTGAATCTGGTTAAGGAAAGTAAAACTGGATGAGGGTTTTTCATATGTATATAGGTATATATTCCTGTGTGTTTGTGGATGTGTGTGCTTGTGTGAGTGTGCAAAGTAGGGGTTTCCTTTTCTTGCTATTCTCAGACAATTTGTAAAGCCGGCTGTTGAAATCAGGCCGAATCCCGTGGAGCAGCTGGAGCCCCTCCATGATTGATAAACGCAGCGACGAGAACTTCATCTCCCCGTGAATGAAGACAAAAGCCCTACAATGCACAGCCAGTGTGTTACGCCTTTCTATCGTTAAGTTGGATCGCGGACCTGCCCCGGTCCTCAGCTGGGGGAGTCGGGGCGCCAAGAGGGAGGTCAGGACCCAAACTAATTACCATTTTATGACAAAACGGTTCCTTTGTTGCGGTTATATAATTGATTTACCTTTCAGGGGGAGATCATTATGGAGTAGGCTGGAGAGGGGAGGGATTAAAAGGGTTCAAGAGGGTTTAAGCCTCAGCTGTACATGTGATTAAAGTCATGAAAGAAGCATAGTGATACAGTGCGACTACAAATACAAATACATCTTGAAACTTTATGAGTTTTAATTTACAAGGAAATATTATGACATTGTATTTGAAAAGAAAATCAATAATAAATCACTTTTTGATGCAAAAAAATCATTGATATGATTTTCTTTCAGCTATGATGTTCAATCATGGCAATGAAAGTCAAGTCAGTGATAAGTACACTTTATAAACAATATCTTCCAATGTCATTTGGCACATCACAGTCATATATGGTTGGAGACATGTTCAGATGGCCTCTATCTCAGTATTTAAATTGCTTTTTGTGTTTGTTTTAATTTATCTGTTTGTGATCTATCAAGAATGTGCTTTGAGTGGCGTCAAAATCGCTAAGGGCTGATAATTGTTATATTTGCTCATGATATTGTCCATGTGAGAATGCAAATTTGAAAATCTAAGTTTATGGTTATAAGGTGTTTAATCATATAAACTATATAGAATTTTTAGTAGTTTTGCAACAAAAAAAAAAATCTAACAAGTTTGAATGCTTTTTCTTTGAAAAACCCCTATTATTATTCCCGTGTCTGCAGAGGTGATGTCCCCAAAATGATGCTGCCACAACCTTGTTTTGCTGTTGGCATGGTGGGTGTCTGTCTTTTCATGTAAAGCCACATGTTAGCTCTGTCCACTGCAGGTTTTGAGCCAACAGGAATATTAATGACTTCCTAGAACAGCTAGCAGTGGTGTTTAAAAAAAAAAACTAAACACAGATAACACAATTTTTTAGCTAGTAATTACTGGAGGAAAACATTGCATTAGATATCATTTGGGTTAATGAAAGCCAAAGGTGTCAATTTATTCGTAGGCCCCATTTTTGGGATTTTATAAGTGGACTGTTTTGTTCTTTTTTTTTTTCTTTTTTCTTTTTTGTTATTGGTTGTTTATGGTAAATCTCAACAGAAAACACTGGGGTCTCTGTTTGTAACATAGCAAAATGTGAAAAAGTCAAGAGGCACAAATATTTCAAGTTAGTGTATAGCTCTTTGTTTTATTTTATGAATCAAATATAAATAGCTTTAAAATGACAAAAAATACCCTCTTTTATGCTCCTTTTTGTTGCTTTAAAGCATCACCAAAACTTTAACACTTTCTGTTAAGAATACACTCCCCACCATGTTACAGGCACTAGTTTATGAGAGAAACATTCTTTGTTTTTTTATTCAAAGAGAACTGTTGCCTACATACATGAATCCTTGACCAATTTAACGGTTTGTGAAAATTGGAAAGTTTCAGTCACTAAGTGAAATCTATGACTCTGCCTTCATTTAGCAAAAAACTTAAAAAGATTGTTTCTATTTTAATTCTAGACTCAATTTTAGACAGTGGATTTGGGCCTCACATTTTAACTGCCACTAGACACATGATGTATGAGTGAATATTAAGCATCAAATATGTTCCCAAGTCATTTTTTGGTTGTTATTGTTGGTGTGGAGATGGAGTGAAGAGAAGAAAAACTGTGCCCCTTGGATCCCTTGGGAGTGTGGAAGCCCTATCTTTATTCAGATTATTCCCAGTGAAGTTCAGAAAGAGATATCAATCTCACTTTGAGGTGCTGCGCTGTCATTTGTTTGGAAAAGATGCGGCGTGCTGCTCAGATGACTGTGCCAATTCTTCAAATCCCACTTACAGTAAGGAGTTCACACATACATGCATACTGTGCACTGAAGAACATCTGCCACTTCTCTGATTCGCTGGGATCAGCAGCACAGTCTGCAGCTGAACGTCTGTCCGTATCTGAGGGCTTAGAGTAAAAACGACTGTTTGACCTTAACAGCTGAGGAGTTTATTGGCTTAAATTTTCCATCTCTATGTGACATATAAAAACTAAATAGGATCATGAAAAAAAAGCATCTTCCATGCTTTAGATATGAGCATGGAGGATAATTTTTTTTTGTTTTTTTAAATTAACTCTCAGTCAAACTCTATGAAGGCCTTAGAGAGTCACTGAAAAAGAAAATCAGTCATTTTCTTTTAACATTAAAATCATGCAATTAGTATTCCAACTTGAAATTAATTTTCTAATTGTACATTTTAAATCTAATTATTATAGAAGAATTGTAAATTGTATTTATTAATACATTATGCAATACTGGAATTTGAAACAGTATTTTCAAAACCTATTTCTAAATTGACATTTAAAAAGCGAAATTTATAAATCTGATTACACATAACTTTCATAATCAAAGATTCAAAAAGGTTATTCCTTTTCAGTTTCCATTTATTTTTCAACTTACATTTTCAACTCCTTTTTGAAATTGCATTTTCCTTTTCAACATTTCCTGACCCTTCTGCTCCTTGAGCACACTGAAAACATAATAAACCAATAAGAGCTGCTCTTCTTCATAGTGTTACGTTCCAACTGTGGCTGTCTAACCAATGAGAAAGCTGTTTATATCTAAACGGTAGAGCAAAAATAAATGATTTCAAAAAGGATTAGAAAATGCACATTAAAAAAGCTGCGTAGTGGTGGAGTAGTAGGTAGCATTGCTCTCTTGCAGCAAGAAAGTTCCGGGTTCAATTCCTGGCCTTGGGTCTTTCTGCATGGAGTTTGCATGTTCTCCCTGAGCATGCATTGCTTCTCTTTGGGTACTCCTTCTTCTTCTCACCATCTAAAAACACTTGACTCTTAAGTTAATTGGCTACTCTAAATTCTCCTTATGTGTGTGTGAATGGTTGTTTGTCTCTGTGTTGCAATGCGATGGACTGGCAACCTGTCCAGGATGTACCCCACCTCTCGTCCATTGACAGCTGGAGAAAGGCACCAGCACCCCTCACGACACCTTCAGGGATGAAGCGTGACAGAAAAAATTGATGGATGGACCTTAAAAAGGAAAATGGAATAAGGAATAAAATGTGAAATTAGAAATTTGTTTTCAAATTCCTTGTTAAAATGTTAATCTTGAAATTAGCGGTTGTGTTTTTCAGTGACTCTTTAGATCCTCCATAAAAATTTACAGAATGAGGTCAGATTTCCTATAGACACGATTCAAAAAAACACAAAGGAAAGAAGGAATTTCAGCCGTAACCATTTCAGAAAAAGTAACTTTATACTAAATTGACCTTTTTGTGTAAATATATGAATCTTATTAGCCTATAGTCTTAACTGTAGCATATTCAAACATTTTATGTCTTCAAATTGGATTCTAGGTCATTTTTCTACGGTGCAAATTTTCTCTATATTATTTTTATTTTCCTCATACCAGCTTTCATTTTCCTTAATATAAATTCAATTTGTCCTTAATAATATCATTAAGTAATTTAATTTGATAGCTCCATTACCTCAAAGTGATTGAACTGAGTCTGGTTAATTTGCTTTTTGTTGTTTGTTGTAAAATAACACAAAATGACATTACATGCTGCTCTTCACTAACCTAATGGTATTACTGTATGCCCATGGATGTGTAAAACTACACAGAACTGCAACCATTTGGGTAAAAGTTTTTCTGGTATACACTGGTGATACCAGGTGAAGTGTGCACAGCTTAAACTCTCTCAAAGTAAAACAACCTGGGATGCCATCATATTTAGGTGACAACAGCCCAAAAAAAACCCCAGAAGAACCACCTAATTTAGAAACCACAAAAGCTTTTTACCTTTTAGAGCTGGGCCTTTTTTAACCAGTCATTTTCAAAACATGTTTTTATATTTGAAAAGAGGAATAAATGAACAGATATATCATGCATACAGTATAATACAATCCCTATAGTAACTTCCTCTTTAAACCAGCAAACCCCCAAAAACATGTTTGTTTAAAAATGTAGAGGGTACTTAGTTGGAGAGTTCTGGGTTAATGACAATTATTGAAAGATAGTAGATAAACTTGAAGGAAACACATGTTTGATGTCCTTGGAACAATATCCCATCATTAATTATTTCCACACATGCAGCCAACGTTGACCTCAATTAACTCCTTACTGGGTTCCATTCTGCACATGCTGAATTTTAGTTTGATGTTTGCTAACAAAAAAAACTGATTCACTAAAGATGATATTAATTCAACCTATAGGGCA
>NW_015150454.1:2036896-2091374 GCF_000732505.1 Cyprinodon variegatus | reverse complement strand
AAAAACTTGATGGGTGTTGAAATTGCTATGTTGCTATTGAATATTAAAATAACAATACTGGTTGCGATTAACATTCATTTTTCCTTCAATCATCCTGAAGCCCTGACTACTATGCACATGTTTTACCATCCCAGTCACTAAAATCTTTCTCAAGTGGCAACATAAAATGAAAATTAAGCCCTTCCAATTGGGCCAATATAGATATATAAAGTAGTCTTTGCAATATTGCATTCAAATGGTCCTTTTTAAGTTATTTTTCACACACTTTGTCAATGATGTGATGATATGTGCAGTTATAGTTTTACAGTGTTATTTTTTTCATTGTTGTTTCTATTTGTAATTTAAGTTTTACATGGAATCTCTCAGTTTGATTTGGTTTTTCCTGCTCATACGCCAGCATGCCAGGTGCCCAGCCTGGTTGTGTTGTGGTTTTAACAAGGCAATGGGCCGTGCAAGCCCCACACAGGGATTCCGAGCAGAGGCTTTGCCCTCACATGCATTCAGTCGGGCCCACTTTACCAACACTATTGATTGCAGGTGATGTCCTGGACTCTGTTCAGCTGACCTCAAAGGGGAGTCAGATACATCATTGTCCACAGAGGAACCTGTGGGACCTTACAGAAACAGCACATAAGCTAAGCTGCCACACTCTGTCCAGCTAATGCACCTGTCTGTTCTGTGGAAATGCATTCTATGATTCCAAACAGAGGATGCCATGAAAAAAAAAAACATGTTTCAGCTGTTGGAGTGATCACACATGCGTCACGAATTTCTAAATTAATTCACCTTTTCCTTTTGCTTGCTAATTACAAATCTTCATACACAATCCTGTCAACATTAGGCCTAATTTGTGCTCTGTACCTCTTTGTTTCTTACACACCTCATAGCAATTGATGGATATCCAATGAGACGCAGAGTCCCAGCCAAAGGGAGCAGCTCTGCAGCTTGTGACATATCACTGTGACTGGGGGGAAGTACGCCTTAAATTAATTAACATCGGACCTCTTGTAGCTGTTCACTTCTGTAAACAAACATTTTAATATGCGGTGATTAATTAAATCTGCCAAGCTCCTCTGCCCCTCCCATGGATCTTCCTTCACTCTTACTTTCGCCATCTTGTTAAAGAGTTTATTATACTGGGTGTTGTAAAGATTTGTATAGCTGCATTGCATCTAAATACATATTTTAAATCAGTTATCTGGAACCTATTGGATGATATTATCATTAAAAATCATTATTTACATCCAGAATTACTTCCTTTGACAGTTAAAAGTAAAACCACCTTGCAAAGATATTAATACACTTTGAACAATAAAAAACTTTTTATGCACACTGCTGTCTTTTATTAAAGAGAGGAAATAAGAGACTCATTGTGAAAGTAAACCTTCAGAAATCAACAAGCTATTTGGGGAGAGACTAAACATTGTGGCAGGAACAGGTGAAATAAGAGCATAACTAAACTTTTTGGCTCATATCATGAGCACTGTACTGCTTGCCCTCATTGGAACATGGTGGTGAGCGCATGATGCTTTTGATGACTTTTTATTACTGCATAGAAGGGGAAGCTGGTCAGATTTGATGGGATCGTGAATAAGCAATCCTGGAAAAAGACCTTTTTGAGGGTGAAAACAACAGAGTAGAGGCTTTCCTTCCAGCAGCAGCATTAAACTCACATCTTGGGCTACATTTGAATGTTTAATATTAAAGTAAATACATTTGTTACAGTCAGAGTCCAGATTGAAATGAAGTTAATAATATTTGGCAAGACTTGAAAGGAGACAAAGAAGGATGGGAGGGCTAAATAAAAATGGATGCCACACCTTTTAGACTGTGCTAATAAGGAAATGTAAGCCTTGCATCCTATTTGCTCCCATTTAAAGTTGTGCACTATTTTTTATTACTTCATTCAGATTTCAAATATTGAATTTTGTGTTTGAAACGTAACAAAATGCAATAAATTTATGAAGCCCTGAGCAGTTCTGCAAGGCACGATTATATAGCCCAGATGTTACTGGATTTTTATTGATTTATCTGGCTGTATGAGAAATAAACCATCTCCAAAATTCGGGTGTTCCTGTGTCCAAAAGGCAATAGACATGTGTGGTCAAATAAACAGCCAAAGTGTTGAGATTTTAGCATTTCAGTATATGAAAGATAACTAGAGGTGAGCTGGGACCAATCTGTTTTTATGATTGAACAAGATGTTTTAATGAAATAAAGTGTATTTTTTTGACTGCCTTAACTCTTTATGTCTATGCTAGACATACGTAATCAAGATTTTATTTTTCCATTTTTTTAATCTTTAAATCCATTAAGAGCATACATGGTGTTAGAGAAAGATAAACAAGGGAAAAGGAAGCTAATAGAGCTGAATCTGTGAGCCAGCCAACACAATCCCGTCAAATACTTATGGATTAAGATTTGTTTTTAAGTCAAGATAAATTCAGGCACTTAATAAATCCCTTAAATTATCTACAGTGGATAGTTTTGCATTTATCACATCTGAAAAAATAAATAAATGAATGAAAACACTGCACAAGTTTATGGAAATCCACATCGGCAGGCAGTGGATGCAGACTCAAGGGGCATCGCTGCACAGGTAAGCTGCTTTTGGAGGGTTCATGTAAATCCTAAAGTCCAAAAAGTCAATTACTGGGGCATCTCAAGCGTGTGTTACTGAAAGACTCTGATGTTTTATTGAAGAGAGGCTTTAATTCATCTGGTTTCTCGGCTCCCTTTCATGCAGCTTGGAGAGGGAGAGCATAGTAACTCCTTCAGATGGCCAGTGTCATATATCACACACACAGAAAGAAAAGTCGAGGGATGGGAGAACACACACTAATGCCCAAAAACAACTCTCAGGTGGTCTGCTTCACTCCACTGACCAGACCATTACCCCTTACACACACACACACTTATACACACAAAGTTCTCTCATTGTAGACCACACAGACTAAACAAAAAATACCTGTCACCTATTTTTAAGTATTGATATAAAAACTGATGATAATCATTAAATCTGACCGAATCCGTTTTTTTTGGCACATGTGGAAAGCCTTCTTGCTCTGCCTAATTCTCATTGGAATATTCATAAGCAAACGCAGACCGATGCTCAGTCTGGCTCTAATGTCTCCACAGCTGGAATTAAGGCTCATGGTGGCATTGCCCAGAGTGAGGCAGGCAGACAGCTTATTTTTCCAACGTGATTAGCCAAACTGTGCCGCTCATATACAAATGGAAATGGGATGTGCATGAGTGTGCCTCCTCTTCTCATCCTCTCTCTCCCATCTGTCAAGACAATAGATTTTAATCTTTAATCCATGAGCAGCCATTGGATGCTGGAGAATCACAAATTACAGATGTTTTTTTTTTTCCTCTACGCTTCTTCCTTTTCTCCATCTCCTGCCTCTTTCTTTTGCTTCTCCTGCCCTTTTGTCTATCAGTCTGCCAGTTCAGACCCTTCAGCTATTCTCGCGCTCAGGATGTTAACACACAAAGGTGTTGCCACAAACAACTAAACACTGAGCAGAGACACGGAGATGGAGAGAGAGAAAGAAAAAACAAGACACACATTTTAAACACTCGTTCTGTGCCATCATGGTGCCATATGACACTGTCATCATTTGGTAATTAAACCCTTGCTGGCTTTAAATATGAAAAGCTGGCAAGAGTTGATGATGATGATACTGGCTGTCACTCAGCCCAGATTTTAAACAAACCATCCAGACACCAGGCAGGAAGCATATTGTTCCATTGTTGTCTTATTTTAGCCCATCCATTTCCCTTCAGATGAGGAGAAGCACATTTTCCTTCCATGCTTTTATTCCCTGTGCTTAAATACAGTTGTAGGATTTGACATGGGCATTATAGCTCTCTGTCCAGGGTGTCATGGTCTAAGGAGCGGAAAGAGGCAAAGATGAACCTGAAAATATGTATCAAGAAAACAAAAAAATTCTCTAAAATAATTTTTGTTTTGGATGTACGGTAATTGGAAAAAGTATATATCCCATGCAAAAAGTAAGCCATGTTACATAGCATGTATTGTCCTTGAAATGATCCTATAGTTGGTGTCTGATTTAATGTATGATTCTAAATAAAATGTCTGTTTCAGTAGTTTTTAGTGAGGACTGGATTTATGTATCTCTATTTCAGTATATTAGACCTTAACATGAGATCTAGGGCCCTTACCTTTCAAAAGCCAATATTGGTTTAGCATTTGGACCTCAGAATAAAGAAAATAAATAAAACAGTTTTTAAATCTGGACTTTTCCACAGTGATTCTAACAGTCTTTTAAGAGAAATCTTTATGTGTTCATCAATATTTTTCTTTATTTTGAATTTTTCTTATAATTTGCATTAGAAGTTTTTTTTCTTTTTTTTTTTTTTTTTTTCTTTCTCATTTGTTTGGGATTTTTTTTCCACATATCTTCAAAGGGAAGCCAAGATATTGGTCTCAAGTATGGTTGAGTGTAGCATTGAAAGAAAAAGAGCTTCACCAGGACACTAGTCTTGCACGAGGCAGCACTGAGTAGTATCACTAGTGATAAAGAGCTTTTTGTTTTATTAAGTCAGAAAAGAAGCAGGGAACTAATGTATCCCTCATAGTTGATACAAAGGAAAGGCACAGGCTGGTGAACAGGGTTCCAGTGGCCTCAGAGTGAGGAAAGGGAGGTGGTGCCAAAAGAAAGAGGAGCAAGCAGGGTGAAAGGTATGAGGTGTGTTTAATGTTCAGCCCATAGGCAAGTGGGACCCTATTTAAAAAAAAAGAGAGAGAAATGGGGAAGGGGGAGGTGGCTGGACTGGAGTGTGAGGACAAAGAGGAAATAAGCAGGTGAGAATACAAGAAGTGCACAGATACCTTAACATCAGCCTACCCTTTGCACAGATGCTGCTTTCCTTCCTTTCCGGGTGGCCCTCTCACACAGAGTAGACACTGTTGACCAGCCTGTGCCATAAAGATCTCTTCCCCTGTAACTAACATCACTCCCCTCTGTCATTTCCCATTCTATATCTCCTCATAACCCATAAATGTGCTGTGTGTAGAACTGAGAAGCTTTGCAATAACTTGGACTTCATACAGATTTATGACATCCTTAGATATGTTCCTTTTGTGTTAAAGTTCTATGGAGACTTTTGTCTACTTACATTCTTTTTTTTCACTCTTTAACCAGTATTTTTGTTGTTGTTGATTTGTTTGTTTAAGCACATTTTGAAAATATAAGCTTATATATTAACCCTGCATGTGCTGGAGATTTCTTTCTGATAAAAAGTAGTTGTTTCTATCCTCTGTTGTCACTTTCTCTCTCAAGGGGAAATTGTGGCCTGCAATTTGGTATATTGCATCTGGTATTCATCAGCTCACCTTTATTGCACAGACAATAAGGTCAGATATATTATGACCTGGATCTGATGTTTGTAGCAAAGTTTCCATGAAGAAATAAAACTGACTGAATTCCACACAAATGGATTTTGTTTTAATCCTGCAGAATTGAAATGAAATAAATTATATCTATTTCAGTGAGACACGCTCATTAATCAACGGTGGAACACAGTTAGTTTAAAATATTAAGAAATAAACTTAAACCTAGGGGGGGGGGAATTAAAAATTTTAGATATTTAGTTTAGATTAGCGTTTAAAATACGTTTTAAAAAATTAACTCTTTTTTCGAATTGCTCACATAGACCACATTTGCAAATAATTGATTTAATATTTATTTCCCTTCTGAAGATTCTTTTTTATTCCCTTTTTTGCATGTGAAAGAACATTTTTTCTGTGTCTTTAAATCCATGAAACTAATTTAGATGTGCAGCACGCCATGGCGTTATAATGTTTTCAAAAGCTGACAGAAAAGTGGCCCTCTTGTCTAAATGACATTTTAAGTAAGGAACAGATCACTTCCATCTGAGTATAAAGCGCTTCACAATATCCATTACTGGTCCTTGGTCCAGTGGCAGCCTTATAGCCATGTCTGAACTTCAAGCACTGTAAAGAGTCTTATAACACAAAATGTTTGTTAAATAGCCGATAGAAAAGCTATAATCTTTTAATGTTGGCTTTATGGCTTCACCACGCTCTGCTGTTCTTGTGGATACTGTAATATTGCATTTTTACTGGTTATTCATCTGTTAATGTTCCACTTACTAAGTTTTATACTCTCCCTTTATACATTTTTAGTATACTCGGACAATGTTAAACACACAAAGAAACTTTACTGTATAATAAGCTTTTCTGACTGCTCAGTTCTGCTGCAGGTTTAAAAACAAATCATGCATAAATACAGGACTAATTATTGTATCATTCGCTGTATTAAGATTACCGGTAAGAGAAAACCACATTATTAATAACATATTCTATTTGTATAGGAACAAGATCATATTAAAGAATAAAGAAGGGAACAGTACAGATTCATTTTCATCGCACTGTGTTAAATTGTAGGGGTGCAGCTGTATGCAAAATAAAGTCTTATTTTTTATTTGTCGTTGGCGAGTTTTACACTTCAATTTAATTCTGACTTTTTTTTTTTTTTTTGCTCTCTACTTTATCAGTTCGTAGCTCATTGGAGCAGGGTTGCTTCCTCTTTTTGTTGTCGCCCAAACCGTTTAGTTTTGGATGATCGGTCAAAGATTCTGACAACCAGCGGGGAGAAGCGCGCACACCCGGCCGGGGAGTGAGCGCGGGAGGCCGGGCAGATCTACTGGGCTGCGTCGGAGGGAGACGCTCCATTAGACAAGGGAGAGCCATGCCTCACAGCGCGGGTCGATCAGGTAAAGATCTTTGCGTCTCTGCCTCACACTAATGTCAGCATTTGTTTTCAGGTATCAGACATTTGCTTAAAAAAATCATCTGAATGTTATTCAAGCAATTGAACAAAACAAAGCATTTTTTTTTTTTTTTTTGTAAATGATTATGGTATTTAACTTGTTTATTCAGGTCAAAACGTTGGGCAATATTATTATTATTATTATTACTATTATTATAATTATCTTTCGAATATTTTTTTTTATTACCTTAATTAAAGGTATAGATCACTACCTAATTCACCTCTCAATTTGGGGGGTTAAACTGGGAAAGATCAATGGGAAAACTGTTGTAATGATCTAATTAATTATGGCAAAATTAAAAGCAAGTACAAAATCAATCTGGGATGGTGTCGAGAATAGAGTCAAATTGATATCCATCTGCTCCCGTTATAGAGCACATGAATAGGCAATCTGAGGACGCAGCTGATATCCTGCAGAGTGGCAGAGCCTATCCATATGGCTTCCAGTGTCAGGAGACTCCAAATCATTGTGGGATGCTGCAAGGGACTCTTGATATGATGCTGATGTTTTAACTAATAGGTGAGGGGATACAAATAGAAAACTGAGGTTTTCTTCACTCTGAAGGGTCACGGCCTGTAAAGTTTAGTCGTTTATCTTAAGTCTATAGTTAGATTTTTGCAGATATAATGCATCGAATGCAATAACTTTTTTTATATTCAAAACGTATCAGGGAAATTGCAGATAAACTGCATTGTTAATCTGTAATTATGCAATACATTTATATATTCAGGTTTATATTTTAAGGTAAATAAAACTTCATATTGAAATATTATAAATCATCCAAAAATGACTTTAGACTGGTTATGGGAAGCATGAATGGGTTCTGATGACTATCAGAAAACAAGAGCCTTATCGATCGGTGCCTATGCGTGCATCACGGCCCATATGTTTGTAAACGGAAGTAAAAGATTTGCTCGCCTCTCCATGAGAATTTGTCACCCTCCACTACATTTACACCTTTCAACTTTTTCCTTATCCATTTTCCTTATTTTATAGATCATCACAAATTAACTATTTTCTAATATTTTCTATTTTTGTTTAGTTATTCTGCTTTGTTGCTTGCTTTAAAAACATTTAAATCATTAGGAATTATGGAAATCTGTGTGACACTAAAGAGTCTGAAACACTTTAAAGCTGCTGTTCCAGAGATCTTTATTGCACAAAACCCGAAAAGGCTGATCTCTCCATGCAGGCCCTTCAGTGGCCCGGACCTTTTTTTTTTTTTTTTAAGAGGGAGGGCTGAAGTCATGACTAACAGCTTCTTAATCATCGCGCCGTTTGTTTTGCTGTAGCGCCGTGACACGGGGACGTTATGGAAGCAGTGCGGAGAGGTATACGGGGGCAAATAGGGCTGTTGTGGGCGAAATAGCAGCAGCTTTAGGGCAAAAGTGCACTGACGTGTGAAATTACAGCCGATGGTGCTACATATTGTACCAGAAGCTCCTTTCCACCCCCTTTCAAAATGAAAAAAAAAAAAAAAAATGCAGAAACAACAAGAGGGATCGTCCTCAAACTTGTCCAGAGGGGAACGATGGACGCACCGAGCAGCCATTAGTCTATTAAACTTCTAGAAAACAACAGCCACTGATGGTAACGTTACTATATATCTGATTAAAGTCAAATCTAAGCAAATCGATGCAAATAATAAATTGTGTGGGTTACACTATAGAAATTAACTTTGGGTAGACCATTATAATTACATTAAAATCAGGCACATTGGTTTAAGATAACGGCTCCCTCATTCTTGGCTTCTTTTTAATAAAAACACTGCCTACTTTGGCATTTTGAATCAAAAGTATTGAAAGACATTGGTTCAATAAAGTGTTATTGGTGTGCAGCATGGAGCAGATAGTGGCTAAAATATTTTTTCATCTGGTTGGTATTTTGAATTAAATTAACCAAAAACTTAGAGAAAGTTTTTAATAGGGTGACTTTAATGGTGTGGTGAGTGGGGACTCTCCTTTCATTCCTTCTTTAACTTTTATCACAGCTAATTGATTTTTAGTAAATAGTCATGAAAATGTTCATAACTTTGTTAACTTTCTTTAAATGGAAAATTGTTTTCCTTGTTGACAAACCAATTTTTGCAATGATATAGCAAACTGTTCATTTTCAACCAATATCAATATTTCTGTATATTTAATTTGGTTGGTTTTTAGCTATATTTTTGAGTAGAAATTATTAAAATCCAACTAAAAGATACCTAAATACATACAATTTTCATGAATTTAAAATTGTACTTATTCAGCGAAAAAAATTACAATTCAGTAGTTTATTTTATATCTACCAAAATTTATAAATTTTTTGTTCTTTTCTAGTTCTAGTTCTAACTATTATGTTTTATACTGACCTACACATGGAGTTTGTATCATTTATATTTTGCTAATCTATGTGACAAGTAAGTTATTGTCAGTTAGCTGGTTAAGGTATGGGCTACATTATTACTGAGATAAACCTTAAATTTAATATGAGAAGCAAAAAAAAGTTCCTGAAAGCATCAGCCAATAGATGCTGCTTATTTGCATTAAGAACTTCCTGCATGAGGCTCATATTGTTGCTTGATCTTAGCTCTGTTGGAGTTGGATGCAAAATACAGCTCTTGCCACAAAAAGCAAAAAGCATTTTCTGAATAGCAAGTGTTATGAAAGTTTGTTACTTACAAACTCTCATAAGGCCAGAAGTGACAAGTTGATATATTTACAATTATTACAACCTTCATGTGGTCTGTTGGCCACTGCACACAAAGGTCAACATCTTCATTAAATTGTTCCTTTTTTATATATTTCTCCAAATAGGTGTTAGGAGTTAGCCATTATTGGATATTACATCTACAACATGTTACATCAAATCTAAATGATTTAATAATACTCAAAACATTACGAAATTCATTTTTAAGTGTAACAAATCGAGCCCATACACCTAAGGAGGTTGCCCACTTGCTCTGGTAGAAAGGGAAAGGAGAGACATACCAAGGCAAGGCAAGGCAAGGCAAATTCATTTGTATAGCACAATTCAGTACAAAGACAATGCGAAGTGCTTTACATGATTAAAATATAGGAAAATAAAACAGCATTAAAGCAAGTAGAAAATAAAAATAAAAAAATGCAGAAACAAAAAAGAAAATAAAAAAGTTGAACTAATGATGTTTCATTTGAACTGCTTAACTAGAACTACCAGCCTACATAGGCTTTTAACATTTATTTCTAAAACATATTGCTTGTGACCTAAAATAATTGATATTCTTTCTTTGATCCTTTGAATAACAAACAAACTGTTACCTATAAATTAAATTAGTTTAAATAATAAAATAGGGAACTTTATTTTCTAATTAAAAATATTGAAATCAATCAGAGTAATCCAGTTTCGCAAATGTAATTGCTTGAATTTTGACTATTTGTTTTATAAGGGAACGTACTGATAACCTCATAGATGTTACTCCAATCTCTACATATCTTAATTTACGAGCATCTTGAATGTTTTCTTTTCATTTCTTTTTCGACTTCCGGAGGTGATTCGGGCGCGTAATTTCCCCTCAGCTTCAACCTTTGGCCCGGCCGGCCTCAGCAGCTCCAGCTTGCATGTAGAAACCAGCTCCGCACAGCGGGCTGTCTATCCTTCTGTATGAGCGCCATCTACAGAGTAGAAGCGAGCACAGGCAACTAGATGATGATGATGATGGTGATGATGATGGCCTACTGACTGACTCTCTTTCACCTTCTTCTCTGAACATATCCGATCAAATGCGCACACAAAAGGCAGCCTACAGAAGAAACTATACTTTCTTGTCACTTATAGTAGTTTTTTTTTTTTTTATGAAGATTTTTAAGCGAACCAGGCAATGAATCCACAATGCAGGTGTGTAAAAATCTGAAGTATTTTGTTATGCAATCCTAAAAAAAAAAATGTTTCTTGCATCCAAACATGTAAGCATCCCATATCGGTTCTTTTCGTGTAAACATCTGATAGAACACATCCTAACATCTCATCTACTCCAATGCCTTTAATTTCCTTGATTCTTCACCCCAAAGTCTCATCATTTCCCATTCCGTCTCCCTCCCCTTCCTGGCTGTCGGATGCAGGGACCTCCTCATTTGAGCTGCAGGTTTTTTTTTTTTACGTTGGCGAATCACAAAGTGTTGGAATCTATTGCCTTTGTCTGACAAGTCATCCATCTCTATGCAAGGGGATCTGTGGGATGGAGGTAGGCAAGGAGGAGAGGAGGGGGTTTTAGTGGGGGGTGATGGGGGGGATCTGTGGGACTGCGGCTTTTAGAAACAGACACAGGAGAAGAGGGGTTTCATTCTAAACCCAAAGCTTCATGCAGGCACAGCCCCGTTCCGGAGGTTGAGGGTGGACGCAGTGCTCTGTCTCCTCTCTGTCCATGTTGCTGTTGTCATCTCCGCCCCTTATCTGACTGAAGCGCACAGCACCGCCGGTCCAGCACGCTGTCACAGGAGAGAAGGAGGGGGGAGAGGATTTTCTCTTTTTATTCCTTTCTTCCTTCGTCTGAGTGGAGCCTCACAGTTTATATACCGGCTCGTTTCGTTTCCCTCACGATGTCCTCCAAACACGCAGAGTGATACAAGTTTTAGAGCCAAATGTTGAGGCAGCCGGTGCGCTTTGCACACGCGTGGGTCATGCGCTGCACCTGACAGGCTCTCTTCTATACTTTTTTTGTTTTTTTTGTTGTTGTTTTTTTAAGGGAAAAAAACTTAAGAAGTTGAAGCACAAGCGGACTCCATCCAACGCGGACTGTTTTTTTGTTCTTCACCAAAACAAATCCCTATTTATTTCTTTTTTTTATTTGTTTAAAGCTGCATCACAAAGGCGAAACGGCGACCACAGTCGATTACCTTTCTTTCCTTTGCTATCCCATGGATATTCACTGCAAAGCAGACCCCTTCTCGGCTATGCACCGTGAGTATGCTGAATTAGTTTATAGAGCGAAACATCTCTGTGATGTGGCTTTCACTCCGCCTTAAATTAGATTATCCGCGGAAGTTAGCCAATTCCCACAAAAAAAAGACAAGACTAACGATTAAAAAGATGCACATCTTAAACAGATTGTGGTTTTAAAGCTTTTTGCTAACTTTTTTCAATTAAAAATCTCCAAACGTTTACTTAAAACAAAAATTGCATGTTTTCTTGCAACCTTCTTATGAATGCATCTTTTTTTCTTATAGAAATTGCTTTTTTTATTAATACATGTAAGTTCAAACCACAGAAAAATATTATTCATGTGACTAGGAATTAAAAAAAAAATATAGCTATATATGCCAATTTTTTTAAGACAGGCTTCACTGAAACATGTGTATGTTTTTACATTATATTATTAATTACTAACTTGTAAAGCTTCTTATTTAAATTATGAACACCTCGATTTAAATACAGAGCTTTTTATTACCTGGGGCAATAGGAGCCTCATTGTGAGCAAACGAGATCTCGCTGTGTGTAAATGCAGGTAAACGTGTCCCATTATTCACTATTTGTTTCACTTTAAGGTGAGGGTGATGCAAATGTAAAAGTGAGCTGGTTCATTGTTTTTCTTCTATCCTTTCATTTTTATTTTTTTCTTTACTCCATAGACCTATGATATGGGTAAAAGAAGACCCGGGCTGTCACTAAATTATTGATATGCCCTCCTTCGCACAATCCGCGTTGGTAATATGAGTTATCAAAGCTTATTTTAATTATTTACAATAATTGTAGCGAGGAAAATTAAACAGGTAGGAAACATGATAAGTACGACATGTGTTAAGCTGCAGAGGGGGATATGCTCATGGGGGAAAAAAAATATTATTTAAAAAAAACAGGATTTTTTTTTCTTCAATTTCCTATATGATAAAAACGAAAAATATTTATTTTATCAGCCCATATATAAAATAATAATAATGATGCTATACTCTTTTTATAAGATTTTGATGCAAACTGAAAACTGCATTAAACGGACATGCATAAACAGCAGTGTGTGTCCTGTCTGCGGGTATGTAATGTTATGTCCCCCTCCTCGCGTTGTTGTTGTATCCCACGCAGGGCACGGCGGTGTGAACCAGCTCGGCGGGGTGTTTGTGAACGGCAGACCCCTCCCGGACGTGGTGCGGCAGAGGATTGTGGAGTTAGCCCACCAGGGCGTCCGGCCCTGCGACATCTCCCGACAGCTACGGGTCAGTCACGGCTGTGTCAGCAAAATCCTCGGCAGGTAAAAGAGAGGAGGGCCCATCATCCAGTGTGTGCGTGAGCGTGCGTGTTTTTCAGGCATCTTTTTTTTTTTTTTTTTTTTTTTGTAGAATATATATGCGCATCTTGATCTCTCACAGCTTCAGCCAAGATCTCTTCTTGAGCTTTCATTTCATTCATCATTCTTTAATTAAGTGGCGGATTTTGCCTCCTCGCAATGGAAAAACGTCACAATATTGTCAGAAAAAAATGGAGAGATTCTTAAACTTTTATGATTAAAAGAAACATGAGAATGTGTAGGAATTCAGATCCTATTTAAGTAATTTGCAGTTCATATTGACAGGGGAAAAAAAACACATGCGAACATCTAAATAGGTTTTTTTTTTCTTAAGAGCACCAATAATTTTGACATATATTTTTTTCAGCTATCAGAAGGCATTTCAGAGGTATTTCATTTCACACACACTGAATGTTTGTCACCTACATTTACCAATTGGGCACGGTGGCATTTGGTGCATGCTACTGATAGAGGGGAAAACTAGAATAAAAAAAATAATAATAATGTGCTCTTAAAGCATTTGTTTTGTCCTGTCTGCCCTATATTTTATTTTAATTAAAATATTTTATGCTCGCCTTCCAGCTGACGCTTAATTAGCCCCCTAAAATGCTCCTGGACCAATTAATATATTCTATTCGTGGGTAATTATTTGCAATAAATGTACATAACTGCAAAAAAGCCGATGGAATAAGCGTTGTTAATATGTTAAAAAGCCACCTTTCTTATTTATCATATTACATTTAATGAACGGAGGCGGGAATCCATTCAGGAAGGGTCCATTTGTCCCCAATGCAGGTACTACGAGACCGGCAGTATTAAACCCGGAGTCATCGGTGGCTCCAAACCAAAGGTCGCAACTCCGAAAGTGGTGGATAAAATCGCAGAGTACAAGCGCCAGAATCCCACCATGTTTGCCTGGGAGATAAGGGACCGATTACTGGCTGAAGGGGTCTGCGACAACGACACTGTTCCAAGTGTTTCATCCATCAACAGGTTGGTGCAATTTGTTCTTTATTATTCATTTATTCAGCGTGTGGCAAAATTTATCTTAAAAGTGCGCTCAGATAAAATTATTTCCTTATTTTAAAGGAATCTTTTATTTTTTTATTTTCTATAAGAAAAACTAAAAAAAATAAATAAATAAAAGATAGAAATAAACAAAAATGAATGACTGGCGGAATATATTTGGCTGCCGAGGTTGACCGGGGGTGGTCAAGTAAGTGCAATTCAATCCCCGATGTGCGGCCCTCCACAACACGGAGGCACCGTGGGGCCCCGAAGGATCACATCTGTCTCGATAAAAACCGATCGATACCTGCGTAACCAGATCCAGAGGCGGAGGGAAATACCCAACACAGACGCTCAATACGCGGACCACACTGACATGGAGCCCCCTCACTAATATCCACGACTGTCAAATATAATGTTCAAATTAATACCAAATATAATGTTGTTGTTTTTTAGTTATTGTGAAATAAAAAGTAACTGATTCTTGAAAAGTCCTAAAAGGTAGTGAAAGAAAAAAACGCATTTTTATTATTTAAAATAATATCCACTCTAAGTCTTTTCTTTAGATATAAAGGTTCTGGTTTTAAAAAAAACGGGCTGAAAGGCTGCAGAATTAAAGAAAAAGTCCCCTAGCCAGTAATGAACCTTAGTTAGAAGGCACTGTTCCAGAGAGCTGATCCAGAGCATTACATTTTAATGAGATGAAAACAGTCTCATAACACAACCAGTTAAAATCAAGGAACATGTATGAAAACTGATGAAAGAAAACAGAAAAGAAGGATTTTCTTTCTGTTTTTCCACACATTCATCAAAGCAGTTCTTTTTTCTCATCTGGTTATTGACACTGGTTATTTAATTTATTTGTTACTGTTTTGTTTTATGTTACTGTTGGAAACTTTAGAATTTATTTGTTATAAGGAAGTCTGTGTCCATAGAAACCAAGGTGTTTTCTAGTCTTTTTATTAATAATTAACAACTCAGATAAAGCCAAACAACACTAAGTTCTCAGAGGGAATTTATTCCTCTGATCTATTCAGATATAAAGAGTATTTCTTTATTGAACTTTTTTTGTTAAAACATTATAAAGTTAAATTGAATTCCAGAAACACAAAATGGTAAAGTATTAGAATGTGTTTAGTGTTATTATTGTAAGAAGATTCTAGAAAAGGAATAATAAAATTAATTCACTGGAGGATATGAATTAACTCTAGTGGTGGTCTACTGTTAAGGTGTCTAATTCCTGCTCTTTTGACAAAACCGCTTAGTTTTAAACATAATTTCCCATTATTGATTTTTAAAGATGACAAAAGACAGGTTGTAGTTTGTTTCTAGTCTCCTTCCTGATGGAGAAAATTAATAATAAGCTTTCCATCTGCATTGAAAAGTAGTTTGATGGCTTTTACTCAACATATTCTATTTTTTACACAGCAGAGTAACAGCAAAGTCATTAGCTCACCAGCTCAGATTGCTTTTTCAATACGAGCAACACACAACTCGAAACAAAAGTCCTTGAATTTACGAGACTCCCTCAAGTCATGAGGTCAGATAACTGTTGTGATGAGATGTTGGAAATTCAAATAAAATATTGATGTGGGATTTTCTGGAGGAGGCTACTTGCCTTTTGTTGCCCTGCCTGAAGGAGAGAGTAGTGGAGGACAAAGTGAGATAGTGTGGAGAATGAAAAGAGTCTAAGTTTAACCCTTTAGCTGATGGATTCCTGGTGACTTTGTGCACGCTTAGTGTCAGTCACCTCATCTGCAGCCTGTAAATGTCTGTTCTTGACACATGTTTGCAGCCAGATGTAATTCCATGTGGGATTATGTCGCTGTCTGTTAATGAATGATCTCATGTTCTCCTGTCAATCAAAAGATCACTATAGTAATGTCTCAATGTGATCATGTCCCAGAAGAGAAGATTTTACAGAATGGCAGCATGATTTGATCAAAGCTTTCCTTAGAGTTTACACTTCAGTTTTTTTGTTTTGTATTTATATATATATATAGATGTGTTTATTGTTTAGAAGTGAAGAAAGGATTTAAACACACTGGATGTGGTGTTGGACTCTGCTTGAGCCACCGAGACACTATTGCTAACCTGTCATATTTAATTTATAGATCACAATTTGCATTTGCTGTTTCTCTCCAAGCAGCTGTCGTCAACTTCTCTGCCTGGGGGTTCCAGTCAATAGACTACACAATATTTAGGCAGTAAAAAAAAAAAAATACTCTTAAGAAATATATACATTGGTGAGAGGATTGGAGAAAGAAAAATAAAGGAATACCGAGGAGAAATTTGGTTTGAGAAATGGCTTTTATAAAGTACAGTATGGCAATGCTAGACAGAAAAGGGTGGAGAAATAATAAAAGTGCTTGAAGAAGAGAGATCAGCTTCCAGATATAGAGTGAGAGAGAAAAGAGAGTGTGTGGGGTGCAGGAGAGGGAGATTATTAGAGTTGGCCAGGTAGAGCCAGTGAAGCTGATCATTGAGGTGAATTGATGTGATTTCATGCTTTGTTTGCAAGATCATTCAGACCAAAGTGCAATGAAGACTTTCCCGCCACATCACATCTTACTTGTATGGGGGACTTTATCATATTTCTAACCTCAGAATCCAACTAGATTGAATCCACAATCTCCAGGGGGCAGCCCTTATTCAGCTGCACACAAGTAGCAGAGAGATTGGACCTAAAGCCCAGAGATTGGCTATTTGTGACAGGGACAGGTCAGAATATGAGGATATACGCAAGTCTACAAATGGCAGGAGCGCTTTGTACATGCACAGACATAAAGTGGATGTGATACGGCGTGTTTAAGCGTTCAAGGCTGGGCTGGTTTGATGTGAAGTCTGCACACTGTCCAAACCGCTATTGATTGATCCGTGTCTGTTGTTCACTTTATCAGGATTATCCGCACTAAAGTCCAGCAGCAATTCCACCCGTCCCCTGATGGATCTGTCACGCCACTCTCCACACCCGGCCACACCATAGGTGAGCGAATTAATGAAGCAGATTAAAGGGCAAAACAAAAAAGACAATTGGTGGAGAAAGAAAAACTTTGAAAAATTTGAAACAAGATCAAGTGTGCACACACACTAACACAACTTTCACCATCAGTGCCCAGCACAGCCTCGCCTCCCGTGACCAGTGCCTCGAACAATCCAGTTGGATCCTACTCTATCAATGGCATTCTTGGTATCCCCCGCTCCAACAGCGAGAAGAGGAAACGGGATGATGGTAAGGGAAAAGACAAAATCCCTTTGTTTGCTTTTTTTTTTCAGCCTTTTTAATCCATCTCATCTCTCTTTTCCCACTTTTTTTTCCCGCTGTGTGTGAAAAAGTTGGCATTTATGATAGCACTGCAGCCAAGACAGGGCTTCTGTATGTTGTCTCCTGTGACTTGTTATGGTGTTACATCGGGCGGACCTGAATGTTCAGAGACCACTTTGATCCAATCAGCTTCATTTTAACCATACAGATATATGGCTACAGAGAAATATCTCTATTTGACACCACTCACACTGCATATAGCTGTCATTACACGTCTAATCTCCCTTGACGAGTCATCAGTATTGCTGCCTCTATCCCCATGAACTCACAAAAGGCAGAAAAACCTCCTCTGCGATCTAGATATCATCAATTAACCTTCAGTCATTTCATTTTTTGCTCTACGTAACACAGCAGGGATGTTTTGCTTTTGCCTTTTGAAAAAGAAGAATAAAAAGTGTATTTTACTAAAAAAAGAACCCAAGAATTGGCAAGAGAGCAGGTGTACACACATTCAAAGATTATTTGAAAGGTTTTCCAGTTAAAGCCAAGAGTTTGTTTTTTTTTCCATCATTCCTGGGCAGAGCAGGAGAATGGACACACAATGCCCAAGGGCTAATAGATTATCGGTTGTGCAAACAATTGGCTTTTTTAATGCCTATGAATTAACATGTCCCCGGTGGAGGCCTGAACAGGTGTAGGAACAGACCGGCGGAGGCAGGGCAGCGGCTGTGTGTGTGTGTGTGTGTGTGTGTGTGTGTGTGTTTGTGTGGGCACATCACGGATGTTGGTTGGGATGATGTGCTTTAAAATGATCTCAGAGAGCACTGATGAAAACAGGCCACTTCCTTTCCTTTTATGTTTCTGTCTCTTTAGTTCTCTGGAGTGGCAACCACTTGGATGGAAGGAAAATAGGACATTGTAAGTTGAAGTTAGACAACCTTTTTTTCTTGTTTGCTTTGCTCAATCAATTCAACCACATATCCTCCCCTCTTACCTACAGCTTTTATTTATTTATTTATTTATTTATTTATTTATTTATTTATCCTTGTTTGTTGCTCACCAAGTGTGGCGGGAAAATATTTTTTTCCAATAAATAATCTCCAGAGTAATTAAATTAAATTAACCTAAAGCAACTGTGGAAAATCATATTTTCCATCTAATAGCAGGCAGTTCAATACTAATCTATTCTGTGTTTTTTTTTTATTAACATCAAACAGCAGCGTTTATATATTTATAGTGAATAATAAATGGAGTATATTGTGAGAAATATCTTTGTCCTTAAATTAAAATCTCTATTTTTTTGTAGTATGATATAGAATTATGGATCATTATGTTTGGCTGCATTGTCACTTTTTCTTAAAAATAAGAATAGCCTGCTTTGTTTCTTTTTTATCCGAATCTAAAAACTGACATATCTTAATTTTTTTAATCAAACTTTATAGCACTACAATATAAAAGGTTTCATAATAAGACAGTCCAGTACATTTCTAGAAGTAGAAATGTTTAATGGTAACAGCAAGAAGAAGGTGAGTAAAGCCACATTACCTTAACTTAGTCAACTTTACGCAGATGACTCACTGATGTTTTAAAGCTACAGGTATTTCTACCCTATACATTCTCATTGTGGTCTGTCATAAGATACATTTTACAAAGAATTCCTTGTTTGATTTTTCTTAAGTGAGCATCTCTTCAGTTTTTTGAAGGAAATGTGTTTATTTTATATTTTTTTCTTTTTTTTTTTGCTGCATTTGAACTTTTTTAAGATGGGCTTGAATTGATATATTGTGTATCCCTAAAGCACTCGGGAATGATTTCAGCTGCAACCAACAGTCTTTAATTGAATCAAAATTTCTTTAGTGTAGTAAATTACAAAACAATTAAACTACACGGTAACCAAGTAAATTCCTTAATGTATAAATAACCAGATAGAAATCTAAAAAACAAAAGACTAAGTTCTGCTAAGATTTTTTTGTTCCTCATTAAAACGCTTTGCGGAGGATTCCTTGGTATTCACTGTATGTTTTGCAAAAGAAAAGCAAACTGTTCTAAATTTGAATTTATCATGTGATTTTCTCTGCATATTCTCAAACCTTACAGATGTTCTTTTATAGGAAGGTATGGTATGTTCCTACTATGGATTGTTCCACTAAGGTGTTGGCTTGTGGGTCTTGTATGACTTAAGTCAGTGGTTGCCCTTTCAGGAAGAAAAAGGTCCCCATTACTGCAGGGCTGTAGAGATAATGTAGTGTGACACGCGTTATGTACACCTGGTACCCTGTAAGATGAGCCTCAGGGACGCCGGTGCCATAAGAGCTATTAATCTGTCCTTGTCATGTGTTATTGCAAATTAAAAGTAGCATGTTACACCGGACAGCTCACGTAAGAGAAAAAAAACAAAAAAAAAAACAGTTTTGTGAGGAAAGGAGGGAAAAGGCAGCTCCTGGCAGATTCAACAGGAATGGGGCAGTGTTTCATTTTAGGATTTATGGATATTACTCCTACTTTTACATGAAACAGTGTTTGGGAGTTTGCAGTTTTAAATGCTTCTCTCATTTAAAATATAGTGACATTTAAAAAGATCTTGCAATTGTGCGGAGAAAAGCTATTAATTCACAAATCAACCCACCAACCCCTCCCATCCGTACGCCCCCAATCCCCTCCCTGTATCTTGGATGTGCAAGCTATCGAAAAGACAAAAGAAATAGCCTTAAGGGGGGGAAAGAGAGAGTCTCACCCTATCTGTGGAGAGATTGGTTTGCATGTCTGCAAGCAGTGATACCAATTATGCCAGGGTAGGGAGTATGCGTCTCAATGCACCTCGCTCCCCTCCCTCACACCTTCATCCCCACCACCCAGCTCAGAATCTATCCATAGCCAGATTTATTTGTGTATCTCATTATGGGGAATGGAATGTGGTTCCTGCCAAATGCATTAATAGTAAAGTGGAGGAAATTAGCCCGTTGTACAGCATGTTCTCCCTCAGTCGTTTAAACCTATGGCTTGTGGAGTTGAAGCCAAGAAAAGTCAAGAGAGGACTAGGTGACAACTGCTGAGCGTAAAAAAAAAGTTTCTTCAACTCTGTTATATTTTCAGGATTTATTGCCAGTTCCTGTGTGGACTCTTAAGTTTCATTTATTTTTTTAAATAAATCGCAGCTAATAGCAGACTAAGATATGAGCGAATTTTGAGATTTATTGAGGACTCAGCTGGCCTTGGGGTCCAAAAGCACCACAAATATAAATTCAGCCATAATCATTTAAAGATTGTATGAGAAAATATGATATTCTGCTGTTGTTTGTAGTAAATTAGGGACGAAATGTTGTTGTTTTCTGAACATGAAATTGCCTCACAGTTTTGGAATCTGTCAAAAGTTGATAAACAACAAAGAACATATTGAAAAGTCATTTATTTTTCCTTTGATGTAATTATATTAAAAAAATAAGAACTTTCTGCATTTTAAAAGAAGTGGAATCAAAAGAACTGAGATTGAGGACATAGTAGTTATAGTTGGTAGATATACATAAGTTTATTCCTGAACAAAAAAGTCCTATAATATTTTTTATTAGAATACAAAACAGTTACATTTATCAAAAAACCTTCAGCATATTTTTCTTTTAATGTATTATAGCTCTTCAGGGAATAAAAATCAGATTGAGTCAAAATTCTAATTAGCAAGTCAGATAATGAAGTAGTATAAAGCTGATCACTGCATTTTTCCTTTTCTCATAGCAGCTGGGCCCCAAAACATACATAGCAACCCTTCTCTCACATATGAACTATTGCATCTGGCTTCAGTAGAAGTTTTTGCCTCAGATTAAGTTCTGATTAGTAATCCCCACATCTATAGATTACGTTAGTTCTCTTCTGGTGTTACCATGCAGTAATAGGTTACACCTCGATGCTGTTTGCAGTCAGGTTGCCATGACCCAAAACTGTTCTTTCTTCTCGATGTTGCACAGAACCCAGAGGAGCTCCTGGGAGGACAGGCAGCAGGGAGCTACAGTGATAAATTATATGAAGAAAGCAAAGGTCATAACTTGTGATTGTAGCGTGGGTGTGGGATGAGTGCAGAAGGAGACCTGATGAGTATGTGAGAGCTGAGAAAGAAATATCGCCTCTACGTTCATGACACAAAGAGCGATCACTGTAAGCTACCTGAATCATAACAACCTTGCTCAAAAGCTTGAGAGGGGGAAAATACAACTTTGATTGGTTTTACATTTTGTTTTTGGGCCTTTTTGGACATTGTTTTGTGCAGATATTTTAACACATACTGCCCATTTGTGAAGTTTAAATCAGTCAGTGAAGGGATTTGAACCAGGGCCTAAACTGGTTGACTGGTCAAGCCACTCCATGACAATGAGTCAATAGAGGAGCACTTTAAAAAATAAATGCATCCAGACTGAGAGAGAAAAATGGAATCATGAGGTCTATAATGGCCTTGATTTTGTGTTTGTATGTGTGTGTAAGAGAGACAGAGAGAGAGAAAGAGAAAGAGAGAAGCACAGGTTTGAGAGGGGGCCACAGAGCGTAACATAGAGACAAGAAGCTGTTAGGGCCCTGACAGTAGGAGAGGCACAAAAGGGGTCCACACCGTTTTTCTCCCCCTTCTTCTTTCTTCAACATTTCATTTCTTCTCCTATTGTCCCCCTCTTCTTCATCTGTCCTCAAACAGCATGACTGCTTGAAACCACGTATATTGCTGTAAACAACATAGAATGAGATCACTTTGAAAAATATATAATATAATAAGGTGGGGACTCACTTTGTAGAGAGGAATCATGTCAGAGAAAAGTCAATTATGGGCAGCAATGCTGAGAATTAATGGAGCGTTGCGTTGCTCCACATGAGGAGGGGAGAAAAAGGCGCAGGAAAAGGAGGGAATTCATTAATTGCATTTCCAGAAATATACACCACACAAGATGGCAAAGCTAAACGACAGGATGGTACAAAGGAGATAAAAAGCAGAAAAGGACAAAAAAATCTGAATCAGAGATGAGCAATGAGTCATATTAGCAAGTCAGTGATGTAAAATTGGGCTTGTTAGCAAACTATTCTACCTTTAATTCAATCTTGAATGAGGATTTCTCGAAAACAGATCAGTCTAACTCAAAATTATATTTGTATACACACAAGAGTATTCACTACTCTTTTTTTTATAACATCTGTTTTTAGCTGTAATGATACTTGGACAAAAGTAGCTCGAATGTACAAGATAGTTCAGGTTTTTTGAACAAAGGTTATATATCCATACATATAAAAAAAAAAACATATGATCTAATCCGTAAGAGCGTAACCTAGTGTTAAACTTAGCTTTGCGCTTCAGTACATTATAGCCATTATTAAATCAATTCAAACCTGTAAGGTCACAACAGCTTTATAAAATGCACTTGCCCATGAGGCTGATGTGGGCATTAAAAAGAATGTTAAAGATAATGAGCAGAGACCATTAGCAGTTTGCTTTTTTTTTGGCCAGAGAAAAGCTTAAGACAGAAATGTTATCATGATTTTTTCTTACTTACGTTTTGAATGAGGCTCTGTTAAAAGGCTTAGCAGTTAATATACCTGCAGCAGATAATGGTCTTTATGACTTAATGTATTACAGAACTAAATTATCTGGTCTTAGCAGCTAAAACTCAGAACAACTTCCAGTGGGGCCAATACCAAAAGTGACTTTTACCAGACTGTGTTCATGGTCGGTTTGTAGGGGATGTATTACCTGCTACCTCAGTTTCCAGAGCAAATAGACATCGGCTTCTTGGAAAGTAATCACCCAGCAGAAATTTGACAGTGGGATTATACTTTTATAAGATTTGCATGTGCTGTAATGATATATTTGAGACACATACAGTATTTGTTTAGGATACGGGAACTTCATTTTGATCTTAACACATCTTAAAATACCTGAAATCCTCTGGAACCAGGGAGTCTATGTACTGAAATTAAGATTAAATGGTTATGTGTCTTTACAGGAATCCTAATTCACAATTCCTTAACTATTCTCCTAAATCCCTGATTTCGTTCAAATACTTATGGTTGGGTACAACTTCCTGAATAATCTTCAAATCATCATCCTCTTAGAATATTATCAGCACCTCCTCAGCACCTAGAGCAAATATCAAGTCGGTATCACTGCCTGCTGACTGTCGGAACATTGGTTGGTGGTGCTAAATTGAATTAATAAAGCTCTTAAACACGCCACAACATAACAGGATCTTAACAGCCATGGCAGTGTTGCTGCCTCTCTGATTCCACCCCCCAACCATCACCACCACCACCCCACCCAGCTCTCTCCTTTCCGCTTCAGAGGTTTCATAAATATAGCTAGCTTACAGGGAAGGAGTGTTCACCCTCTGGGTATACTGGTTTGTTTGTGTTCGCTCTCTCTTTTTTTTTCTCCTAAGCTCAACAGCATTTTAAAAATCATCAACAAATGATCCACAATTTGCGATAGCATCATTTCACCTATCATCCCAGGACCAATACGCGAACGGCTGGCTCGCAGCCTCTGATCTGGGAAAACCCCACATGTCATTGATTTATGGAGCGAGCCAGGCCGTGTGTAGGAATTCATTTGCCTTTCAAACAAGCCTCCCCCTCTAGACTTCTCTGAGTTATCTTATCTCAGGAACACAAGAGATGAAAGAAGGACATTTAGTACAACTGTGCTACACCAAGTGGTTTGCTTTCTACTCACAGTTGCTATTGAATGAGGATGTGTTTGATTTTTTTGTGTTGCTTTTCAACCTGTGCTGTATGTACATGGTCTATTCTTAAAAAAATCCTCAGGTAATAGCTTGACCTTCTTATCAGTAAAGTTGACAAGAAGGTCAAACAGTATTGGTTGAAGCTGATCAAAGAAAACGTGTTCTAGAACTAAAACGTGTGAACATCCTAGTCAGAGATTCTTGTTTTTATCTCTTCACACGACGGCGTTAAAACAAAGGGATTCAGTCAGATGGTGATTTAGGAGTGATAAGAGAATACCTGCTGAGACACCCGAAGGGGTTGAAGAAACACTGGAAGAAAACGAAACAAGCCAGTCAGCGAGACAGACACATACATTCGCAATCTGACAGTAAGGCTTCACACTTCACTTGACACAAAGACTGTCAAAGGATGGATCTGATTTACTTTACTTACCTTACCATACATCTAAAACATAAACCCTTTAATGGCACACGTTAAACGCTCTAAAGCTAAGACTGGACTTCATTCTGTTTACTTTTAAAGTGGTTTTGAGTACCATAGGAGAAAATATTCATATACTACATTTACTACTATACTACTATAACCAATTTCTGTCAAATGTGTGATTCAAAAATAGCTTTTTTATGATAATATGGATGGAGTTGTTCACATTTAGGTCTTAGAAAAGGAATGATTTTAGGAAATTACTCCTGTGATGGAAATTAGTTGGGACTTGCTTCCATGTCAAAAAGCTCGAGGAGCTAAAATCATGCGCTATTGATTGAGCTTCATTCTTTCCTTCACGCCTGTAAATGCAAAGTACTTAAATTCAGGATTTTTGATATGGCTCAGTTTAAAGCTTGTTAGTGTTTAACATTCTAATTGCACCTTAATTAAGCATAAATTCAGATAAGTTGGTTCTGGATGAAATTTAAGTTTTCGCCTTTGACCCCTCAAACAGTAAAAAAAGGATACAGAGTAGCTTATAATTACTACTAAGAATAGAGGTAGGGGGATGTTAAAAACATACAGGAAAAAATAAATATATTGGACTTTTGTTCATAGTATGAAAAGCTAAAAGGGCAGTTTAAGTAAACTCTAAGTAACATTTAAGTCAATGCTAGTTTACTATTAGATATTTATTAGAACCATAACATCTACATAATTTTGTTTCAAATAAAGGAGAGTAGTGCCACACTGCCACCTACTTTCAATTTCTTGGTAAATAGTCAACTAATTGATTATTGGTAAACATCACCTAAATACAGAATGACTATACTTTAAAGGATCATTTAATAAAATTGTGTAAACCAGTAATCTCTGCAGGAAAATACTTTGTGAGTATCCTCAACATCCTAAGCTGGTTCCAGAGACTGTAACTTACTGATAGCATGGAAGAGGCCAACACGTGCATGGACATCTGTAATCTTAAAGCAAATGTATGCTCAAACGTGTTATTGTGACTACAAAGAAGCCAATGACTATTTAAACAGCAATGGTGGTTAAGATAAGATCTACTTTCAGTTGCCTTTCTGTATAACAGAAAACAACTAGTATAAACGATGTCCCGTCCAATGCCAGTGAGATTATGAAATTGTGTCACTTAAACAACTATTATATTTTTGCCTTTTCAATGGCTTGAAATGGCAAAATAATGTTTGCATAGATTTCTGAGACCTTTTCATTTACACATTGGAGCCCTTTTTAAGCCCTTAGAAAATCCTTGTGGTTGTGGTTAACCTTGCACCGGCTTTTGGCCCAGCCTCTGTTTTTATCTTTACTGCATTTATTCTAAATAAAAGACTTATAATAGATATCTACTGCAGGAAAGATATTAGGTACTTATGACCTTCCTATAGAACCTCACTTAAATGGCTCTGAACTAGCTCTTTACCTTTTCTGTCTTCCTCTGAGCCAACTTCTTGGTTTCATTTAGAAATATCCCTGCTCTCCATCGAAGAGAGCTGTTGGTAAATGGAAAAGATGTAAAAAATGTTGTTAATTCATGGTTGGAGAAACACATATTGTAAGGAAGAAATGCTATTCCTCTATCAATAGTACCCTAGGATAAAATCAAAGTAGTGTATTTTAGCAACAGCCTTCTGTTTAACACTCTACACATTCCCAGTTACCATCCTCCATTCCATTCTCTCTATGGATCTATTTCTCGGAGCGAATCGGGTTCATCCTATGGCCTCAGCCATTGAAAAAAGGTCAAGCAGCCGAGCAGAATGGCAATAACGCCCCTGAAATGGTACCATCAGTGGAACATGATTGATCAATTGAATTCCATAGCACAGAAAAATGTGGGATTAAGTAGAGTATTATACGCACAATGAGTTGAGGCATGATGTTCATTCCAACTTCATTTCGCCTCCCTCCTCTGCGAGCGGATCAGGCAATCAATAGCGGCCTTGCATATCATATATCACCGCTGCCTCGCCCAGGAGAGAACATAATCTGCTGCAAATTTAGAATGACAGATTTGTACGGGAGCTGAAGCCCTCATCCGCTGTTGGTGGCGCAGTGTGAGGAGGAAAGGGAGGGTGGTGGGAGGCAGCCAGGAGAGAGTGCAGGTTCCTGGAATACTGGGCTGAAGGTTTTAGCTTTTTTTTCCTCCTTTAAATGGTCAGAACATGATGAGTGAGCAGAAGGAGAAGTGCAGTGGTGGCGGCAGGCTGCCAGGCTGCGTTGATAGGGTCAGAGATCAGAGAGACCAGGAAAGTATAGGCTCATTTGTTTATATAGTGTGTGACCAAGTGAGGAAATGCATACGTTTGCCCTCTATGCCCTATCCTCATTCGGTCCCTGAATGTTGCATCCCTGCTCTGTTCTGCTTTCCAAAAGACAGGCAATATGTGGGGGGATGGAAAGAGAGAAGAGGTACAGGTAATACGTTCAGGAGGAAATAGTTCAGTTAAATAATGGCTCTCTATTTCCCAGTAGCAGAGTGAGAGGCTCTGTATGTAATCGTCAGTTCCTACTTTCTCCCTTGAAACATGTGCTCTCTCTTACAAGTATATATCTGCACTAAAGGTAATCCATCAATTACCACAGGCCCATCAGAGGATGATCATGGTGATGGTGCCAAGGGTTCCTGTGGGTAGGGGGTGTATTTGGAGAGTAAGAAATCTTAACCAAGAATTCATATAAATTCATATATTTCCAGTTTTTATGATTGTTGATTTGATCAAATCAGTTTTAGTTGATTGCAATTTCTTAGCAAACTCTAAAAATATAAGAAGATAAAAACAGCACTGAACATTATCTTTATAATCATAACATCAAGGTCATTCGACAATTGTTAATTTTTTTAATTATATGAGACATCACCCATTAAAGTCACAGTTAAACCCTGTTTTATGGTTAAGTTTAGATGAGAAACAAATTAATACAGACTACAGATTTTGATGTTCCCTTAACGTTATAGTTCATTGTAGATTAGAATTGTTGGCATACCTAGCATTGCTAAAACAGTCATCTCTATGTGTTTATTCTAGAAAATGCAAGCTTTACTCTAACTGAGTTTTACTATAGCCTGCCATAATTTCTAAATTCAGTAAGTTCAGTGACATACAGAGGATTTCATGCTGATTAAAATAAAGAAATGTAGCTCTACCATGTTCAGCCTTTCTGCTGTCTATTGAAAGTTTTGCTCTCTCTCTCCCGCAGCCAAAATGACAGAAGGATCTTTTGAAACACAACTGTGCCTCCACTGCATTAAGTTTTAACGATCTAAAAGATACTAAAAATAATGGTCCAATTAGCTAAACTTGTCTACAGCAAGTAAAATTGTCTACAGCAAAGAGGATATTAGGACAAAGTAGTACCAGATCTGTAAAACTTTATATCATGTAATGCTATAAGAATAACCTGACAATGTTTTCTTTTGCACCACTTTTTTCCTTTCCTCTTTCTTTAGATGGCTCAGATGGTTCAGGCCCAGGAAGTGACTCTCAGGGTAGTGTGGAAAGTTTAAGAAAGCATCTGCGAGCAGACGCCTTCACCCAGCAACAACTGGAAGCCCTGGACCGCGTGTTTGAACGGCCTTCTTACCCTGATGTCTTCCCCACTTCAGAACACATTAAACCAGAGCAGGTTTGTCTTTTCCAATAAAGCGAATATTTGATATATTTGGGAGCTGGGGGCTGTATTTTTCAAACGTCTTCAGAACCAATACAGATGTCTGTTGCATGAAGTCTTTGCTAATCACAAACGTTAATAGTATGCTCAGCAACACTGCTTTGAAAGACCAATGATCACAATTAGAGTCAAACTAGATTCCAGAGTGAATGAACAGATAGATTTGAAAATGTTTATAACACTAAAAGTGTGTATCATACTACGTAGCAGAAAATAACAGAACTTCCTCTCCCCCACCTGTTGCTGTAAAACACCAGCTTACAGCAGCTTGATACTTACAAGAAACTTAAATTTGTTATTTTGGAAATCTTCAATTGAAAAAAAACAAACAATCAAGGTGTGGATACTTAAGAAGTTACATTGTTATTAATTAATGCTAAATAAAAGATCTACAGTTAGCATGCTATAAGCCATGTATCTGTTTAGGAGCTTACTATAAGCTCTACCCAAGCAGACAGCTTTTCTGATTGAGCAGATAACAGTTTCTGCAATAAATACTTGAAAATCGCTGTTGAATTTAGTCAGTTTTTATGTTATATTTTTGCTGCATTTTATTAATGCGTCAATAAATTACGTTTATTTAATTAGGACTAGTGCATTTCACAACTTAGAAGAACATCTGACAATGATTCGGTTTTTGTTATAAAGATTTTAAACTATTTCTACCAAGGACCTGAATATGGAAGAGATGGATGGAAGAGAAAAAGGCTTAAACATGAAGCCACAGTCATTAGACTAAAGACAACTGGTTCTCAGATTCCATTCTAACAAAGCTATTTCAACCACATCAGCAGCTTCAACCTTTACATTTGATCTGGTTTGAGGGTATAAAGGAGTTTATTCAGTGTTTGTTTTTTTAGAATCTGCAGATGGCCAAACAGACACTCAAAAGTTATGTTTCTCAAGGCATTTTCTTGAGTTTTTGTTTCCTCTAAGCCCATACAACACTATGTTCTCCATGTTAACCAATCTCAATATGTTTATATTTGTGTTTCGTAAATTCTGTACATGCTACTTTTTCTTATTGAACAAAAAGTGATGTTGGGAAACTGGTGCCTAAATGTAGCCTTGAAGCCTACAATCTATTACAGAGGATAAGCTTTATTTACATTCATTATACTGTTAAACAACAAGAGACTATTAATTTTTCCATTGGAACTCTATCTGGGTGCCCACACAGCCTTAGCTGTGCCCTAATTGAGTTCATTTTCATCTCTGTGCGATCGTGGGGAATTACAGCGGCGATAAATCAGAGGGACAGCCCCTCAGCCTGCTTTACAGCCCCTAATGCAGCTAATTACCAAAGTGATTTCTATGGCAAGATCAATACCAAAATGAATTGGAAATGACTTGCAATCACAAAGAGCGGAGGAGAAGGTATTAAGAAGGCAAGAGGGGGCTGAGGAAAGGGGGCGAATAACGGCGTCAGAATGGTCCAGAAAAATCAGTTTTAATTTAATGTAATATTAATCAGGCTGCTTTCCACTCTTTCCATGCGCCTCCCCTTTTTCAGCTTGTTTCCAACACCCCCTCCTTTTCTGAAACTGGTGAAAAGGTGGGATATTAGGCTATTAGGGGCTTGTCTGGTGTCTGCATCAGGACATTAAAAAGCCATTTTGAAGAGGCCAGGCTGAATAGGCTGCATCCCTCCCACACTTCTGGCAGCCATGTGGTCAGGTCATTCAGGCCCCTCTGCGCTTGCCACTCGCCCTCCGCCCAGCCCCTGCCCAGCCTCTACCCACAACCCATCTGCATGACAAAATGGCTCTTGTGCGGCTGAGGCCCAACGGGATAGAAGAACATCCTGCCTAGTGCCAGGGAACAGTTGTAAGCAGACAATTAGAGTTTATCTGGGATAGAGGCAGACAAGACTGGGGTCACCAGCTTGCCCCTCTGGGACCCTATAGCCCCCACCCCCAAAACACAATCCTTTGAGACAAACAGATGCACACACGCACTGTGACATATTCCTCATAGACACCAATGTGCATGCAAACACTTCTCTTTTTAAATAAGCACAGGGTCAGGAAATGTCATCTCATTACCAAACAGGATTTATCACAATTGCAAACAGAGTCTTTACCTGGGATTAACATGGACAAAACAAGAGATTATATGCTCCCACCAAATTGTTTATCACAGCACCAACATAACAAAATTTGTAAATTATAAAAGAGGTATCTAGCAGCAGCTTGGTTTAAAAGCTTGGCTTCAAATGAAAAAACAACATAAAAAATAAATACAAGCATTCAGCAATATGCAAAATCTCAGTTTTTGTATTTATCTTGAATGTAAAGCACAAAGGCAGAATTTAAGCTTGGGCACCCCAATATCTTTTTTTTTTTTAAAGAAAAGATAAAAAAAAAAAAAAAAAAAAAAAAACACCACATGTCTCTCCTGTAACAAAGCCCTGAATGTCTCCTCCCTTGACTGGTCACAGGGATGACTGCAGTGGAGCACAAAGAGCCAGCTGACACCCCGTCCTTTCACTCCTCTTCGAATCCCTCTCTCATCCCACTCTCCCTCTCTGCCATCTTCTCAGACAAGCCCTAATGCATGCATACATCATCACAGGTCTCGGTGAAACACAGGGAGCACAGGCAGGGGTGATGTTCACAGAATTTGCAGGAAACATCCTGTGTGAGAGAATACAAGAAACACCAGGAGGTGTCAGTCAATCTTTTTCTACATAATGTCACCTTAACTGGGAACTCTGCTGCAAGTCGGGCATCTACGATGAGCCAATGCGCAGTGCATGAGTAATATTAATCAGATCACGACCTGATCTGTTGGAATGTGAAATTAAATAAAGCCAGAGTGAGCTGTATATCTTTGATTGCCACCTGCTCATGTGTGTCTGTCTGTTTGTCTGCAGGCGAATGAGTACTCCCTCCCATCCCTGAATGGCAGCCTGGAAGATGTGAAGCCCAGCCTCTCCACCAGTGCCAGCTCCGACCTCGCTTCCAGTGTCTCGCAGAGCTACTCTGTTGTGACAGGTACAATCTGATTCATGCTGCACTGGGTCTTAAAAGAATGTGAGCAGGTGCAGCAGTGAAAGACATCTACACCAAGGTGGTAAACGTAGTCAGTAAGAGGAAGACAACAGAACAATGTGTTCTCTGTGTTTTTAACTCCCTAAAAACTCCTTCCTTGAATCCATTCTTCGCGCTAACTTCCACAGGTTCATAAAAAGATGTACACATTATTTAAAGCTCTGTGAAATTGTGATAATCACTGATGAGGAACTTCAGAAATAACAATACAATGTTATTTTCCCCTGTTTTAGGGTTTCACTTTAATAGTTATACAGTACATCCCCACATTTGAGTAAAAAATATATACATATATAAATATGCATTTGGAAATGTTTTAAACAGTGTGTCACACCAGCACACATTTCTAAATGTTTTATAAAGATTTTAAGTGCTTTTTCGACATGAAGTGTTAAAAAGCAAAACTAAAATATATATAAAACTTTAAATCATGTTAAAGAAATAAAAGTAAAATGAAAAAACAAGCATTTTTATTGAGCCCTCTTTAATCAAATATTCGTCAATAAAATCAAAAGCAATCCTTGACTTTCAGGGTCAAGATATTAAATCAAATTACCTGTGCTTAACTCAGCATAACTGCAGCTAAATTATAGGCCAGGCAGCTAACAAGTAACATGTAAAATTTGTTGCTAGAGTTGTAATAGGAAGGTACTTTCTTACATAATCTTATTTTGTTACCAGTTGTTAAATAAAGCTGTTATCTTTTGCCAAATCCACTATATGAAATAAGAACTGGCTAAATGTTATGGGCCCCAGGCAAGCGTATTAAAGTCAGATACTGAGTTGATTTCTTTCTAGTTATCTGGGGTGCAAAGTTATACCAAAGAAAAAGTCAAGAACTCTGTAGGAGCTATGGTGATCTGCAGCCATGGTGGAAGAATCTGTTGACAGGACAATTAGCCTTGCATTCCATATATATATCCACTTTATGGAAGGGCAGCCAGAAGAAAGCTGTTGTTGAAAAATAGGTATAGCAGTTTCAGTCTGGAGGTTGCAGCCATGCAGAAGACCATAAGGATGTGGGAAATAAGGTGCTGTTGATGACGACTGAAAAAAAAAAATGTCTTTGGCTGACATGCCGAAGTTCAATTTTGGCAGAAAACTTACATTGCTCCATTTACTCAACATATTATCTTCATAATAAAATAGGGGATGGCAGTATCATGATGTGAGGAAGACTTTCTTAAGTAGGCACATGAAAGCTAATAGATAGCGGTAAAGAAATACATTTTTGTTTTTCTTTTGGTTATTATCTTGAAACAAATCTAGATTTTTTCTTTCAATTCCCATTTACTGTCTGCTCTGTGTTGGTCTTTAGCCTATAGCATCAATGAAAACGTTGTCATTGTTTTAAAGTAAAGTCACACATTAAAGGTTTTAAATACTGTGGGCACTGTAGATGATGCATAACATACGTATTTATAATTTTTTCCAACTCCACCGGCTCTCATCACTTTGTAAAAAGGCTCTTTGTGTTGCATTTTGTGTTTATCTTTGAAGGTATAGAATGAGGTGATCCACTGCCTGAGCACATTAGACCCTACAGGTCTGTCCCAATTACAGCTCCTAACCTCCTAACTGGCTGCTGTTTGGCCAGAATGACTTGCTAACAGATTGACTATGAGTGTTTCTCATGAGAGACAGCTGCTGTCCTCGCTACTGCACCACACTGCCATCATAGACTCATATCTTGCTGACTGACAGCAGCTGGAAAAAGACCATGTCTGGCAGGCTTGCTACTGACTTTGGCACTTGCATAAAAAAAAGGCACAAATCAAAGATTTGTTTTTTCTTAACACTTATGATGTGTTTGCAGTCTAAATACATTGCATATGCTGTTTTATTCTATGGCTTCTTCTCTTCTGTCCAGGCTGATTGTCACCTGGATCATTTAAAAAAATGCTTAATTGTTGAGATAGAGGCTTTCTTTCAGTGGAGGTTAGTTAGGTTTATTCTGGTCCATGCATACTCTCTAAATATGCTAAGGTTTTAATAAAAGTTCCATAATGGCGCAGTGGGAATCAGTTAGCGTGGGTTTGTGTGTGGGGGGTTTGTGTTTGTGTATGAGCTGGTCAGGAAAGAGGACAGCATGATTGAAAAACTGCAGTCGCCCATCTCATATGATCCCTGTAGTCTGACCCCAGACTTGCGCAAAGAGTGATGGGAAAAGAAAGAGCCCCTTTTTATTCTCGAATATGTGGGAGGTAGCTTTGCCCCGGAAAATTGGGCCTCAGGAGAAGAAAGGTGTGTTTTTGTCTTTTATGTTGGGCTCCTCCTATGAAAGTGGTCTCGCTCTAGGGAGCAAACTCATAGCAGGTGGCCTCCAAGTCCACCTGGGGGCTCGGGGCCCCCTAAAGTGATATCTCAGAGGACCAGAGGTAGCATTAAGAGATGGAAAAACTTCAAGAAGTGTAATTTGACAGAAGATATCAGTGCAGCCATTTAATTAAACAAATGTGTCTGTGTGCCCTGAGCACAAACAAAATTAAACTCGCAAGTAATATCCAGTAAACTTTATCACTTCAAACATACAAAGTAATATACGAAGCCGTGTGTAGGTTGTTAGTGTGCGATATAATTTTTTTTTTCTACCATTAGCAAACCCTGTAAATAGGAGTGTATGCCAAGGCTGAGAAACTGCTAAATTACCTTCCTCACTTAGGCTGGAATCCAATTATCAATAAATTATGCTCTCATACTGGATGGAGCTGTGAGATTATATTCATTCCTTAAATGTTTTCTGCTCCCAATTAAAATGCATACCGTTATTGATCTTGTTGATTTTTATGTCCTGAAATTTGCATAATCTATTAAAGATGAATGATTAATGAAGTGTTCAGTTTTGCATTCCAGGGGCCCCCATAGAGAAAGCAAAGTCGGCCATCTTTTGTGTCCTCTGTTTACCCTAGCAGGTCACACGAAGCAGTTTACTTGCAGGAAGGGTGGCAGCAATGTCACAGAGTTAGTTAACGCACTGAAGCACACCATCATTGGCATTTAGGAAGATCATGAAAAAGTAAAACGTGGCTGCTAATGTTAAATAACTTACCATTTAACAAATGATTCAATAAATGGAATTTAAAATTCTATTATGTTTATTTAGAATATGAATCATGAAACGCTTTATTGCCAGTACTGTTTTTACATGTATGAAGAATGTTTTGGTGATGAGGTGCAATACGTAAACAAACAAACCTACCGTTAGCATCAATAAATAAAGGACAATCAAAATGTAGAATAAATAAATTTAAGTTGCATATGAAGAGCATAATGGCTTTTTGTATTGTATTGCTTGTAAAGATGGATAAAAAAAATTTGCCCAAATATTCCAGTTTTGGAATTGATATGAGTTAATTTACTGGAATCAACAAAAGAAGCATCTTTAAACAAAGTCATAAAAGGCACAAGTACTGCACCTCTAAAGTAACTACTTTGTGCAACCACCTTTTGTCAATAGGACAGCACATGGTTGTTTACTACTGCATTTCACAATGCTCGATAAAGAATGAAGGAATCCTAAATATTTCCTTTTTGCACAATTTCTATCGATCCTGGAGGATATTTTCTTTATTGATCTGGCCTAAAGTTAAATCATCAGCCTATTGTGCTGAAAGAGCCAGTAATAGTCCATGTTCAGCTAGCTTATCAGACAAACTACATTTCTGTTATAAATTTCTTGGTCATGTAAAGATTAAATGATGCCATGTACTCTACTAAAGTTCCCAGAACCCCCAGCATCACAGATTTTATTTTTTAATTAATTATTTTTTTAGAGCTTGGAATCCTGAGGTTCTGATTGGGACACAGACTGCCATTCTGTGTCCCTCCGGGCGCCGCACAATGGCAGCCCACTGCTCCCCAAGGGGATGGGTTAAATGCAGAGAGTGAATTTCGTTGCTCTATTCCTGTGACAGTGTAATGACAATAAAAGCTGGATAAAAAAAAAGCACAGATCCCCTTTATAGATCTTTACCCGGATTAATGTAGCTGTGTTTTAAGCAAACCTCTCAGGACTATTCAAAGTTAGATGAGGACAGACCTGCTAAGATTCAGTGATGTCGGTGCAAGCTGGGTTAGATAATCGCTCTCAGCAGAGCCTTCCAGGAGCCCAGGTGTAAATGGGAACCCCTCTGAACCTGAGCAGCTCTAGCAGGTGTAAATAATAAAGCTGGTAGTTTTACATTTACATTTTTGTATTGTTTTTGCATCCACTTCACACTCGCTCTGGTGACAAACAGTAAATGTAACCAATTGAAAGAGCTGAGTGCTTTACTTTCGAGGACTTTCAGCTGCGCACACACAGATGGATTGGAGTCTCCTTTTTATGACTTGGCAGCACCAGTTTTTTTCCTGCTGAGTTGCAAACAATATGCAGCTACCTAACCTGTGGTGCCTGGTGTGTAGCCTGGTGACAAATGGTTCGTCACAGCTCGGTTAATACCTGCAGCCCTGAGCTTAGAAATTAATTTGTTGTCTCCCTCTCCTCTCTTAATGCTCACGTAAAGTTTTAAGCACACATTTGATAATGAATTTTAGGGAAACTGCGGACTGTAGGTGTGTAATTCAGCTCATTTGGCTCTGAAAATGTTCTTTGCTCAACCAGAAATGGGTGCAACTTCTATTTTTTTATTTTTTTTGCCCCAACACCATATTTTAAAGTATATTTGTAAACTTTGCCCTGAATGGCTGCTTCAAGCAAGATGACAGCTGTGCTTTAAGGGAAGAAAATTGTTCTTCAACTGAAAGAAGAGCTTAAGCAGCCAATGTACACCAAAGTTCCTTAGTGTGCATTTAAAAGTAAAACACTCACTTGAGGGCAGCCTGTTGTAGCTATATCTGAAAGCATCTCTCTGAGGACCGCTACAGGTTCCTAACAGTTTATTTCTATGGTTGATGAGGTCTGTAGATGTGGTATCAGTGGTTGAGCGGAGACAGATGTTGGAGAACTCTATACCATCTTCCCCTCTCTCAGATATGTGTTTGCAGGGGGAAAAAGGTCCCCATGGACTCCAAGTTTATCTTCCATCTCCATCATCCAGGCCCGGGATTTGACAGCCTCCCCTTTTCCCCGGCGCTGCCTCGTCTCCAGGACAATAAGCAGCACCATGTCTGATTAGTTTCAGAGTTCAGTGGTCTCGAACGCAGCATTTGTATCAGTTGTTGGTGCTCTGCAACTACCGAATGTTTCTCAACAGTTGCTCTGGTGCTGACAAAACAGAAGCAAACTAGGTTTATCTTAAATAGAGTTGAAACAAATTTGTTCTAAGCCACGAACAAATATGAAATAGTTTCCAAACAAAGGGCTACTTTAAAGCTTCTTGTTAATGTAGACAATTTTTTAAGCAATATTAAAATCTTCTACAAAAAATTTAAAATCTTTTACATCTAAGTTCTAAGAAGCAATGTTGCATTTATTGGTTGGGAAATATTTAAACTTTTTTTTTTTTATAAAATTCAGGAGCTTAATAAATTTACTAAATACTTTTCTTGGCATCTTTTTTTAATATTCATCCCGATTGGTTTATCTGATAGGATGAGGCTAACAGCCACTGTTTTACTTTCCAATTTGTCAGTTTCTTTGACTAAAAATGCTATACATCTTTAGGACTATTTTGTGGAGTACATTCATGTACCTAAGTTTCCTGTGTAAAAATAGCCTGGTTAGCCCCTGACGTACATATTATACACATCTTTTTAGTCTGAAGAGAAGCTAGCAGCACCTGATTGCAAAGGCCAGAGCAGGACTAACAGAGAGGGGAGAGAACATCTCCAGTAAATACAGATTTAATGCAAAGTCTTCTATTTAAAAAGAAAATATCTAACAGCAGCCAGCTGTTGGAATTCTGAAGTTATATCAGTCTCATTTGGGACAAAATAAAGTGCATTTTTAGAACATAGCTCTATTATGGCTGCAATATTGACTGCTGTGATTACAAAAAAGTGCTGTTGCATTATGGGTGTTTCTGGTGCTAAAGTAAACTCCTGCCTTTCTAGACTGTTTTAAGCCCTGGGTGAATCATTGTGACTGGACAGGCTAGTGTAAATAATCACCTGCTTGATTGTAAATTGTTATAAGTTGCTACCAAAAGTGGACATGTTTCTCACTGTCGTAATTATAAATCCAAATAAGTTGATCTATGAATATTTCAATCTCTCAGTAAAAGTTGGTCTGAGAGGGTGAGGCCAAAGCAAAAGTTATGGTGCTAAATTACCATTCCCTCAAAATGTGTTGCAGTTGTTGCCTTGAAGTCTGTGTTCCTAATTCTTTTACAATTGTCATTGGCTGACAATAGTTTTAAAATTGAGTTGCTTTTAACAGGTAAAATACAGAAAAGGTGCACTTGGAATTGTATTAGAAAATATAGGTTTAAAAGAAAATGTTACAAAAAGCTTGTATTACATACAAATATGGCCATAGAGTAAAAATGGCAATTAAAGGAAAACATGCATCATGGTGAATGTAGTTGTTTAACAGTTTAAATATTAATAATATAATGTGTTCATAAACAGATATGTTTTTTAAGTCCTGGTGTTTTCTAGAGTGTAGAGACCCCACTAAGTCACTGTCCTTAGACTGGGCGTTAGCTTTAGTCTGATACTGTGACTTTCTTATGATGTCTACAGAGTTTCCCCTGTCCATCCATTTAAATCTTAAACTGACTCGCACTGATTTAAAATTCCCCGGTTTTAATCAAGCAATCTTATACTAAAGCCTGAAATCATTCAGGTTTTCTCTGTTTAAGGGAATGTTTACAGCTACTGTATGAAAGGGATGCGAGAGAACTTGGCTCAAACAAATTCAGCTGTGTTCCCTCATTCTTTTTGCTTAGCATTTAAGGACTGACAGTGTTAAATCCCCCTTCAGCCCTTATCTTAATGAGGAATCACAACACACAGTCCTGTTGTAAAACAACAATGATGGGGGAAGCAGCTAATGAGGCTATCATGGTGTCGGGGAGGTGGGGGGGGTCCATCTCAGGCCCCAGCAAACAGAGCGGGGCACCTCAGCACAACATGGAGGGACCAGAGAAAGACAGAGCTTACATTGATTGCACAGGTTAAAGAGGCAGAGCTGGATAAAAAAAAAAAAGACGAAAGATGCCAGGACTCATCAGCCAAATTAGTGCAAAGCATGGCGTTTTCAACTATCTGTTAGCTGATTGTTTACTTCTTTAGCTCTGAGACAGAGCAGCCATGAGATTATGCTGTTTGTTTTCTCAAAACCTTAGGGAAATTTTGTATGCATTTGAGCTTGATTGATCAGGCGCGATGTGTTGCTACAACATTTCACTGGTGTATGTTTACACTCAGTTGGATGAATTACTGCAGGGTGCATATAAGATTAATATAATAAGCTATGTAAATGAACAAATCAAACACTAAATGCTGTTTTTATGCTCTTTCACATCTGAAATACCTAATATAATTTTCCTCGAAGATAAAAAAAAAAATAGGAGTAAAGTCTTGGAAACCTTAAGTACAGTTTAAAGAAAGTGAATCTAGGACTTTACACCCCCTTTTGTGTTTTATACTATGCAGTGTTTGATTAACACAAAATAAAGCCCTCATCTCATTCTACATGTGTGATTGATTAAAATGTGAGTATAGAACGTGTGGCAATGTATGCTTGCATTCTATCAAGTTTTTTTTCTTTTTTATCTTTTTTTTCCACATGCCAGACTCTCACCAGTCATATCCGCCTTCCATGTGTGTAAAGCGGGAGCCCCATGAGGCATCCTTTGCTCCCTTCACCCCCTCCTCTGTTGGGGATTCTGCTCTAGCTGACATCTTGCCCCACCAGACCAGCCTCTCTGTAGATGCCTCCACTCCCAGCTACCTTACCCATGCCCACGGCCCCAGCTACAGCCAGTATGCCAGCCAGCCCTTTATAGCAGGTACAGCCTTGCCCATGAGGCCCGATAGATGAATTGAAAAAATAAAAAATGTCCATTTGATTTCAGTCTATGCTCACTTTTAACCATTTAGCAATTCTCAGTTATGCACCAAATTAAAACAGCCACCTTCTCATGCTGCCTTTTGGATCTATTGTTGTGTAAACAGGAGCTAAACTGACTGTTGGGCCCTCATTATCGGAGCTATGCTCTTCCGAGCTATGGTCAGAACTTTTCTCTACATCGGACCTATTGCCTATCTATTAGGTTCACAATAGACCTTCCAGTCTCTCCAGCCTTGTGACGGGCACAAAGTCAGGGGGCTCAGAGGAGGTCCAAAATGGGTTTCGGGTGGGGGGTTGTTAAAACAGAGATGATGATGCTGGGGCCTGGCTTGGATTTAGGGCACTCTTACTTACCCCAACCCAGTGCTGTCATTGTTAATTAAAAGTCTGAATATAGAGAAGAAAAAAAAGAAAATTTTCACTGGTACAATGCTTCCATCACCTTTAGCTTCTTTGGTTGTAGTGGAATAACTACTGTTATTTGCAGCCTCTTATTTTATATATTGCATCTTGAAAACATTTACACAGCTGAGCTTATGTTAGTTATGTTATTCCAAATAATATTCAGTGTACTGTATATGTATAATTGTGTCAGTTTATTACAAACAGAAAACTAAGAAATGACATTTACCTAAGTATTCACATTTTTGCTACGAAGCTCCAAATTGAGCTAAAGTACATACAGTGTTCCCTGATGATCCTTGACATGTTTCTACAACTTACATGGAGCACATCTGTGGTAAATGTAGTTGATTGCACAGGATTAGGAAAGGCATGCACATAAATAAACTTTGCTAAGGTGGATCCACAAAATAAAGATCCAAGGCTGTTAACACTTAGATTCATGTATTTTTATTTTACATTGCCATAATGAGGTATTTTGTGTAATTTGGAGGTATTATTTATTACAAATTTTAATAAGGCTGCAATGTAACTAAATTAGGGAAATATGCTGAGCTGTTAATACGGAGAAAGCATATAGAAAGAAATACATGTCGAAACTAATTTGATGTAATTTTCTCTAACATGAATATAACACCCTTGGCCCCAAATTGGGAAATACTACTATGAATCCGAAAAATACAAGGATTTTCATGTCATAAAGCATTTTGAGCTCATTTGTTTTTTGAATTGTAAATTGGCTTCCTAAGCTGGTACTGGCACCAAACATTGCTCAAAACTTTATAGATTTAGAGTCTCTGAGTGTTCCTTGGTGTACATTGCAAAATATAACAAATAAAAATAATCAAACATACTGGTCCTTTGCTTAAATAACAATACGTTTCATAAATTAAATATGCAAAATGAAACATAGCTAAAGTATATGTATTTATGCATGCAAAATAAAAACACACCCATTTTTTTTTTTTATAAAAAAATGTGTAATACAGTATGGTCACTCTATTCATTTGGTTTTGTTGGTAGTTCTGTTTTTACTAATGAAATCTTCTGTGTACTTGCAGGTCGAGACATGGCAAGCACCACTTTACCTGGCTACCCACCCCACGTCCCGCCCACAGGACAAGGGAGCTACCCCACCTCCACACTTGCTGGCATGGTTCCTGGTAGGTGAATCAATTTTTTTCTGGGATCCTGATAATTATACTAACAGGCCCAATGAAACCTCATTCAAGGACTGCTGCAGAGCTTGAGATCATGTGAGAGGAGACAGCAGTTTGCTAAACATTAAGAAAAAATAAAAGGACAGTGAAAAAATGTCCAAGCTTTCCTCATGGATTGAAGCAAGCTCGTTATAGCCTTAGAAGTCTGTGGTTAGCGTGCGGTTAGCATCAGTGGATGAGGACATTAGATGAACTCGATAGGCGATCACCACAATCAGTGGCCGTGAGATGGGACAGTTCCTCTCAGTTACACTCCAGCTCCCAGCGCTCATTACCCTCACCGCTTCCACATGCAGCGCGCCCTCACCAGCCCCGTCGATAAACACTGCCTGTGCTCTTCTCCTCGCCTCCACGGACACCCAGGGCTACAGAGCGTATCTCTTTCCCCTCTACTTAACCTGTAGTTCAGGTTCACAGCAAACAGTTAAGGGTCAGAACACAGAGGCGTAGAGGGCCTGTAAATATTTAAATCACTATCTCTCTCCGGGATGAGCTCGAGTTACATGAGCAGCGGTGAGGATGCTATAGCTGCCAGTGTGTGTGTAAATCTGTCGTCCAAACAGCTGCAAACACAACTCCCTCTGTTGTTTAGAGATGTGCTCAGCTCAAACAGCAAGAAGTGGCACTCGAAACAGTTTCACCGATTTTGCAATCAGTTGTGGTATAAAACCTCCTGCTAATGTTTTGCTGATGGTCAAATGCAACTTAATGGAAAGTGAGAGGAAAAGAAAGTATAGGGATGCCCAAAAATGAGAAGAACAGAGAAGAATGCTGAGTTTATGGTGAAATGGGCAGAAGTGACTATAGAGGGAAAATAATTACAAATGGGTTGTGAAATTTACAATTATATATATTTTTGTCTGTTTGCATAAAATCCCCCCATGAATAATTGTGCTTGTTTTCTCTCTAGGGGGGGACTTTTCTGGTAATCCCTACTCTCATCCCCAGTACACAACCTACAATGAAGCTTGGAGGTTCAGTAATCCAGCGTTACTGAGTAGGTACATTCACTGACTTTATCCTATTTACTGTGCCTCAATAAAGTATTCAAACCCTTTGAATTGAACACAATTCTCACATTTTATCATAAACTTTGTTGTTTATGGGGATTCTAATTCCTTGACCAAAATACAGTTGTCCATAAATGAGACCTGATGAAAAATGATATATTGTTTTTTAAATGTTTAACAAATAAGGTATATCAATACTTGCATTTACATTCAGCTCCCTTTAATCTGATAACCCTAAATAGTATCTATAGCAACCAACTGCTTCCAGGGGTAATTTACTTATTAAACTGTGTCTAATTTACTCTGAGTAGAAATTTAGCTGTTCTGTGAAGACCTCAGAGTTTTGCTTTTACAAGACCGTGGAACAGATCATACAGGTCAAAGATAAAGTTGAAGAGAGGTTTATAGCACATAAGGTTAAAAAAAACAATATCCCATCTTTGGAAACTAATACGAGCTTGGCACCTATGCAAACTTACCGTACCAAGACAGGGTTGTTTAAGGAAACCAACAGGCTGATTGTAATAGGCAATAATCAAAGAAATGTCACATTTTAGAATGGTCTAGTCAAAGTCTCGACTGAAAATCAATTTGCAACATATAGCAAAAAATAACCAATGATTTTTTTCTCATACTTTGCAAGGGATCTTACTTTGCTTGATGTATCCTAAAAATGATAAAGGTAAAAAATTTCCAGATGTGCAAAGCTTGTAAAGAAAAATCCCAAGAATACATACTACAATATTTGCAAAAGTCGATTTCCTAGAGCACTGACACAGATAAGGGTTTATTTGTAAAGAATTTTGAAAATTATATATAATTTTCCTCCATCACTATTGGAGATGTGTATGACTTATTTTCCAGTTCAACTGAAACTTCTGAGATTTAATGTCTTTAAGTTCTTTTAAAACTTTAGAATCTGTACACATGCCTTTCAGATGGTTTCCAACGACTCGTTCTTCTGTTAACTTTCAGGTTCCCCTTATTATTATAGTGCCGCATCCCGTGGCTCCGCCCCTCCCACTGCTGCCACTGCCTACGACCGCCACTAGTCACCCCGGAGACCAGTTCAGACTGCAGGGCCGGAGCTTCGGCCTCCACGTTGGTCCTATATGAGAAAAAAAAATGGGACCCCTTCAACTTATGCGATGCAGAGGAAGGATGCAAGAAGCTGGAGCATTTGCACCCAGCTCTAGCTTTACACATGTTGGGACAGAGATGGGGGAGAGAGGCAAGGGACCCCAAAGGAGCTTGGAGCCTGTAAATCTCCCACAGGCCTGAACATTTTCAGAATGACTTCAACAGATTCTATAAATATATATATTATAAAATATAAATTGAAGAAAAACTGTGTGAAGATTACCATGTGGAACAATGTTTGTGGGATTTATAATTTTTTTTTTCGTTGTTGCTGTTGTTGTTATTTTATTCATGGATCCTCACATTCCTTTATGTAATAAACTACAGTATTTTTTGTCTGCTCTGAAAAGACAAGTCTAAGAGAAATTGATGGTTGTCCCACAGTTCAGTAATGTAGCAACTCACACCAGTGTTGCGGACCCACTTTTTACACCTAAAGAGATGGGTGCTCCATTTTTGCTGTAGTAAAACCCTTTTTTTCCAGGTGCTTTGAGAAAATCCAGTGGTCTCCTTTCTTGACCCGTCCATCTTGTGCTATCGGCACGTCCTTCGATGCTTACCATCCTATGTCCCATAGGGAACGTCCCACCTGTGGCAAACAATCAGATGTAAAAATGTAAATCCTTCTACAAAGTATGAAGCCTGTCAGGATGACCATGAGTTTATAATGGTCGTGTCAGGATTTAAAAAAACGTCAAAAATGTGTTTTTTCTTCTGTAAAAGTTATTTTTTTTGTGAGCAAACTTATCCAACATTTTCCTGTCATGTTAATTTGCTCTTTTTTGCACTAACAACTCAGCTTTTAGATTTTTTTTTTTTTATCATCTTTTTGTGGAAGATTTACATGAACGTATTTGATAAAAATCACATAATTAAGTTAAACAGACACAGTTCATCAGATAAATGAAAACTCCTTTTTTAATTACATAAATAAAACCACAAGTTAAGCCATGCCTCTACTGTACATTCAAGATGATACAATTCTGACACAATATAACCATATACTTATTTCAGTACATGCCTTATAAACTAATTTTGCAAACCTAAAATCAAATGGGTTTGATGGTAATTACCCATATTCACGTCTCCACAGGGACTGGAAGGATTCTGCATCCCACTTTTTTTGTTTGATTGTTTGTTCTGGGGGAAATATTCCATAAATGTTCTTCTCTTACCACATTTGCCAAAGACTAAGTTTGATATTTAATGTTTTATTTACAGTAAGTTTATTATTTCAGTATTATCCTTTAGATGAGTCAACTCAACGTGTACGCCGAGAGAGTTAAACAAGATGCATACGAGGAGGGGGAAATTTAGTGGCTTAATATTCCAACAGTTGAAAACAAAGTGCTGCTTTCTATAAAGGTTTGTGAAAAATGTGAAGACAGGTTGTCTCTGTAAATATATAACGTCACACACAGACACCACTGCAGTATCATATCCTGTACTGGCTCCTTTTGTAGATAAACACACTGAAGCTGATAAAAAAAAGAGAAAATCATGCATTACATTTGTGTCTTCAGTGTAATGTTTTTGAGGAAAATATAACCTATGGGTATAGCAGTGGCAGGTTTCAGATGCTAACATCCACATAGGTTGTCTTTGTTGCTTGTTTTATTTTGTTTGTTTTGTCATGATGGTGTTTTATGTCACTATGCAATAAGTTAAATGGCTTTCTGTCACTGTTTTGTTGTCGGGCCCAGTATAACCGGTACCCATGGAGAAGAGTATAAAGGTTAACTAAGGGATTCATAAAACTTGTGGTGAGACTTTTTTTTTTTTTTTTCATTTTTTCCATTTTTGCTTCCCTCACATTAAGTCCTTGGTAACAATCAAAAATATAATCCTGTGTTTTGTAATCATCTCCCAGATTAAATGATGTGTGTCTCCTTGTGCAGAAACACAGAATTCCTAAACAACAAACTATCCACTTTTCCTTCATCAATATGACTGTTAGCATTGGATTACCATGTAAAACATAATCTCTTGCCAGGAAGAGAACCAGAAAAAAATGAGAAAAGAAAAGAGAAAACCACTTGTTCTACAAAATGCACTTGAAATCGTGTGGGATTTCCATATCTGAAAATGTTACAACACAGTTTTCCTCTCGGACATGGAGCACCTTTGCTGGACTGGGTCATCCGCTGCTGTAAAGATGATACAGGACACGTGTCACAGACATTAAAAGGATCTCTGATGAAAATCTATAAGGAAAGCCTTGTGGCCTCAATCATTGTTCCTTTTCCAGTTCTGTTCCATTTCTTTTTTTTTTTTTTTGTGCACATGAGAAATAAATTCTTTTATATATCCATTGTTGATTTGATGTGTGCTCATTATTAACCCCATAAGAGATGATTCAACGATCAAGGTTGCAGGAGGGACAGTCTCTCCTCAGGGTGTATTGATGTTTGGCTTTATGAACAGTCAGTACTACAATGCATAGATCATTACTCTATAATATGAAATGCACAAAGTTTCACAGTATAATGTTCAAAGGCATTTTTTGCGAGACAGTAGAATGAAATTATATGAATAATGACTGCTGTTTAATTAGCCCATGTCCATTGTAAAAAGGACAACAGCCTTTTATGAATGTCTGTGTGAATACAGCTGATAGAAGAGAGTTAAATAAAGGAGGAGGACAGTTAGGAAGGCAGGGGAGCGTTGCCCCAGCTTCTGACTTCCAGTATATTTAATGATGCATTGGTTTCATCCCGCCATAGCCCGTTGCTGCAGCCTTACTCTCACTCTGAAACACACAAACCCAGTCAGTTGTAATTCAATTTCTCTGCTTCCCTCTGCCTATTGTTTATTTCATGGATCCCCTGTGAAGCATCAAAAGCTGCTGTTTCTGTCAGCCCCTAACTGTCCTATGTGTTTGTCATTCAGGGCTTGTTAAAAGATAAAACACACAGACAGACACACACCATACTCACACAGAGAGACACATGCACTCCCTTTTCCCCCAGCTGAGAATTCCCAGTGGTAAAATTATTCCATTTAGATGGGAACTTTTTTGTCACTACCCTGTCTAAATTGGCATATCTGGCTCTCTTGGAGAAACCAATAAACTGTGAACCCGGATGCATCTGTCAGTCAAGCTCATCTTTACTTTAGTGGGGCCAGATGACAACAACAGCAGAGGAGAAACACACACCAGGCAGAACGCAGCACACTGATTGGCTCTCATCAGTTAGGCATTACGAAAAGCACCTGTCATCCTCGGGGCTTCTCAAACCAACACAGAGAGGCCCCCACTATGGGGCCAGCGGGGCTGGGTGCGAGATTTACTCAAACACTTTACCCTCATTGTCAGCGTGGCCTGCTGATGCCCCACAGCTTGGCCTCTCTGGTGTGATGCATGTCTGTCACTGATAATATATACAGACAAATATGCCTCAGCTAGCAAGTAGAAACAGTCCTGAAGAAAGCAGAGAAATGTTAAAGCTTTAGACATCATAAGCTGGATTAAATGTTACTTTTAAGCATTAAATCTTAACTTGACAAAACTTTATTTTTTAGCTTTTTTTTGTTTGGTTGAGGATCAACTTTGTACATTAACAAACATGGTGAAACTCTCAAATGTCCACTTTCTGGCCAGGAGATACAGACTGAATGACCTAAATCAAATAAGTAAAATTTATATTGACATTGCAATTTGTCTGTCCCCCAATAATTAACAAAAGCATACCAACAGGTAAACATGAAAACAACCTTTGCATACACAATACCACTTAGAATGAGTCTATTAACCATGCCTATCATTTTTTGGGGGGTACAAATAGCAGAGGCTTAGAGCAGACTAACTCAAGCAGAGTTATGGGTTCTTTGGTGTGTTTCTGAAACTTTTCTTAATCTTAAACGGTCCTAAAAACAAAATAAGCCTTTAAAAAGGATCTTTCTTGTGTTTTCACTAAAGGAAAATTAGAGCTATGTTCACTGTAAAAAAAAAAAAAATCCTCTTTGGATTAAAATTTATAGTGGAGTATTTTTGCGAATTTTGGAAAAGATCTGCCCTCTCTACTTAAAAAAAAAAAATGCGCATGCACAACCCTGTACCCGCTACCAAAAGGGAACGCCTATTAAAAGAGAACGAGAGTATGCAGGAGCCCATTTCTCCTCGTGCATGTTCTGTTTAAAAGTTGCTGGGGTTTTTTCGCTCATACAAGCTTACTTTCCAAAAGAATAGTTGCATTTTTTCCGCAATCTCAGACTCACCATTAGTGAGTGAAAATGAGAACAAGGACGTAGGAAGTCCTTATGTAAACATATCACCAGAATGACTGACAATTAGTAAGAACACTTATTTTGATGATCCACCTGGAAAAAGAACATCCTCTACTATACTATAACAAGCATTTACTGTTCTTGTATTGGTGAAGATATGATAAAATTTAATCTAGATTTCCTAAAATCTAAGACAAAAACTGAACTTACACAATGCAATTAATTATATTAATTCACCTTTTGGTTTTTGGGTCAAATTATATCTAAAACTCTGGGCTAATGTCAAAAATTTCATAGAACATAAAAAAAACTGCATGGTTCTGTAGTTTTGAAGGAGTGAGAAGTTGTCGTCTGGCTTAGAGCAAATGCAAAAGTAGCATGGTGTATTTCTACCTGTGCGTGCATAAGCTCTAACCTTTAAAGAGAACTTTACATTAACTCTCCTGTTACTATTCTAAATTTCCTGATAATCGTTATGCTTTATTTAAACTCCGTTTACAAAAAACATTCTTTGCATGAAGTTGTACAGAGCAAGACTTGATGAGTCTGGTGGTGTCATACTGTATTGTTCAGAGTCGAGAAGCGTCGGTGGTCTGGCTGTGATGTCCTGTCATCCGCCTGCATGGGAGCCTGTCATCGTCCTCATCATGTGGTTGTCATAGTTGATGCAAGCGAGGGGAGAGGCCAACCCTCTTGTGTCAATCAACGAGCCCTCATTAGAAGCAGCTTTAATTAGAGGCTTCAAGGGAGCAGTGCTGTTCACAACGCTGTCTTCGTTAACTCTGTTAATCCCAAATGAATTTGTGTTAGGAAGACAAAGCACTGCATTAATCCAGCGTTGCAACTTTAAATCAAAAAGATGTATGTGTCTTGTCATTTATGTAAAGAGAGTGTGTAAGATGTTAAAGTGTCCCTAGAGCAGTTCTCTGCTTATTATCCCTGCCTGAAGATGCAAAATCCACTTTTAGCCAATTCGAATCAGAATAAAAACTAAAAATCCATCACGTGTTGTATTATTAAAGTAAAGACACGTCAAGCTTCTGCGTGTAAGAGCGGTTGCTTTAAAATATCCTTTTACCAAGGTTTTATTTGACAAAGACAAAATGATTGCTTAATATCTTAGTTTAGCAAATACCTTTATCGTACCATGTGTCTCCAACTTCATCCCTAAACTATCTCTAAAATTTGTAAAATGTTTCCAAAAAACAGCAATTTTGCTTTCATACATACAGCCTTCCTATTATCTGCTGAAAGTCTTACTCTCTCTCACACTCTTGAAATCTGAGAGAACCACAGACATGTCCTGACACATCATAGACAAAACGGTTTCTTTTTAACACATGTTGAAGTGGCTCACATTGAGTACCCTCCATTTAACTTCGACATCAAAGAGCATTCGTAGCATGTATCAATGGTCCGTTCGCTTATTGATAAAATTATTGGAACCACTTTAAAATAAAGGCAGTTACTGTAATTCTGGTCAACACTAAATTTCTCTGCATGTCTCAAAAAGACGTAAAACCCAAAATGAAGGTTTGTAAAAAAAAAAAAAAAATCTAACTGAAAATAAAGCAATTCACAGAGTAAGAGAGAAAAGGAGTCCAAACTGATTATGAGCTTATTTTCTCAGTTGGCGGGTGAGACCATCCAGGCGACAGGAACATGACTTTGTGATGTTTGTAATGAGTGAGCATTGATTGACTCAACATAGCCTAAAGAGGTCTCCTACCATGTGCAAGCTCAGAGGATTCTCGGGCTCCATGTGCTTCCTTTGCCTCACAATTAAAATAATGAGCTTTCTGTGAGCTGTTGCTGCCTTTCTCAATCCAGGCCTCATCTGCCAACTATATGCTATTACTGTAAACCATTCCCACCCCTGTTAGGTCAGTCAGCAGTGCAAAACAATTTCCCTTCAGTAGCTAAATTATCTTTTTGAATGGCCGTTTTGTAACACATAACGTAATTAAGCACAAAACATGCCCTGCTATCTTATTATGTCACTCTCCAGAGACGTCTAAAGAAGTCAGGAGTGATTTGCCAGTGTTGGTGTGTTTGAGTGTGAATGAAAAATGGCAAAAGGGCTGAAAAGGAAATGCATAGAGGTGCAACAAAGGGCCAAAGTGCGTAACACAGGGTAGCCCTGACCTGCATGCCCTCTGCTGAGAGAAGGATTTGAGTTTGGCAGGAGCTCAACCTGAGAAGGGGGGGTTGGTTTTTTTCACTCCTGACTGTTTTCGGAAAACAGTTCAAAGTAAGCGCAGATACGTCTGCATCTCGAGATGGACAAAGAGGAAGAACAGACAAGGGATGCAGAAGGGAGAGGATAAGCTACAGCTACAACTGTCAACCCCCCCAAATCTCTGATTGGCTCCCAACACCCCTCATGTACAATCAAACACACATACTCTCATACACTCTCCTACATCTCCAACCTCCTCCACCACTCCACGCAGCACCCAGTCACTGTCAGGCCAAACACATGATGAATTGCCCTGTCAACAGAATTCATTCAGGGACCAATTAATTCAGCAGAAATGAACTAGAGCCATCAGTCGCTGAAAAACTCAGTGCAAAGAGAGCAAAGTAGACCCACTTCAGAAAAACGAGGAAGCAAGGGAGGGAACAGGGGGAGAGAAGGGGTGAAAGCACGGTGGAGACAGAGGGCAAGTGTAAGAGAGAGGGAGAGAGAGTGTGGTGGAAGTTAGTCTGACAGAAATTGGTCATTTAATGCTTTAGCGCACTGGAGACAGCCCCTGTCATAGACGAAGGCATGGCAGGGGCTCCCCTGGTATTTTATTTATTAATTATCCCATACAGCGAGGGGCCTTTAACTGTCTACGTCCAGCCTCATCAGCCCGAATCCCTGTCATTTTCTCTCCACAAACAGATCCTTTAACACCGTGCTCCAGGTTAATGGAGACAAAGCCAATATCCAACCAACCTTGCCTTCTCCCCCAAATACAGTATTCATCTGTACCTTATCCAGGTAATTATGTCTCAGGCGATCTCCTGAATATGTCGTTGGGATGCTAATAAACCACTTTAGATCTGGCGTGCTGAACACGTCTGACCTTTTCAACTCCCTGCTTCATGGTGGTTAAACCTCCTGAGAAGGGCAGCAATTATTTACATCTTACAATGAGCAGCATATTACTGGGAACGAACAAAAGCTCAAAATAATTTAATGATCAGAGCATATAGCAATCAATTCTCCATCATATTTCCTTTTATTGTAACTGACAGCTAAAAATATACCATTATCCTAAGTGAAACCTTTGTTTCCTCAGATAGATGCTTAACAGACTTTGTTTCATCTGCGGTGAACAAATTAGCCCTCTGAAGGGCGTTATCAGCATCAACTAATTAAGGTGTTGTGTGATTTTGGGCTGCAGATCAAGAATCTGCTGATTCATCCCATGGGTGATTATCGGGTCCATATGGTCGATGTACACCAAGCTACGTACAGAAATACTATCGGCCTGCCGCAGCACTGCCGCTGCCAAAAGGTTGACACAGTCTTTTGTGGCTGCGCTGCGTGGTGTTCATCGCAACGCTAAATTATTTACCACATCTTTTCTTTAAGCCTGAGATCCTCCAGTGGAAAACATGGGATGAGGGTCAGCTGGGAGGCTGCCTGCGACGGATTGTTGCTCTTCTTTGACATTAGGAAGTGAAATTCTACACTGTTTCCACTGTCGCTCTTTACGGGCTTACATTCTGTATATGCCCATATTTTAGTTTTACACAGCTTTAGGGGGATTATCACACCTTGATCATACTTCAGCCTTGAGACACCTGTGGGTAACTATTAACATAAAATGCAATGCTTCTTACATAGTCTTTTTTGGGGAGGTTATGTTTTTAGATGTTCAAAGCCGGTTTTGCAGTATATAAGACATAATGCTTCCATGAAATATTGACTTAGCAGAGCCTGGAATACAAGAGCATGCAGTTACTTATTTGTACAGCATTTTGAAAACCATTTATCCTTTTTTTCCCCACTTCACAATTATCCATTACTTTGCAATTGTCTATCAAATTACATCTGCACCAGTCAATTAAAGTTATGAACAGGTAATGGAAAGTATTTGAAAATTTCTCACAGAAAATTTAAAATCCATCATAAAACTTATGATTGATAACAACAAAAATTACTGCTTAAATCTTAAACATGGCATTCCAGCTAATGAGAATTAAAAAGATAAAACTGAATCGTTTATTTTATTTTATTGAGAAAAAAAAATACTGCTCAAAAATCTAATAAACCACCAATGAATAATTTCCATTCAATACCATGTTGTTTTTTGGGAAAAAATCATCTGCATGGCAGATTTTGAATGAAAAGAGATTTTTTTAAATCACTTATTTGGCGGTCAAACCCAACATTGTGGTTGTCAAAGTGAAACTGTGTCTTCTGTCATTTTTTATAGACTTAGCTAAAGATTTGGGAACAGGTTTGGTCTCCATGACAGGACATGTTCAACAGGTAGTGGGGAAACACAAGACTTAAGTACTGGCAAGGAGATTATTGGAGTGGGAACAGGTGAGAATGATTATCTGAATGTAGTACAGCTGGGACCATGAAAAAATTGTAACAACAGCAAAACACAAGGGGAACACAATGTTCAAATGAATTATAGCTTAGCTGAATTATAGGGCTGAATAAATAATAAATGTCACAGGATAAAATAAAGAGACCATATTGCAAATCAGTAATCAGATTACAAAAAAACAAACAAACACAGACAGTATTTTAAAACAAAACGTGGAAAAAGCTAAAGTGCAGATAAAATCATAAAATTCAACTTGAAGATCCAGCTTGACATTATTGTGTCAATATTTTGTTGCTATTTCTATAGAACCTTGATGTTATTCAATTGGAGGACTCTTTGCAATTACCTCCTTGTGCACCCTTCCCCAGCTTGTTGGTGCAGCTCCATATCCTCACCTCAGCCAATCATTTAAGACTGCATTTAAATTTCTAGTGCCAATGACGCTCTCTCTTTCCAGCCAAACTACAACCCTCCTCTACCCCCTCACCACCTTCATTCCACTGGCCTCACCATGGCTCCCCGCATTTTTCAGCCACCATTCCACCACCTGTAATTGTGTTTCCATTGACCATCAAATTGCACATTTTGTAATAAAAAAATAAATTTGCTAAATGGAAACGCTGCAATAAAAAAAAAAAAAAATTGGATGTTTTTTTTGGTTTTATAAAAATTATTATATTACGCAAAACTGAATTGTAAACATTTTTCTCTCGCATCACTCGTCATATGATCTGCAATTAGCCCTTACTGCAGAGGAAGAAGGTGAAAAAGAAAACCAGAAGTAGTTGGAGGATGATGGAGCGGCATATTTGGATTTATGAGGAAACTATTTTTTTTTAAATGTACGTTTACATTCGTGCCAATGAGGGCGATAAGCACTAGAGCCATGACTGAAATATGTATATATCTCATTTAATGATATATCTCATTTAATTGTTTACATCCGCTGCTGCCATGTTGTTTTCATTAGTTAACGTGTGTACAAAATGTATTTGCATGCAATTTAATATTTTTTATGTACTAGGAAATAATGCAACTGCGAAAATGTGCTTTTTGTAAATTAGCAAATAGTGATATAATTGCGCGCACATTTATAAAAGAAACACAACTAATGTCAAACTAGGAAGGGAAAACCGTCTCTAACCTATATGTAATCTGATCATGCAAATCTTCCCCGTTTAGCTCCTATGTCTCATGCCAGGATATGATGGCCAAATATTCTTTATATCAAAAATTATTCAATATCAATAAAGTTGATATGTGTGATCCTGTCCAGGCTTAAAAAGAGTTGAAATTTATTATAACGGTAAAAAATCTCAAATATTTAAAAAGCCTTAGCTATGTATAAGGTCTGGTTCACTGGACAACCCAAGACTTTTGCCTAATGCATTGGCAGAGTCTGATAGTACTCCAGCTAAAAATGTTTCACCTTCAGCCTTTCTTGCCTCTACTTGGAGCTTCACCTCAGCGCTAAGCACAGTGAAAACAAACCTAATAGATAACAGTGGCATACAGGCCAAGTGAACCTGACAAATGGAACGGAAGAGCTAACAGAGAAGAAAGAGGTGCTTAGGCCAACTGTTAAAGGTAAAGTGCTTTTCTGATTTCTGTTTACTCACTGGCCTTGATACCTGACTTGTTTTCCTCCAGCTTACTGAAGAGATTCTGCTTGTGAGTCAGCTGGTTGTCAGGTTTGGAGGGGAAAAAAACTCAGGTTGTGAGTCTAATATTGGTGCAGGAAAACTTAGAACATATATGTTCTGAAAATGTGACAATCTAACTGTCTGAAGGGTATCTTTTTGCAGGTCAGTCTCCTCCTTTAGAGAATTAATGAAAAAAGCATATAAAATGAATGTCTTTAAATAAAGAGGATATGTGCAGTACAATATAATTAAATAAACGAGACTAATTAGGAATAGGAGAGCAGGTGCCAGGCTATAAGCTGACAGGAAAGACAGCAAAACAACATGCCTGTACAAAAAAAAAAAGAAACTTAAAAAAAAGCACATTCACAAACACACACCCATGCAGGAATACACCCGTTATGTGCACGCGTACACACAGCTGCGGTTATGAGGGTGGATCGTGACAGGCACGGGGACAAAACAACTTTCTGCGTTTTTGTCATGTGAAACCCCGCAGGAATACTCATGACAGGAAGCAGAGACCCAGGCTCCATGGGGGTCTCCTGTTCCTTTGTCTCACACGCATTCTCTTTATTACTTTGTTCTGCAGCAGTGGAAGGAAGTTTGCACAAGCCAAAGATTTCTTTTCCCTAATTATTTCAGCTTACTCAAGACGGCAAGCTGTGTAATTCACAGGTTTTCCTGCTCTTACACCCTTCAGAATGAAACTAAGGATAGAGCTTCAGAAAAATCAATTTAGAATAGAGAGTTACTATATGGTAAACATGCAGTAGATTGGAAATACCCAAAAACACACACATAAACAGCTGTATTGAAGGGAAAAAAGATGCATAACAATTTGATAATGCAAAATAAAAAAAGATCTATTTTGTAATATAAGTAAATCAATATCTTTAAAGATAAACATATCTGTATCAATCTCTTCTACAAACCAAAAACATAAAAATGAAAACTTTGTCTACAAAAGTATTATTTGTCTTTTATTCAAATGATTATAAACAATGTTGAGCATGAAAAAAAAATTCTTCAGATAAAAACGAATGACTAAAGATATTGAAAGCCAGAAATGTTATATATATATATATATATATATATATATATATATAT
>NW_015150454.1:2026266-2036886 GCF_000732505.1 Cyprinodon variegatus | reverse complement strand
TGAATTTCTTTTATTTATGTTTTAATCTGGTTTGCCTCCCTTCAATCAATTAAACAGTCAATTTGATCATATAGGCCCATTGAACAAACAGGCTTTTTAGAATTAGATAAAAATCTGTAATGAATGATCAGTCTGAATGGCTGGTTGTAATCATATATGTAACAAAGAGCCTTGAATGAACATTAGCCAGTTTTTGCATCATTCTTATCCTGGAAGCAGATTTTTGTTCAAAGCTTGGATTTTCTGAATAAGAAATAAAAGAAAGAAAATAATTCTTCAATATTTCATACAAAAAGAAATAGAAAACTATTTTTACCCTCTTTGTTCCATTTTTGTGTTATAGCCAAAGGGAACTTAGTATTGAAATCTCAAAACGTATGAATTTAAAAACCAAAGTTTTAATTTGATCACTATTTGAAATATTACTTTGTTTAATATTTAACACTATATGGCTACCAATACCATTTTAATACTATATTGTCATGAAATGTGGATGGTGATGATTAAATTTTAATATAACAGGCATAGTTTATAAATGAATGAAATAATACTAACTACAACATCACAATTCAAGCTAATGTTTCTTATAGGAAAATGTGTTGAACACACCACCAAACTCCAAGTTAATTAGATAATGAACATAGCCAATCTTGAAAAAATTGTCAAATGGATTGTCAACCTGGTGGAACTCCAATAAAAAAACTAACCAAAAAACATGTTTTCTTTTTTTGTAAGTTTTATATTAAAGTTAAATTTAGTCACATCAGATAAAAGTTAATGTTATACTTTGAAGCATAGTTATATAAATGCATTACATTTATACCCCAACATTTTTTGTTAATAATGAGGGGTTTTTTTACTGTACTAAATTAATAGGCTACAAAAACATAGGCAGTAACATCTGGATTAACACTGGAAGTTGATTATTTCTACTTTGTGTATATTTAGGTCGACATTACAAAGGGAACAAGAAATGATGGCATTTGGAAACAACACCAGATAAGAGACTTTCTGAGAGTTTGACAGAGATTGATCACAGCTTGATCAGATCTGTACATAGTTCTTACATTAACAATTGTCTGCAGATTAAAAGCAAACAGCCTTAAAGGAAGAATGTAATTAAGAAAAGTTAACACCAACAAGACAGAGCATTTAACAACAGTCATGTCTAGCTCTTCAGACTTTCAGTTATTACACCAAAGACAAGAACATTTTCTGAAACCTAAAATGATAAATCATACAAGATCAGCGGTGTCAAAAGTAATCACCATCATTACTTAACTAGAAGTAAAAGATATCAGGATTAAAAAAAGACTTTTGAAGAAGTTCAAGTATTAGCTCAAGCTTGTACTCAAGTATAAAATTACAAGTTGCAAAACTAGTTAAAGTATTAACGTAAAAGTGATATGAAGTACAAAAGCTTGTATGGTATATAAAAATGTCATTGAATAATTTGGCATACACTAGGCTACTTATTTCAGCTGGATATATATGAAAACTATTGCATTTTTGTACAATGAACACATATTAAAGAACCCATAGGTGCACTAGTGAGCAGTAATGTGTTTTGTGAAGCCCAAGATATGATAACTAATTGCCTATGGTTCAAAAGGTAACTCTTCAGAGTCCTTTTGTGTAGCCTTTACTTTAGAGTAAAAATGTATTCATGCTTAATTGAACTAATGTTACACCAAAGGTTACAAAACAGGATAGAAACCAACAAATTCAAGGCAGACTTTGTTACAATCATTGGTCTATGGTTGTTCAGGTAAAGTTATTTATCAAAATAACTGAAAAAAAAAAACTAGAAAAATAATCTTTTACCTCTTTTCCTCTGCATGCTGAAGTGTGGCATTAATGTGATCTAAGGTCCTGGTCAGATTAACAGCAAAAAAAAAAAACAATAGGGTTTCAGGATGGTAAAAGCTTACTCTTCTCATTTAAATCACATTCAAACATATTTTACGCATTTTGTATGTGTTTTCTTTTCCCATCCAAAGATGAAAAATTGTAATTAAATGACTGATGATGACTTTAAATTACTTTTTTTTTTATCTAATGAGTAGAAAGTACAGATAACTGCATTACAATTTAAGGAGTAAAAGTAAAACGTTGACAGAAAAATAATGACTCTATTAAAGCATAGATGACCAAAATTTCTAGTTAAAATAAGGTAACAAAGTATTTTTACTTCCTTACTTGACACCTCTGTTTAATAAGATGTTGGATTATGGGTCCTCCTCATTTTCAACTGCTTCTGTTACAGAACTTCAAAAATTATGCTGATTTCACAGCGCTAGTTCCTTGAAGGTTCAGGGTAAAGTATTTCACTTTTTTGGTTGGCTTAATTGGTTTATACTTTAAGAAGCAGATCCTGCTTGCATAAAAATACTAGCTTGCACAACTATAGAAATGGGCTTAATGCTTTTTCTAACATATTTCTCTAAAACCATACTATAAACAGGTGATAGTCATTGTTTAAGATCTTTTAACTGTATTCCTAAATTTATTTGTTAAAATATTATATCACTTTCTTAAGAAAAGCAATAAAAAATATTCTAATAAAGTGAGTGGACATTTTGACTTTGCAAATAGACAACTAGAATCTATAAAGCAGTTTCTTTCCAATGCACACAACATAGCAGTATTAAGAGGGCTACCTGATCCTGCAGCTCAGGCTCTGCAGAGCAGACAGCTCAATATCTGGCCTTAGTGCAGCTTGTCAATGCAACACCAAACTCTAGACAGGGAGAGATGGGGGGGTTGGGTGCAGGGAAGGCTTTTTAATTATCTGTGGTTGGGTCTGACTGTGCATCATCATTAGAGAGACTAAATAGCAGTGGTCACTGACTCAGGTAGAGGTAAACGGCACAATTAACAAGCTGAGGAGGGAGAACTGTATTCAATTTGAAAGCCTTCTCTCCTAATCCATCTCCAGTGATCAGCGGTGCTGCTGAGCTACGCCTTTTACATTCAATTACATTAATCACGTTATTACCCTGCAAAAAGTCAACATTTTAATCAAGAACTGGCAAAGTAGGGCAGGATATCATGTCTAAGGTGGAATTTGGCAAAGCAGCGAAAGGCTTTTAAAGTTCTGCACGCATTATGCACTTTATATGACTTAAAACAGTCTAACTGTGGCATATTGTCATCATATTTACATTTGGACACGTCTAAATTAATTTTAGCTTTCAATCGAAACCTAACTAATGTGAACAGTGCTTGTCAGGAATTTAAGCAACTTTCTTTTTTTTTTTTTCACCACAAATCCTCTTGGCCATAATCCCCGCAGGTGTGCAAAAACACAGCTGCAGGGTTCACCTCCCAACACCCATTCTAAAGGGCACAAATTCCTTTGACATGCTTTTATACCACATTCTCCAACATGAGCTGCTACTCATACATGGACTAAAACAACTTGTCTAAATGTTTTCAGCTTCCCAGGACTGTAGGTTGGGTGGTTATTTAATTTACAGCAACAACAACAACAAAAAAAAGCCAATTAATATGAATGTGTGCTTACTTCACCCCTAGCTCAAGTTGACTTTGCTGACTGACTGCTGACTGAACACACAAACTGAATCTAATTTAGTAGAACCTCTGGCTAAGCAGTAGTTCTTCACCCATTTTCCTCACTAACAGGGAAGAAATCAATTCTCTGGCATCTATGACATTCAAGAGATGCTTGTCTTGTTTTTGTTCGTTTTTTCTTTATTTCCACTCTCCTTTTTGCATTTTGGCTTGTTAGGAATTCTGTGATGGCTGACCTAGGGATCAGGTTCTGATTAATGGGAGGGAAATTCTTGTTGTCCAAACCATAATGAGAGAAGACAGAGGTGAGAACAGCTCAATACGGGAGATAACCACTCTTTGATCCAAACGGTCATGCAGAACCTGTACTCGCTGCATCATCAGAAAGTGCACAGTCCAGTTTTTTTGTTTTTAAGTCTGTCCTCAAAAACTTTAAAAGAATGGGACATCAAGTTACAATTTCTTTATAAATTTTTTATTTATTGTATACAATTTTTTTAATATTTGAGACTCCTTTAACTTTTTCACATTGCTTTCTGTTATAACCATAAACTCTTAGGTTGACTATTGGGACAACGTTATAAACAGTTGCAACAGCATAACTTTATGGCAGTATAACAGTCTCTACAGTCCAACACTTATATAACTGCATTATTTCATAAAAATCATTAAAATGATTTCAAAGTGAATGTGTTTTCTAACGCTGTTCAGAAACCATCATCACATATCAGGATGTTGTCTTAGAAAAGCAAAAAAAACAACAACAAAAAATGGTACAGTGGTGAATATGGCACAAAGCCAATTGACTTATAGTCTGCTTAAATCCAAGAAAAAAATGTTAAATACAGATACATCTTTTCTTATATTGTTCACAATTATTAGAACTTAGATGCTTAAAGGCCGGAGCTAAGTGCATAAAACATTGACAGCACATACAAATCTGTTCCACCTTGGAAAAATATAAAAAGATTGTGTTTTTCTTTTTTTACTTTATTTAAAAAGGTCTATCTAAATGTGATTCTAATGTGAGTTATACTAAGTTATTGCTATAAAGCAATATTGGGAGGGTTTCCAGACTATCTTAATTATATTAAAACATTTTTCCTAAATGAATTACGAAAACAAAAATTGATCTTAGAATTATATTGGTAATAGAGCTGCTTAACATAGAGCATAAATAAATGGAAAGGAAACAAATAAATTTTATAATTATTTAGAAAAAAACTTGAAATGCAAAATATTAAGTAATGAACATCTCTTATGGGACTGTGCAATCCATTACCTAAAGAAAGAAATTGTGGCACAACAGCAAACCTGTCAAAAATTGACATGCCATACAGCAAGAGCCTTAGAAAAGAGCCCAACAGAACCACATGAAATGACCAACATCAGTATGCAATGCAGGTGAAGTGTCTTGCCCAAGGACACAACAACACTGTAAGCCAGAGCTTGAAACGGCAGCCTTCCGATTGCAGGGCAAAGTCCTGCACCCGACGCCACTGTCGGCCAATGGCTGCAGATATTCACAGCTCAAGTGAGGTCATCTGTCCATTCACGTCTGGACTAAAATCTGGTCCACAGTGAATTACCATTCAAACCCTTAAGATTTGTTTAAAAGTTAGAAAACCATTTAGAAATTTCCTTCAATTCAATACTCATCATTCTACAATTTATTACAACTGTCTTGCACAAAAAAAATCCCATAATGAATTTTGCTGTAATGTAACAAAATGTAAACAAACTAGAAAGATATGAACATGTTTGCAGGATACAGTAAAATGTCTATTGCTAATACAATGGTAGCAACTCAAACTGCAGATTGTCGCACCACAATGATTAAATTCACACAAACATCAGCCTCAACATTTTCCAAATATTAAACTGTCTAAGTGGCATTTACTTGCCTTGACTAACAAGAGCCATCTCATTTTAAGATGTCTTGTTAAACTAGGACCTTGCTCCCCGGTGGACCTAAATGAAAAATACATCTTCAGCCTTGACAAGCTATGTTATTCCATTTAGTGTAACGAACTAACACATCCCTAATTAAAATATGCCTTTTAATGATACATACTGACATCCTGGAAAACACTGTCACGCTTACCTTCTTTAATACGGAAATATGCTAATTGCCTCAGTAACACTGGTGTTCAAATCCCAAGACCAGCTCTGTAGCATCCTTAGGGAGTTGAATAAAAAGAGCCAGTTGAATGCAGTGTTTCATTACGACCATCTTTTTCTTTTTTGATCACAGGCAAATCTTAGAGCTCTTCAGGGACTGCCACCGTTGATTTCCATTCATTTACAGAAATTCAATTTACCATTTGGGAACCTTTCGGCCTCCGTGTGGTCCAGGAGCCGCAGGGCAGAGAGACACCATCAGGCTTCCACCACATCCTCATGGCAGCTCATTTAAAACGAATCAGGCTGATTGCTTAGATGCTGCCCTCACAAGCCCAGGTGATAAAGCAATTAAAAGCTTCTAATTCTGTCCCTCACATAAGGGCAGTAGGTAATTAACTATATATAATGTGATTCCTTTGTTACCTCTGCGTTTTTCAACCAGTTGGATTTTTTTAAGTCCCCTGATGTGCACGGACAGTTTGATGGGCAGAGAGGGACAGATTCATGTGAGGGTGCGGTTTGCAGCCCTCTGTAGCAGGGACCATGGATGACAGTAGTAGGGTAGCTAATGGGCTCTCTCAGGACAGATGAGGTCCATTTAGAGGTTAATTTAAAAATGAAGAGAGAATGCACAGAGAGAATCTGAACAGAAATAAAAGGGACATTGTGTCAGGCCACATAGATTTCTGCAAAATATAGCATTACGTGTTAAGTATTTGTCATGATCAAAATCCTGCCCTTCAGGGACAGTTACTATGATCTATGTAAATTAATAAACACATTTTATAATAACAAAGATAACCAGAGTAAATACAAACAGCAGTTTTCAAATGTTCGTTTTAGTGACAAAGAAAGGTCAATTGTTAAATAATAAATGTACGTAGAACAAGATGAAGGAGCCTGAAGTACCTAAAAATGGAACCCATCATGCCATGATCTAAAAAAAAAAAAAGAAAGAACACCTTTTGCAAGTGAGCCCTATTTCTTCTGGATAAAACTTCCCCAAAAAAACATTAGGGCATTGTTCTGATGCAAGGATTGCAGCTTTTTCCTTCCAATTTCCATTTCCTTCCCCCCATGCAGGAAGACTGAATCTGATCTGGACTCATTGGTGTGTGGATAATGAAGGGGTTACCAGGAGCTGGAAGGGGCCCTGTAATTCCCTGCACCGTGGAACCGGGTTTTTGGGTGGGGCTTGGATGAGTACCCCTGCTCGGTGATGCATGCACTCATGTGAGCTTGTGTCAGCCTTTACCCACATCTAAGGCTATTGAGGAGATGCTGCAGAAGAAACAGAATCTGGCCTCAAATGTTTTATGATAAGCTTTTTGTTCTTATAATTTTTATGTCATATTTTCAAATAAAAGGTAAGTAAAATCTAAAAAGAAGTAGGGTTGAGTTAATCTTCCCCTTTAACACTTGATGTGGGTGTAACCTATTCAGCCTGGGGTCACTAGAATTAGCATATCATCTGGCATAAGTGTTATCCAATGAGTGGGCGTCTCCCTGAGGGGGTCACCTTAAACATCAGCATTAAGGCACCAAGAGACCCCAGCAAGCTCCAGGGTCAAGTATCTGCTCTTCATTATGATAAAGATGTGAACAACCAGCCAGCCTACTAACAATCTCAATAGCCCCTGAAAGCCTGACTCATCCTCTCTCAGGACCCGGCATTAGTCCCCATCCATCATCTGAATACTCCAGGCAGGAATCATCTACGATCATTATGGTAACAGAGAGAGTCCCGATGATTGGCCCTGATTATAAGATCACAGGAATCCGAGGAGTGATCCATCATGTCTGGTGGCACACTAACACCTCCGCATGATGGGATTCACCTCAAGGGTCAGGGCCGGGTCAGCCAGGAGAGACCCCTTTTCAAGACGCTGTAATCTAGCTACATATGAAGAGGGTGGATCCATCTCCCACGTCATTGCAGAACATGTAGTAATCATTGTAAAAGGTTTGCTGGCTGTGAAGTATTTTAGAAAAACATTTTATTCCCTCCTCTCTTATTCCTGATCATTTTTCACAATGAAGCTTTGTAACCTTTCATTGGGAGACAGGTCTGAAAGTGCATGTATACCGTTATGCTTCCATCAGTGATTTAACATGAAGTTTTGAATGGTTTAATCAATCAGATTTAGCCTTTTTAAACTGTGTGCCCATTAGACTATAAACTGAAGTATATTTTGAAATTCCTAACTAAAATAATTTGGTCACCTGTCTCCAGGACTTTCCATGGAAACATGCTGGTGAAGACTCCAAAGCAGACAGAACAAAAAGAACAGTTTACAGATTTATCTAATGAGATAACAATCAAAGATGTATAGTTTAATGGGAGTTGAAAAAATTTGAAAAGGAAAAAGAAAACTAAGGAAAATGTGCTACATTGATTCCTGTGGAAATAGAGTGCCTTGCGAAAGTATTCGCCCGCTTGAATTTTTCGGCCTTTTGCCAATTCTAGGCTTCAAATATAAAGATATAAAACTGTAATTATTTTTTTGTGAAGAACCAACAACTAGTTGGAGACAATCATGAAGTGGAACAAAATGTATTGAATATGTTAAACTTTCTTAACAAATAAAAAAAACGAAGAATGGGGCATGCAAAATGAATGGCCCACTTCAAGCCGGGCACGCACTCTACAATATTTTCAGTCTTTGTACTCAGGTACAGGTCAAACTGTACAACAAAATTGCAGGTTTTAAAAGATCACAGCTCACGATTCATATTCTTGCACTGTATGGTCCAATGCTTTAAAGCGATCTAACTGCTCACACTGCACATCCAAAAAACACACGTCGGACTCAGCGCTGAGAGATGGCCCTGGTCAGTCTTGTAAATCTCAGAGAAGAAGAAGAAGAAGTTCCTTGTTTGCACATGCGCAGTGTTAGAGGTTCTGGTAAATTGGCTCGTAGCTCTGCTTCAACAGCAGGATTTGCCCCTGAACACGTCATGAGGGCCGACTGAATTTCAAACATATTTTATTTTCTCCTGACCTTACGATTCCTGTTCGGGAGGTGGTCGCGTGAGGCTGAACGCTGCTCATTACCCCATGCATACTACAGGACGCACGATGAGGCTGAAACTCAGCGCGATCGAAAATATTCTCACACGACTGGAGAATCTGCCTGAGAAGGGCAAAAAATCATACAGTGTATGACCGCCTTTACTTTCAGTGCAACAAACTCTCTCCAGTAGTTCAGTGAGGATCTCTGAATGATCCAGTGTTGACCTAAATGATGATAAATAGAATCCACCTGTGTGTAATCAAGTCTCTGTATAAATGCACCTGCTCTATGATAGTCTCAGTTTAAAGCGCAGAGAGAAAAAGAAAGAACACACCAGGCAGGACAGAGATACTGTTGTGGATAAGGTTTAAAGCCAGATTTGGATACAAAAAGATTTCCCAAGCTTTAGGCATCCCACGGATCACTGTGCAAAGGACAGTATTAAAAAGGAAGGAGGATCAGACCACAGTGAATTTGCAAACTTTCAGCTCACAAAGATGCAGCCAAGAGGCCCATCATCACTCTGTATGAACTATAGAGATCTACAGCTGAGGTGGGCGACTCTGTCATAAATCTGGGCTTTATAAAAGAATACAGATATCCATAAAAAGTCTTATTATTATTTATGAGACTTTAAAAAGTTTGCCACAAGTCAAACGTGTATAGGAAGGTACATTGGTCAGATAAAACCAAAATCTAATTTTTTGGCAACAATGCCAAATGTTATGTTTGGGATAAAAGCAACACAATTCATCACCCTGAACACACCATCCCCATTGTCAAACATGGTGGTGACAGCATCATGGTTTGGTTCAGCAGGGACAGGGAATGTGCTTAAACTTAAAGAAGATGGATGGAGCCAAAACCTGTTGGAGTCTGCAGAAGACCTGAGACTGGGAATGATCCTAAACAAAATATAAAGCAAAATCTACAATGGAATTGTTGACAAATAAACATCCAGGTGTAAGAATGGTCAAGTCCAAATCGGAATCAAATTGAGAAATAACTAAAACTGCTGTTTACAAAGGCTCTCTATCCATCCTCACTGAGCTCAGGCTGTAGAATGGGCAAAAATGCCAGTCTCTCGAGGTGCAAAACTGATAGAAACATACTCCAAGCGACCTGCAGCTGTAATAGCAGCGAAATTGGCGCTACAATTTAATAACTCAATAACTCATAACTTAATAACTCATAAATTCACAGTCAACTAGTGTGAATTTATAATTCTCTTTAATGGGAGGGTATGTTAACTTTCAAATACAACTGTATATAGATTTTATTTTTATGTATTAGAAGGTTTTTAAAGAGTTCTCAAAAATGTTTCAAAAAATCTTCTCTGTGAAGAACAATTAGATTAAATCCTAAACTTCAGCCAACTTGTTTAAGAGCAGGCTTCCAAGTTTGCCCTGAATGCAGAACAAAAGGTGCTAAGTCTCCCAAAATCCATAGATAATATCATGAGACATACAGAAGCGTCTTGCTACTTTTAATCAAAAACGTTATCATAAAGAAATCAGAAATGGGTCTGCTGATTTAATATGCTTGGGTGGTATAAGAGGTGTAAACCTTTCCAGACAAAGGATTTCCACAGAGAACATGGAAAAAGACCATAAGTACTGGTCATCTCCCTACTCCTTTTCTATCACAGAAGTTAATGTTACCAAATTCAATCTTCTTCTTCTTCCACATCAAAGGGAAAGGCAGAGACAAAACAATATAGAAAAATATATAACTTGATATCAATCACATGGAGAATATACCAGTGGCAGCTGGTAGAGTTTTCTCCTGGTTGAGTATTATTCAAAATAGACGTATACCAAAAACCAATAAAACGTTTACAAAGCTATCACACCAGTACATTTATATGAATGCCAACAAAAAAAGAAAGCAACATTATACAACACTGTATAAAAACAAAACACAATTTCATGTACAGGTTTACTTTTTG
>NW_015150454.1:2019476-2025713 GCF_000732505.1 Cyprinodon variegatus | reverse complement strand
CTCTCTCTCTCTCTCTCTTGTCTCCAACTTCCAAGTCACGACCTGTCAATCAGCCGCACTACTACTATACTACAGTATACAAAAGTATAGGAAAGTTCCTGTCTTATACTTTTGTATACCACAGTTGCTATTTTGCATGTACATCTTTAAACGAGAATCTACGGCTAAAGAATTTTGAGTCCCAGGGAGGAAATACGTCAACATTCCAACGACTAATGAAACAGCTTTATTTTTCATTAAAAATTATATATTTATCTTGCACATCTAAAAAATATAATGATATGTATCAAAACATTTGAATTTTATAATTACATTTTTATTTTTTATTTTATGTCTTAACGAAGCTTAATGGGTGGGTGGGGCTGTGCCTTAGCGTCCTCTATTGACCAGCCACCACTGGAATATACACACACAAAAAGGTTACAACTGAGGTTTAAATCAGTAATCATCTTCCTGTTTGAGGACAATACCAAAATTATTGGATGCATTGGAGACGTAGACAAACAAATTGATCTAATCCCTGTGAAGTGCAAAGGACCCACTGACCCGATCCGGCTGGAAACTGGTGCAACACTACACAGTAGCCAGAGGCTGTGTGTTGTCATCCAAATAAGATAAGTTTATTTTCCCCAAGAACAGCATTTGTTCCATCAGCCTGAAGGGTCACAGACCACGCTAGGAAGCAGTGGGGAGTCCTCCTCAGCACCTGCAGCTCCAGCGAGGTCGCCCCCAAGCAAGGAAAGGCTTTGGCCGCTGCCCAAATATCTGCTTCCACCTTCTGTGCAAACACGGCAGCCTTAGGAAACCAGGAGGCAGCAATATTGTGGAACAAATGTCCTCTAATCTCAACCTGCTGGTCTTGGGGCCTCAATACGAGCTTCTAGATGCCCAGTCTTCAGGTTTTAGCTTTAAAGGTGGATCCTTCATCCATATTAACTGTGTAATAAATGTTACAAACAGTGAATTACCATATGTAGGAAAAACTTAAAAATCTTTATTTTTATTATTTTAACCCAAAACTTTAAAATAAAAATGAAACCCCTTTAAATTCATAGCATCACAAAAACAAGTTCCCTCTTCTTACTAAAACTCTGAAATTTCCAGTTTTCTTATTTGTTTTGGGTATTTCATTTTACCTGAAAAGGATTAAAAGAGCAAGCGTAAGCCATAATAATTAAGTAATTATGTGAATATACCCAGTTATATACTACAAATAAAACAAATACTCCTTTTTTAAAGCTGCTCTTCTGGTTTATTGCATCTTAATTATTTTTCTAACTGTTATACTACCATGGTATAACATCTAGATTGATGAAATGATTTTTTTTTAAATCACAGATCAGCTTTTTTCAAAGTCACATACTGTAATGTATGCTCCAATAGTTGTAAAGTCCCTCTTCGGCTAATTTTTTCATTGGGTAATTTTTTTTAAATTAGCCGAATACAGTTTACTAAATGTATTTTACAGTCCAATGGAGAGATGTATCTATTTTCAAAACTGTCTCCCGACAGTGGAGGCTGTTTTACAAAGATGACATTTTTTTGAAACATCCTAGTGCTGCATAGTTAGAAATAATTTTATATACATGTTTTGTTTTTTTCTAGAAAGCTAACAATACACATTATTCTAATCATCGTAATATCAGAAATGTATTTTCTTTTCTGTATTTACATTGTTTTTATAGAAAAGAAAAGAATAAATGAATATGCTCAATTTTACAAATCTTCAGTTTTGGTCATTTTGTTGAAGTTTCATTTTTAATTTTCCAATCCCAGCCCACCTAATCTTGAACCAAAAAAAAAAAAAAAAAACTGGGGTTTTATAGCCTGGCACACCAGAAGTTGCCCCATGAAGTGTGATATTGGAAAAGTAATATTTTGAAAATTATTTTTCCTGATCACTGACTTATCTCTTGGCATTTTTCCACCACTCAAAAGTTCTGCAGTTTGGGCAAAACAAACAGAAATGTTCTCATCTACGGCAAATGAAAACTGTTTTTACTGTTCCAAAAAGTGACTTTCAATTTTTCCTAATCAGTTCTAATAGATAACAATTAAACCTCATAGTGCATGAAAGAAAAGCTGTTTCGGTTTTCATATCCAAATCCATCTTCTCCAAAAATTCACTGTTTTATTCTACTGGCCTAAAAGATATTATTAAAAAAAAAAGAATTGTTTATAGATAAAAAAAAAAAAAGGTTGAGTACGTTTTACATTATCATGGAATATAATCCCACATTCCCATTATCTTGATGTAAAGACCCTATTAATAACAGCAGCTTAGTCACCAGCAGCTGTTGAGATGTGTTGTTACTGTTAATTTATGATATATGATTCCACTTTGCTGCAAATACTGCTCTAACTAACCGTCACCAATCCATGGAGTTACCCCGGAATACAAAGAACCCCTTCAGAAAAATTTAAACTTCTCCATATCAATCTATCAACAGTTCCAAAAATATTAAGCTTGTCATCAGCTTGACAATTCAAACTTTCAAAATGATCAATTTTAGTGTTGTATTGTTCGTTTTGTTTTCATTACTATAAACTTGAAAAGAACAGAAAAACTAAAATAACATAAATCAGTAAATTAAAGTATTTTTGCTTAATTTCATCTTAAAGGGAATGGTACAAATATGTTTATTTGACCTGCAGTTGAGAAATTGAATATTTTTAGGGTCATTAAAGCTGAACATTGGAGCGGGGGGGCTAATGCAGATGGACAGGGAGAGGTGAGTGTGACAGGGTGTCGTCATGGCTGTGACACATATTGCCAGTGACAGAGGGTAGAGGGTCAGACTTAGGATAGCCTGTTGTCATAAAGGGAAAGCGGACTACATTGTTCAGCCCTCCCTGACTGAGCTGCAATGGCCTAATCAGGCTTTGTATCTGTTGTCTGACACATACAGACAAGCTCAACTGTGTTTTTCCCCTTTTATCCACCATTGTCTCTTTGTCTGTCTCTGTTTCCATCTCCCAAAGCTCATCCCCTCTCCTTTTTTTCTGCAAGCAGTCTTTCCTGTTTCCCTACATCCTCCTAAATCTTTGCCTCCAGCCCAGGCATCACTTACTGTTCCTCTCTGTATGTGCATGCATTTGTCTGTGATAGTGTGTGTGTGTGTGTTTTAGCCTCAGGCCATCCCATGGGAGCCTTCCTAGGCTTTAGAGGCCAAATGAGGTGTAAGTCTATTAAAGAGGCAGCTCCAGTGTGTAGATTTCCCAGCATGCCATGTCACTGAAGTAGAGATAATTTGCACTTGATCAACAGTAGATGTGCTGCACAGTGCTAGACAGGTCAGCATCCACCCCTTTCTGTTTCTCTTAGCAGCCTGATGTTGAGTTTTCCAGGCATTTGTTGTGTCTACAACAGCTGTTACAGGGGATTATAAAGTGAAAACATGGCACCACACTTTATAAGCCTGAGCTCATTTTAAACACTGTTAGATTTTCCATTGAAATTTTGAGAATCAAAGGCCTACATCTCCCATGGTTCAATTTGCAATCAGGATTCTGTTAAAACCTACACTGACGAAAAGACATGAAAACTTGCAGAAATTGCTGATAAAGTCTGCTATGTGGTACAGAAAGATTAAGTATGCCCGTTCATTCTTATGAAGATGAAAAATAGCAGGCTGAAAGAAAAAGAAAAGGTTTTGGGGACACACAATTTATTTTCAAACTGCCTGTGTGCCATTATACCTTACAGTATCTGAATGGTGTTCTGTTTCCAACACATACTTCCAAGATGCCCACAGATATTTGCAGCTCATTTCATGCTTTCATAAAGTTTTTTTTAAAGGTTTTAATCACCCTTAACCATTTTCAAGTTTTGCCTCCCTCACCTATGTTTATAGTTTTGTGATTTTAAAATAGAGTAGAGCTTCTTTTGCGTCAACACTACTCCTGATACCCTGAAAAGCAACTTTTCTAAAAATAGTAATAATGATTTTATCATAAATATAGTTTTTCTGTGAGGCATTTTTAGAGAAAATAAAGGAAATAAACTGTATCATAAGTGCAAAGAAACACAACAGGGAATTCAGAGATTAAATTAAGTAACTTAAAGCAAAGTTAGGCTATAAAACAATAATCCAAGATTTAAAATCCCACACAGCACTGTTCAATACATTGAACAGCAAAAAAAAATGGATTACAGCAGAAATAGGAACCTACCAAGACATGACCGTTCATTTAATTTTCTATCAAGACAGAGAAGATGAATGAGAGAAACAGCCATGGGCTTTGGAGGAAGCTTTTGAGGAATTGTAGCGATCCCCAGCTCAGGTGGAAGAATCTTTTTGCAGGACAAATATCTGTTGTGTGCTCTATAAATCTAACTTTAATGAGCAACAAGAGCATAAGACTTTTTCTTTTAAATTCGAAGACGACACAGTCTCCTATATTGTTGAAAAATGGCAGTGGTAGCAGCATGCTGTAGGAATGCTTTTCCTCAGCAGGGAGTGATCAGAGTTGATGAGATGATGGATGGAGATTTAAAAAAAAAAAGTTTTCCGGGGGGAAAAAAACCATTAGATTCAAAAACCCCATTGTTATAATACTGTTATCCTTTTGCTTATTTCTCAGTTAAAGTCAAGAGCTAAATTCAAATAAGAATTGGTGACAAGTCCTGAAAAATAATGCACTGTTTAGTGTAACTATTTATTTTTTATGTGGAAAAGAAAATTCTATTTTGCTTCTTTTTCAAATATATAGCCTCTCATATCAAACAAAATGGACAATGTATATGTCAAATTAAAAGTACTTTTAAAAGATTGAAGAGGTATTAAACATAAATTCACAAACTTTTAAGTTTTACATTTTGTGTCTTAAGATTTGCTTTTGTTTTTTTGTTCTGCAGTATTCTAATCCTAAATGTGTTTTCATTTGCTTCAAATCATTTTATTCAACAGAGATTAAAAGATCAGAATATTAGTGCATTTTATCAGTTTATTTAAATTGTTATACTTGATCAAATGAGAGATTGAATAGAATAAATCTTTCATAAATATTCTAATGTATTAAATAAGACTGTAGTTCTTTGTATTGGTCTATTAAATAAATTTTCAGTGTAAATCATAGTTTGTTGTCATCATGGGAATATATATATATATATATATATATATATATATATATATATATATATATATATTTATTTATTTATTTATTTATTTTAAGAATAAATAAGTAATACTATTCATGACCCCTCCCCAATTCACATGGGCACCCACATTTTCAATGGTTGCAATTTGTAATGAGTATCTCTTGCAAGTGAGGTTTAAACAGCCTGTGTAATGGGAGCAGAATGTGACATGAGATCAGTGTAACTGGAGTCTGTCAAGGCTAATTACAGGAGATTCTGACTTCAGCTTGCAGTGCTAAAAAATTTAATTTGCTATCGATTCAATACTTAAATGGTCTAAGTCCATTTCTATCATTATAACATGGAAGCAGAGCTGTCAATACTAAAAAAGACCACTGACTCATCTCAGGGTGACTGAAAAAAAACTGGAGGTTTTGGTTTGCTCAGCACCAAATTCATTTTCAAGCATTTCAGTTAAATCATTGATCTTGCATTTCCTTTTAAAGGCTTTCAGCTGACTGAAGTATAAATAAATAAAAAATTGCCCTTTAACAACTAAAAACAAGGATGACTCATACATAATTTATAAATTAGAAATGTAAAATGAAGAGTCCTAAATGTGAATACTCTCATAAAACTTTAAAGGTAAGTTTCATGTTCCCAAGCATCTACAAAAATGTTTTAAATGGCTTTAAAATACATATTAATATACTCTTTATGAAATAAGTACCCATGAAATAAATAGACTATTTTGTGGTTGTTTTTTATTTAGTTGTGACAATGTTGTGGGGAAAAAACAAGATGACCGATATCAAGTCAGTTTTCAAAAGGATTATGTGTATCCTCAAACCTTTTTTAAAAACATCCCATTTTTGCAGGATATAAGTCAATTTCTTTCAAAGGCAACAGACATTATACTCCAGATTATCTTCCATTACTAATATGAAATATTGAAGGTGTGTAGAAGCTCCAAGATACCTTACCTTTATATAGATTTATGTGTTTTCAATAACTACATTGAATATGTAGACATACAACATATAAAATAAAAATTCTCTATCACTAAATGGACATTGTGCTCAATTGAACCACAGAAGTAAAGATGTTGAAAAGGGGGAAATTTTTCACTAACTTAACCTAACACTGATTATATATAT
>NW_015150454.1:2017609-2019426 GCF_000732505.1 Cyprinodon variegatus | reverse complement strand
TATATATATATATATATATATATATAATTATTTAACTGACTTTAACAATCCCAGATGAGATTATAACTTTTATAAAATGATGTTACATTAATCCAACAGCAATCCTTAAAAATTGAAATAAATGTTTGTTATAAATGGGACTAACCACCATTTTAATGTACAGAAAACAATAATTTCCGGGTCTGCTTTTGTAATGGAAAAACTAGCTCATACTGAGAATATTAGACAAAATCTGTTTTGTTTTTTTTCTCTAATTCTAATTAAAATGAAGTTCAAATTTATAATTTAACAGGTAAGGAAACTTGATGAAATATAAACGGAAATTTACTTTGTGTAATAAATAGGAGCGGTGTGTTTTCTGTTTATCCAAGTATTTCAAAGTGCCCTTTGTAGTTGGCATCGTCTATAACTGAGGTCAGCAGTGAAGCTCTGACCTCTCCAAGCACATTTCTCAAATAGGCATTTGTCACTCTATGGAGGGAGCTCTGTGTTGATAGATTATTGACCACCTCAGCAGTCCCATCCCTCAGTACAACACAGACACTTTGACCACCATACAGCAGAAGAGCAGATTCAGCGGACTAAAAACAGATGTTTGAATTGACTGTACAAAAAAATCTTTCACTTTTCACTTTTTATCCTTGATCTAGATTCACTGCTAGTTACACTGTTAAAGCAAAATGTGTAACTTTCAGCCCTTAGAGGCCACTGGTAACATCATTAAAAAGTCTCCCTCCTTGTTGTGAAATGTGATAGCAGACCACTTTGGACCAGCAGACTGAGAAGTCATGTTAAGCAGAGCTCAGACCGCTCTAGGTCACGTGGCTCATTCAACGATGGATCCAACCCTCTAAAGTTACATAGACATATTTTTAAGAAGGGTAGCCCACACGAAGGCATCAATAGGCGGCAAGTTCTGTATGTTGATGTATTTACCTGACAAATCATTTAAAGGTACAGTGGAGGATGGTATTTTTCCGGGTGGATTATGAAAATAAGTGGTCAATCATTCTAGTCATATGTTTAGGTAAGGCCTTCCTTCGTGCTCGTCCCCATTTTCACTTACCGGTGGTGAGTCTGACACAGTGGAAAAATTGCACATTTTCTTTTGGAAAATAAGCTTGTATGAGCGATGCAAACAACAACTTTTAAACAGAGCATACACAAAGAGAAATGGGCTTATGCATGCTCTTGCACGGATTTAATAAGCGTTACCTATCTGGAGCTGGTACAGGGTTGTGCATGTGCGTTTTTTTGTTTGTTTGTTTTTTTGAAGTGCAGAGGGTAGGTCTTCTAAAAATTCTCAAAAATCCTCCATTATACCTTTTATTACTGTTTCAATTAAGCTAATATGTTGGTCAAAACATCAAAACAAAGTGCTTTGAATCCCTCTAAACCTTTCCTGTTTTGGGGTAGTAACAATTACCAACATAGTTTTTTTTCTTTGCTAAATCAGAATCAGAAATACTTTAATAATCCCAGAGGTAAATTACTTTTGTTACACGCTTTTGTTAAATTCCAAAATACTTATGATTCCTATTTTTCCCTCTCATCAAATTTAAAAGTGTACTGATGCTATAATGCACTGCTTCCTTGAGTAACATCATAGAAAATCTAAAGAATCAACCAAGGTATCTGGAAGAGAAATGTGGGACTCAAATTTGGTTCATGAGGAACTGTTGCAAATGACACCTGATTTGTGTATTTGTCCATTGTATTCAAGTTGTTTTCTATTCCCTTAATTGTCAAGTCATACCTGAAGGTGGCAAGTTAATCTATTCAAACAATTCACTCAAGTATAAACATCATGGGAATGT
>NW_015150454.1:2008949-2017192 GCF_000732505.1 Cyprinodon variegatus | reverse complement strand
TAGATAGATTCTTTAAAATTAAATCTCACTTTGCAGAAGACAGTAGATTTATCAAAACCTGTAAAACTTTCAGACTGTTTTGTTGAGAGAGGAGAGAGTTTGGTTAGTCTCCAGTGATTGGAGGGTCTTCACTCCATATTGCATGTTTTGGGTTTTGGCCCATTGTGAGCCTCTTAATAGTATGATAATTTATCTTGGAGCACTAATTTACCCCCTGCCAGTCGTTTTAAATGTTGAATCACTTTGTGAACCCACACACAGAATCATAAATGAGATGGTGTCTCAAATAAACGGGTCTTCCTGCTGAGAAACATATTTCCCCCAATATTTTTTCAGGTTTTAAAAGTAAAAGCTTCATCTTTATCAGTGCACAAGATATTTTCAGATTTTTAAATTTCTGTGAATAGAAAATAAACCCCTTGCATATAATAAATGCGAAGAAAAGGTATGTCTTATGTTTAATAAAGGTAGAACTTCAAAAGAAAAACCCAGATGAAAAAATATTTAACAAAGAAATACTTTTACAAGCTGATTTACAGCAAGTGTACTATGATTCTTTTAATGATTGATAGGTTAGTAATGTGTCGCTTTTAAGCAATTCGTATAATAAATACCTGCTGTTCTGATTTTTGAGTCCTGTCTGTTGTCTGATTGGGGAACATTTAGGCTTATTTTGCCATTGCTTATTTAGCCACAGGAGGCCTATTAATTTCAGCAGGGCTTTGTCCCTCTCAAGGGGCAATCGCAACCCACAGCACGCACATCCCATTGTTTAGTTCCATTTACATCTGTGGTCAATGAGTAATGACAGCCTAAACACAGTAAAACACAAACTGCACACAATACACACTAAAAGGCCAAGGACAGATTTCCCAAAGGAAGGGTTTACCAAGAAAAAGGAAAATGGAATTTTCAGAATTTTTTGCTTTAGTTTTGAAAACTATAATTAAAAGCTGCAGAAAGTCAAGTGAAGCTTTGACTTAATTCCCTTTGTGAATTTCTGCACTGTTAAAATTGCTGCTTGCTTTGCTGGTGTTTTGGCTACCTCCCAGCTGTAGTTGACCCATTAAATTAGCCACATTGGCTGATATGGTGCAATGCTAATGCCGAGGTTTTCTTTCCATAGGGCGCACACACTCCTGGTACCCCTATCTCTGCTAACACATATCATAGAGAATTAACCCTTTTCTGTTACATGGCAAATGCTCCAGATGGCACAGCACAATAACAGCTGTCAATTTCAAGGCAGTGCCTTCTAGGTGGATTTTGTTTTCCCTTTTGGTCTTTGGAATCTCTAAAGAGCTTTTTTTGTAAGACATAATAAGCAACTTGATGTGCTGTTTCAGCTCATAATGAATCAAATGTTAGAGAGAAGCAGGAAGCATGTTTCCTCTCAGGGAAACCAAAGAGGTGTTGCAGAGTCAGTGCAACAGTCAGCTGTGAAGTGGGTTTGTGGAAGATGTTTTCCACATTTAAATGTAAGGTGAGGGTTTGCTTTCTTGAGCCCGGATGATTTCAGCAGTCATGAAATGAAATCCCTGGTGGCCTCTCAGCTGTCACTCTGGTTAAATTAAAACTGAGACCTCCAAATAAATTCCCCATTGTGGGTGTAAAACGGAGGGAAGTTGTATTTGGCGCAAGTGACGACTGGGGAATTCTACTGCTCACATAGTCCCATTTGCCTTATTTACATGATAAAAGATGGAAAGGAGGAAAGTCTCTACCCATGTGCTGTTTCTCTTTTTTCATTCATTCCTTATTTGCTAACCTCACCTAGATCAGATGGAAGCTACAAAATCCCTGCAATTTAGATTTATCTCAACATCCTCCCAGGGAATTGCTTCTGTGCAGGTCATGTGCGTCCACCCACATAAAACTGCGATGAAGGAAGAAGAGGGTTCTATATACAGTTCTGGTGAAAGCCTTGAGGTATTTTCTTTAGATACAATAAGTATGTAAATCATAATTAATAATCTTATATTTTTAAGGTGGACCTTATCTGCATTTATTTAGCCAATTCCTTTTGGGTTTTTTGTTTCAAATTGGATTTTACAATTTGTTTGTTCTTGTTGTTGTGTTTTTTTGTGTGTGTGTGTGGGTGTGTGTGTGTGTGTGTGTGGGGGGGGGGGGGTTATTTGCCAGAATATTGGCAATGCCGCATTATGTTTTTCTTAAAAGTGGCTGCAGGAAGACTAAAACAGTTGGCAGTGCTTGTTAACAACAGATATAGTCATCAAGGTAAGGTTACTGTGAAGATTTGTCACTACAGCCCAGATATTTAACTTTTGGCAGTTATTTTGCCATATTATTTAGTTTACAGGTGTTTTGTTGGTAAACATTTACATTGCACGTTCTACAATTGAAATTGGATTACAGTCTTGTTTTTTCTGCTTAGAGTAAAAGCTACTTTTTAAGAGACAACCTGCCCTGAAAAGAACTGTAAGAGGCTGGTCATGGTAAGCTGAAGAAGCCCTGCAAGGTTGTTTTGAGGCAACAAACTGGGATGTATTGTGTCAGCCACTTTGAAAGGACATCAATGCAATGACTAAAGTAAAGTATGTAAATCTCTGTGTAGATAGTACCCTCCCTACCAGAACAGAGAAATGTTTTCTAAATAGTAAACCTACGATCACATGTGATCTGAAGGGACTGCTTAACATGTAATGGGCTCAAAATGTAGGAGCCAGAATTCGAGGCAAGACAGAGAGTGGGAAAGTTCAAAGGGTTTATCAAAAAACAACATGAAACACTGAGCTGTGGATCTGGGGATCTGCAGCGGCTGCAGGGGGAGGCACGGTACCACCCGTCACTGGCACTCTGGTTTATGGAAAAAACACAGGTAAGTGACCATGATAATGTGATGGTTGTCCATCAGGGTCACTTACCTGGTTTAACACTTCAGTCCATCTCCTAAGAGCGAGGCAGGATCCAGCTGATGGATTGCCAAACAAGATGTGGTGAGAGCCACCCAGAGAGAACCAGATGCTGCAGCCCCGGTGAACAGGCAGGAGTCTAAGCCCTTCAGGGAAACAGTTTAGAACAGATCGGTTCTGAGATCAGGGAGTCCGTAACCCGGTCAGAGGTTGCGATTAGAAACAGGTACAGGGAGATCCAGGGTTCCAGGAATCCACAGAGAGTTAAGGCAGGTTCAGGATTCAAAGAGTCCAACTGAGACTCTTCAGCCAGAAACTTTCAGATGGAAAGAGATAGGCTCAGTAGTTAAAAGGCAGAACAAGACATGATATCAGGTAAACTACGAAACTTTAAACTTTAAACTAGCTCTCTCCACTGAGCCAGAAACACAAGCAGGGCACACTCATTGGATAAGAGCCAGGGCATGATCAGGAAAACTGTGGAACTTTAAACTAGCTCCCTCCACTGAACCAAAAACAGAAAGAGGGCACGCTCAGTGGATAAATGTAAATGTAAATCCCTTCATAGTCCCACAATGGGGAAACTCACACACTGCATTTGACCCATCACCTTGGGGAGCAGTGGTCTGCCATTGTGTGGCACCCAGGGAGCAGTGCAGGGTTCAGGGTTTTGCTCAGGAACCCGGAGTGGAGGATGTGGGGATCAAACCGGGTACTTGAATCCTCTCAGAGCACAAGCGCACTGCTCTAACCACCAGGCCAACACTCCCTCTAAGAGCCAGGACATGATCAGGAAACACCAAGACAACACTAAAAACTATCTCTCACCACTGGCCTTTTAGAATGAGAACATAAACTATAGAAATCTGCCCTGAGCTCCAACTCAAACTAAAAACAAAAAGTAAATGATCTGGCCCCGATAGCTGGGCTGAGCCTTACATAAAGCAACAGGAGCAGGTGGATAAGATGAGTGAAAATTAAAAACCAGGCAGAGTTAGACATTTGAGTGAAACGAGTAATTAGGTCAGCTATCAGGGCAGTGATCATGACATAATAAGAAAAGAAAACAATCTTGATGAAGATGAAGACCACAGATGAAAACCTTGTTGTTAGCAAAATCAGAAGATAGTGCTGCTCCCATCACCTTTCATCCATCCCTGTCTATAAAAGTTTAGTAAAGAGGCAACTGGAGAGACTGAATGATAATAAGTGACCAGGTCAGCCGCAGATTCTTTTAAAGACCCACGAAGAGCAGTTCTATGGGATTCTGCAGCAGCAAGTCAGTTCCAGTGATGTGCAGGACATCCTGCCTTTTTCTAGTACTTAAAAAGCTCAGCAAAATGTCCTCAAAGACTAGAGAATTGTTGCCCTGATATCCCATGTCATTAAGGTCCTACAAGAGACTTCTGTTGGTTCACCTCAGCAGACAAACAAGCAGCTATCAGACCCCTGCAGTTTGCTTAACGCCGTGAAGTTAGAGTCAAAGATGCCATCATTCAACTGCTTCAACAAACACACCATCATCCATACAAAGCAAATACCAACGTGAGGATTATGTTCTTTTTATCTTCTTTGTTTTTTCCAGTGTGTTTAACACAATTCTGCACGATTTAATTTGTAAATTTGAGCAGACTCAAATGGAGGCCTCAACAGTTGCCTGAATCAAAGACTACCTGACAAACAGAACAAAGTTTGTTAGACTTCAGGGTCAACTGACTAATCAAGTAGTTAGCATCACATGTGCACGACAGGGAACGGTACTTTCACCATTTGTCTGCACTCTGTACACCTATGACTTCCAGTACCAGACAGAGTCCTGCCATCTGCAAAAATACGACCGACTCTGCAGTCATTGGGTACGTCAAAGATGGACAAGAAGTTGAGTACAGGGAGCTAGTGAACCGCTTTGTGGCATGGTGCAGAAACACTCATCTGATCATGAATGTCAACAAAACAATGGTGTTGATGGCAGATTTCAGAGGAAAGAGGAACAAGTAGTAGCCTACTAACATTATGGGAGAAGAAGTTACGGTGGAGTAGTTTAAATACCTTGGTCATCACCTGGGCAACAAATTCAACAGGAGATGCAACTTTGAAGCTGTCTACAAGAAGGGACAGAGCAGACTGTACATTTGCTGTGATATGCTTCATATCTTCTAGTCTTTTGTGGAGAGTGTGATCTCTTCTTCCATCATCTGCTAGTGTAGCAGCATCAGAGCAAATGACTTAAAGAATATCAATAAATTAACAAGGAAGGCTTGCTCTGTTCTAGGAACTCCCCTGGAACATCTGGAGATTATTTCACAAAGAAAAATTCTTCATAAAGTGAACAACATTATGGGAAGAAGACTGCATCATCTTCAGAAGATTGTTAAACAAACAGTGTCTGCAGTAAAAGGCTTCTCCAGATTAAGTGCGAGACAAATGGCCATTTATTAAAAAAAAAAAATCTGAATTGCTGTACCATTACATTTCCTGTTTAAATTAATCAAATATTTTTTCATTTGAATGGGCTCTATGCACAACTCCACTAAACTCCACACACTATCCACAGATGATTGGGGTGTCATACTGAAGCGTTTCACTCAACAGATGAGATTTGTCTTTAAGCTTTAAAAAACAAAAAAAAATAATGTGGTAGAAGTCCTTTGAACCCGACAAGGTATGACGAAGGGGAATATATAATAATATATTCATTTATTGATTTAGCATTTATGTTTTTTTCTTACCTCATCTGCAGGTCGCTCTTCAAATTTTGACTTCATTTTGTCCAAAAGATGGTGCCACTTCCAAATCTATCTGCTTGGTATTACACACAAAATGGCTTGATCATCACATTTCTCGACGGACAGTTTATTGTATGCCAATGTGTAAGCATACACATTCATTAAAACTGATGTTTGTGCTGACCTGTCTGCCTCAAGTACGGCTTGAGTAAGAGTGGACCTCTGCTAGTATGTGGAAGCTTTTACTTCACAAAGATGGGCGTACCAGCTCTAATAGAGAGTTCTTTCTTTGATTTTTTTCCATGTGAATTGACAAAACTTGAGTAATATAAACCTCCGTTGAAAAGTAACGTACAGTGCAACTTTGACAGAGGTTACCTCTTGCTCTCACACTGCACTTTGCAACTCAATTTCCCACCTGACCTGAGTTGACTGTGACACATAGAAGTCAATTCCAATAGCAGCTCCTTAAAAGTGCACATCTAATCGAAAAAAGTCTGGCATTTAACGTGAACGGACTTCATCAATTGCAAAATTAGGATAAGTCAATATCAGATTGACCAAAGTTCTGCTGCTCTCTTTCAGGGGACACTGCCTTGTCTATATGCAATGGTTGTCCGCACCTGATTCCCCTAAACGAATCTGACGATGTGCCATCACAGTGAAGCAAATACCTACTCCTCTCTATGATTCCTACTTGCTGCAATAATTTTTAATGATACAGGCTATCACACAGAAAACTGAGTACAGACAGCAAGAAGATAATCCCTTTACAACTCCCAAGATTTCTTCTGTTAGATCTAATTCTCTATAATCCTGCTAGTCTGTGAATGTTGGTCAATAGCAAGTGTCCCTGAGAATAAGTGTCCCTATAAAAACCTCAACTTTCAAGCACACTTTACCTCTACAACCAGGTTACACTTGGATACAAATGACGAAGCACCAGTAAGATAAAACCTGTAAAATATAGATTAATACATTTCCACGACTGACTCATTTAACAGTATTTTTTTCTCTAATTAGCAGTGTACCTTTTACATCTGCAGTGCCTTCTTCATACCCTCCCTGCAACTCCATCAAAATGGTATCCTCCCCCTTAAAGATTAATTGAAGCTGGAATAAAACAAAATGGTTCCCAAGGGGTGGCCCACTGTTTGTTATTCATGTGGGTTTGAAAACAGCAACAGTAAATCCTCTAAGTTGTTGTTAAGCTGGGGATATTACCATACGTGTGCCATTTCCATAGACTGACAGCTCCCTCTGGATCAACTGGAGACTATTGATCTTGCAGCACTCCATTTCAAGTTAATTGTGCTTGAAATGAGGTCCACACTCCCAGGCATACCTTTGTTTGGAAGGTGGATATTCATTTTTATTTGGCAGGATGTTGATATCGGAGGCATGGGAAATATTTCATATTTCGTTTGTGGTTATCCTACAGAGGCAGTTTCTCTCATGATGATTGGTCAAAAAGTCGAACCCAGATAATAGGCTGAAAGCACCACAGCTTGGTTTTGGTTGTGTTTTTCTCTGCTGTGATTGGACAGAAATAATGCTCCTTCTCTGGGGGGAAAAGGAGCAACATTATTTACTACTGCGATACAAAATTTAGATGTCCAAATATTAAACTTGGAGAATAAGCAAAGTAACTGATTTTGTATATGCAGATGCCATAACATCTGAAAACTTACATGTACATCGTTTGACTGCTCATATAGGTCACCTGACCCTGCCCCAACCCACTGCCTCTATTTTTACTACCCACCCCTCCTTGAAAGAATCAAATGAAAACAGAAATCAAATAAATCAGTTTTTTTTTCTGTTGGAAGATACACAAAAATAGACTAGTAAGTTGCAGCAGGCAGGCACTAGCCTGGTAAACCAGACTAAATGGGAGATGAAAGGTGTTATTTAGTCTGGCCCCGATGAATGAGACATCGGCAGATTGTTGATGAGAACAACCCGTTGTTTTTCAAACCGCTCGCTGTGCCTATTAGCCAACGCTCTGACCAATGAGCGCAACTGACTGTGACGTAGGAAGCGCGACAGAAAGCTGGTGGGGGAGTGTAAACAAACAGCCTGTCAATAAAACGGGGAATACATCCTTCTTAAAAATGAATGAGCGTAGAGCCTCCTCCTGCTCACGTTTCAACGAAAACCCTAAGTCTAATCCTTAAACTGATTCCAAAGCTGGGTCAAAAAACGCCATCAGAGCCAGCAGTCCTTCACAAAGGATTATACCGAAAGAGGGCCGCAGTAGACGGGCTGCGGTTTGCCCTGGCTGCCGTTCTCTGCGCTGTGATTGGCTCGCCAGATTTAAGGGATTTGTTGTCACAGTGGCCCGCTGTTGGTTGGTGACAGCAGTAACAAATAATAATGATGGCACAGGCACTATGTGGGGAAGCGGAGTCACGTGACCAGCAGGGAGTAAAACTTAGTGATCATCTGTCCGAACGATAAGTTAACTGAGTTCACTATAAAGTCCTGCTCTATATAGTGATTGAGGGATTTAGAGGTTAGGGCAGATGTACGGACAGAGCCCTTCAGTATTAAAGGAATAGTACACCCAAAACATGATTAGCCTTCATTTTCTACTCACCCCCATGCTGAACAACACTCTGGAGTACTTTTTTGATATCTCAAA
>NW_015150454.1:1991560-2008119 GCF_000732505.1 Cyprinodon variegatus | reverse complement strand
CAAAAAAGTACTCCAGAGTGTTGTTCAGCATGGGGGTGAGTAGAAAATGAAGGCTAATCATGTTTTGGGTGTACTATTCCTTTAAGCCCTAAGTATTTTGTTTGTTTAACATTTATTTAACCAGGATATGGCCCAACTGAGATAAAATAACTAAAATACAAACTAAAAAGTTAAGTCACGGCAGGTGAATTATCTATCCATCCATTCATCTTCTGTCATACTTTATCCCTAGCTCCTGCTAGGCTCGCAAGGGTGCTGCTCCTAGCTCCAACAGTCTACGGGCGAGAGGCGGGGTACACCCTGGACAGGTCACCAGTCTATCGCAGGGCAACACAGAGACCAACAAAAAACCATTCACACACACAAATAAGGAGAATTTAATTATCCTAACAGTCTTGTTTTTGGACTGTGGGAGGAAGCCTGAGTACCCAGGCATGCTCAGGAAGAACAAGCAAACTCCATGCAGAAAGACCTCGTGCCGGGAATCAAACCCGGAACCTTCTTTCTGCATGGCAGCAATGCTAACTACTGCGCCAATGAGCAGCACGCAGATGAAGCAATGCCTTATTTAAAAAAAGTAAACCAATGGGAATTCCCGGAAGCAGTCAAACAAGTGATCCCACCCATGATAATACATCTCTGAGTTGACATTTTGCCCTTTATAATCAACCTCAGAGAAGCAAAAAAGACTAAGTCCAGCAACTTGAGATACTGTGAAGGACCAATCATATACACAAGATCTTTACAGTCCAACACAGACATAAAATTTGCAACCATGAACCAGCATATAAGTCAATTGTTGAAAGAGGAGGGATAAAATAACAATTAAAATTGGTTTCTCAGTTCACTCCAGTCTGTTAATTCTGTTAGTCTGAGATTAGAAAACAGAAGTCCTGCACCAGCTTTCAACCAGCACTGTTAAAAACTAAATGGACAGTAATAACAAAATAATATAGCTTATTTAAATTTGTGCTAAAACTAGACTGTATGTGGTAAGATTACACAGTGTTATGATAATAAATGTTTATTTTATTCACCTCCCCAGCAGTGTTCAGCACTACAACAATGCTTCAAAAGAAAACTTCAATCACTAAGAAACTTTTTTGTAGCATGTCTTACAACAAGTGAGTGTATGATGGAAAATATTTTTGAAACTAACTTTTTAGACCTTGTATACCATCTGTAACAGGCTCATCATTTATTCTTGTTGTTGGGTTTTCATTGTATTGTTTTAATTTGGCATGTCAGTAAAACTGTTAATTTCATTGCTCTATGTAAAAAACAAAACTCAAAATTGACCAACAAATTCACACAAAAAGGAGAGCCAAATTCAATTTACTCATATTTGCTGAACAGTCAAACAGGCTAAACAAGCAACCTCAAAAGCTACTTAAGAGCTCAGGATTTCTCCCACCTTGCCAGCTCGTGTTTTATTTCCTAATCACAAAGAAACGGTCTGGCTCATTCCAAACTCACAGGAAGGTGAACTTTGCCTCTGGAAATTCCCTTTCAAAAGGGGAAAGTTTCACAGCTAAATATGTGGAGAATTATCCTTGTCATGATTATGGGCAAATAGGATTAACGTGTGTTTTTACAGGCATTTTTGACTGTTCAACAGAAATACAAAAACAGAGCATGACAGTGTTCCAAGTAATTAAGTATATTACAACCTTATTAGGAAAAATAAAAAATCCAGCCATTTCTTTGGATGGAAATCCCAAATATATTCCAATCCTGTTCAGGACTCACATAGGCAAATAGAAAAAAAAGGAAAACATCAAGTGAGAGTATCAGTTCCAATTCATGACCATTTTGGAATATTCCCAGTGCTCATTCCTTCGAGGCAAATAGCACTTTGCTGCAACGAGAATGGATGCAAATTCCATCTTCCCCGGTAATCATTCCCACATGAGTCCAATGTCCCCGACTGTTGCTCGAGCCATATCTGTTTGCAATATCAGACAGAGACAAATAAAATGTGTGTAATGGAGGACATTAGATGGGGCCCGAGCATGGAGACAGGATTTAATTTGCATGGCAGATTAGGCTTTTTTTAGTCCCACTGGTGAGGCCAAGCCTGCGGGGCAAAGTAACTGTTTTCTCCTCCACTCTGTGTCTTCTATTCCTTTATTAGTGAGATCTATTCACTTTGAAACCATTAAGTCAATAGTGTCACCAAATATATTATAAGATCAGATCTTCAGGATGAAAATTGTTAACAATTAGCTCTGGCACCATGCTGATGTCAATACTGGAAGTGCATTAAAAGAGCAATTAGGTTTATAAAAATAAAGGAAACATATATGCTGTTTTTTTTTTTTTTTTTCTTAAAACGGAACTGCAAAGCCAGTATAATTCCCTGCATTCACATTTACAGAGTGCTGAAAAAGTGTTGTACACAAAATAAATACATGTTACATCTTTCAAGCTTCCCATTTCCAAATCCCAGTAGAGGAGAGAAAGATTGAAAGAGAAAAAGAAAGCACGGCTGGAGGCTTTTTGGTCTCTGCCCTCTGTGCACTGGCCTGACTGGGGCCAAGTTACGCTTCGGTGCCCTAGCGAGCCACAGCTTTACACAGGCAGCCTGATACACACACACACATCCACACACACCTTCACAGCTGGGGTTACCAGTTATTAGACAGCAAGAGGAAAGAGCCAAGTGCACACTTTCACAAAATCACACATTCATAAATACATTTACACTCCCGAAAACCTCCTAGTCTAAAAGATGCAACTCAGTGACATGGAGGCAGACAGCTTGACACCTTGAATTGTACAATTAAATGGGCACTGATTGCAAATAGAGGAGATTTTAAAAAACATTCCTAAAGAAAATGTTTTAAAAATTATTTGACTCAATTTGTGTATTATCATTTGATCTAAGTAAGCTAGTCTCAGTGTTTAAAAGTAGAATTGATGTTTATATATTTTTTAATTAAAACAGTAATATAAAAACCTTCTGACATAATAATAAAAGGTTACATACATAAAGTAAAGCTTATGAAAATTACAAGCTTAGATAAAATATTGTTGAAAAATTTAAAACCCAATAAAAGTAAAAACAAAGCGCCAAAAACAACACATAGGTGAAGGGTGTAGTAAACGTTAAAATAAACACTTAAATACACTATTGATGATAAGAATCTATCAATCAAGTTGACAAAAAAAGTGTTTAATAAAGTACATTTTCAAAGCTTTGATTTAGCTATTTAGAAGTTGGTGACTTGACTGTAGAATCATAGGAAAAATAAACATATTATTGACTTCAGGAACAATGCTCGTTTAAGATCCTCATCGTACAAATTACAAACAGTTGGATCTACAACTGCTCCCAATCAAATTTTCTATTTTAGAAAAAATTGTTCATGTTTTGATGATGATTCAAAAATTATTATTTAGAAGTTCAACCAGTGGTTGGAGAATAACTAGGTAAGAGTGCCCCCTCCAGGAAGCAGCTACCTTAACCACGCTGCGCCTGCATTGTAAAAAAAACAACCACTTTCTCTGATCTGGGGGCAATGATGTGGGACAGAGCGGGATTATTCCAGCTCTTTTAGCAGTAAATCTACACAGGAGAGAAACTTTTTTAGCTAATGTCTAAATCATAAAAATATTTTAGTTTTGAGATTAAGATATTTCTCTTAATCATTTAATTTTTTTTTTTTTCAGATCTAGAAAAAGGACTTAAAATATGCAAATTTTTAAGTGATCATCTAATTTTGTTGAACTCATGCTAATACTGGAGCTGTCTGCTTCACAGAAAGAGCTCACGTCCTCTTAAAGCCTTTTCCATTTTGGCAAGTACAAAACATTACATGATCCCTGCAATGACAGTTATTCTGTTGCTGTTTGCAATTTTGAAGTTCACACAATAAAAAGTTGGGTGGTTGGTCACATACTTTCTTTCATTTGGAAATTTTAATGGTTGGTTCTAAAGAGAGTCCGCAGATTTGGCAATTAAGTAGTTGTTTACCAAACTGTTAAATCATAGGTAAAATAAAAATAAAACTGACTTCAGAAACAAAGGACGTCTAAGGTCGCCATCATACAAATTACGAACAACCGGATCTACAACTGCTCCCTGGGAAATTTTCTTCCTTTTAAAAAAAGTATTCATGTTTTTATATTATTTAGATAAGTCTTTAGATATTGTTCAAACCATATTAAGGGCTTTTTGAATAGATTATATTTTGAGAGTTTTGAATTAAAGATATGGCGATTTAATTGCCTAAATGCCCCTTTCAGATTTCAAGAGATTTACCAATCTCTGCCAAACTGAACAAAGTTGCCTATACTATTCCAATGTACAAGACATCAGGTTACATTTTTGTTAATACTGACAACCCCTATTATAAAAGGGTGTTATGTGAGGTTTAAAGAAATCTTTAAGCTGTTCTAAAGCGAAATTAACTAGGACTGACGTAATGACTGGAAGAACAGTATTCTGAATTCGCTTAATGATATTTTAGATTCATTCATACTCAAATTGCTGTTCCTCAGACTAAATTGTCATTTACGAGTGAATGCATAGCTGTTATTGGGTTTGACTTTGGAATTTTGAGTAAGGTCTGCCAAACGCATAACATCCTTCACAAAAGGTGTGATATGAATCCTGGGATGTCAGCCTTGAATCACATCTGTGCAGCCCTCCCTGGCCCCACCCCAGTCCTTGTCTTATTATCATAGAAGGAAACAGCAGCAACAATGTTTTGCTAACAGTTCATGCATTACAACTCAGGGGAGGGTTAACACCATGCATCCTTGCATCTCAAACACACACACACCCACCTCCCCCTGTGAGATTTAGTAAAAAAAAAAAAAAAACACGTTGCTGATCAGAGCTGTTCAGCCCACTTGCTCTGCTCTCGAGGCCCCTGACAGAAGCAGTGATGTTTGAGGCGCAGGGAGCCCCGAGTTTGTCCATCACTGATTAGGAAAACCTCCAGCTCTTCCGACCCAACTGCAGCTGATATGTGTGCATCCTGACAAAGACTTCGAGCAAGCTGTGTTTTTTTTTTTTTTTCTATAACAATAAGACATTAAGTGGACACACAGAGGCATGTATAAACAAAGACACACAAACGCTTGGAGAGCGTGTACACTCAGACAAATGCTCTGCATGTGGAGAAACGGCGGTTTAATTTGTAAAACACTGCTCGGAAAAGCCGGAGCAAAGCAGGCAATTAGAGGCTACCCCTCCTGAGCACTTGACTGTATTCCTTTAACCTTTAGACAAAGATTTATGTCAAAGGATTTGTCACCTTCGCAGTGGGGCCTTCCCACACAGCTTTTCAAAACACACAATGGGGAAAAAAGGAGGGGAAAAAAAACTTAAAATCCTCCTGGGCGGATTTAGGAACTTATATAACTCCCAATTATCAAAACTTCTCTTTACAGGCCTCCCCCTCTGTTTGTAAGTCTCACAAAAATATCTACAGTGGCACTGAAGAGTGTATAATGCCTGTGTGCCCACATGACTGGCGAAAACACTCCTGCTCTTTCTGCCCCGCTGAGTCCTGCTGCATAATGGGGGTCTTGAAGGCTCTGGGCTCAGAGCGGGCCTGCCTAACAAAGCCTCGGTGGCTTGCAGCAGACAGGAGAGTGTGTTTGCAAGCCAGCTGCCAAAAACTAATTTTTAGTTTTTTTGTGGGTGCTGTGGCAGCAACATGACAGTGTGAGATTTTCGATATCTCTGCGAGCTAGGAAGGGCTGGGGCTGAGATATTTAGCTCATTTTCGGACGAGTGGAGAGTTTGTGTGGAAATAAAAAAACTCACAAATAGGTTTTTCATATAATTTCTCCAGAGCAGACATTTTCTTTTCTTTTATTGCTTGTTAACTTAAAACCCTTAAGCTGTCAACACTTTATCAAGTAGATTATTGAATTAGTTTAAGATTTACCAGAATAAATCCCTTTTTCCAAGCATGTCAGTCAGTATCGTATATATTCCCTTCTCTGTGTACCCATCTCTCATGAGCATTTTCATCCTCTCTATCACTCAAACAGTCATTTTACCTCCATCCCAACAGTAATGTACCTGTTTACCTGTTGGGTGGTCTTGAGCTGGGCTAAGCTGAAACCCCAGTCTCTGCAATCTAAGTGTAGAGTAGCTACTAATCCGATTTCAGGAAACAGCCAAGCCCCCGCCTCCCTACCCTCTAGCAGCCCTCCTTTACCTTTCACCGTCCCCCCAGAGAGAAGGGAAATAGAAATAACCCTAAAACAGGGACAGCAAGTCACTTTTCCTTAACTATATATTATTCAGCATATTTGTTTTCCAAGCAAAGTTATTCAAGCAGCATTTTCGGACAGCTGTTTCCCTTTAAGTACTTGCAGGTTTTCACGTATTACCTGCATACTGGCTGGATTCTTCCCTCAGGTCCGCTCTGGCCGCCTAGTACGATACTTAGCCCAAACATAAAGCAGCGTTTCATGGTGCTATGGCTTATCAGGCTGCTTCAAGTATGTGAGACATGCCAGGAAACAAAGGAGCGCCTCTGCACCCACAAGCGAGATCAACATATCCCTTTCCCTCCATTAAGCTCTTCCTACTTGACAAGCTCATGGATAGTATAGAGGGTGTAGGAAGGCTTCCTTTAAAATGGAAGCATGAGATGCAGCAACCAAACTTAGTTTTAAACTGGTCAAGCCGGGTACTTTTATATTTTCAATGGCAATAGAAATTGAATAAAACATAGGATGCTGATTGGCTTATGAGGCAGCAACGGGCGCTCTTTACATTTCTTAAGTTTGCAGATTTGATCATCATCACTTCAACTTTTGTGTTTTTTTGCACACCTAAAACCTTCTTTGTCCACCACTAAGATTTAAAGCATGATTTAAATAAATTACTGATATCCTTCGTATAGTTTAATGTATCCAACTTTGATATATACCTTGAATAAATAAGATGGAATACCCAGAAGTTGTTTAGATTGTTTATGGTTTGATCTGAGATTATAATCTGTCATATTTTAAGAATTAAGGAACTAAAATCAATTTCAGAACCAAACAATCATATGTGTAATGCAAGGTTTTTTTAGGTAAGTATTATATAGACCTGAATTAAATACATGAAATCGCATGTGCAGGCTTGACTTTAATGAACATATGTCAAGAAATAAATAATAAAAAACACTAGACTAATGCAATTAACTATTACAGAAAACTGGTGGCTTGGTTACATTATTTAAAAAAAAATTATCTGGAGCCAATTGCAATATATAATAATGTTTATCTGGACATACTTTATAAGAAATATAGTGTACCTTTTATGAGTGGAAAAAGCTTCATAAAGATTAACTGGAGCAGTTTTTCACCCAAACATAAAACCTTGCCAAAGATTAGGCAGTTAGGCAGGTTTTTAAGAGATATTGATTGTATAACTAACTGTTGCTATAATATGTACAGAAAAGGTTAGTCTGAAAATGGTCTACCAAATATATATCTGTTTCCCAAGAAACCGGAAAATGTAAGGAATACAACCAGACAGGACTGGAGCTTAAACCCTTAATGATGAGATTTATTTCATTTTATTTAATTATTTCTAGCTAATAAAAAACAATAAAATAAAACAATGGAATAAAATATAGAAGTATACTAACTTAAAGAAAAACTATTCAATTGTCTGGTCTAGAGAAAATGTTGGATGGGTACTAGAAAGACTTGTGAGGTATTAAGATGTATTTTCCCCGGCAGCACAATGCTAAAAAAATAACTGTTAAAAATAAAGGATGAACTTGAAGAACTTGTGCATAAAAATAAAGCAAAAAAAAAAATAAATTATTAAAGGAAATATTAAGAAAATATACTAAAAACATTATAGTTTTGTCTTTTTTTAATATAAACCATCTTGATCAAATCCTTTGATCAAATCATGCAAAACGCATTTCACTTTCTTCATTGTAAACAGCTGAAAAAACATCTGATTAAAGTTATTTGAAGTAAACAATTTTATATGAGGAATGCTGAGGCTGAGAGCAGGCAGTGCTCACCCTGAGGAAAGCATGGCCTCAGCTGGCCAAACAGGAGCAGTACAACTTGCAGAAATTCACAGCGTTCCATGTGTTTGTACAGGAATGTGGACAATCACAACTTTTGCAAATGGTAAAAACACAACAGCTTACTTTGAATCATTTTATATATTACACTCCTCCCCTGAAAGAGGGAAAATGTGATTTGAAGGTGTTGCTGTTGAACTCAGAAGATCAAATGTGATTGTTACATCAGCATCAGCTCAATGACACAAACAGGGGTGTTAGAGCAGCATTGTGTGTGTGTGACATGAGGGGATCGGTGTCACGGGTGATCCGTGGTGTGCTGTCTGACAGCAGATACCCTCTGAGCCCTCCTTTACTGTTAAGGATACAGCAGTCCATACAGCATCTGCTGCACTGACTAACACACCTGGGTGTGTACAGTATGTGGGGGAGGGAGTATGTGTATCTGTAACTTATAAGCTTTGGAGGAGTTATGTTTATATACTGCTTGGTAAAAGTTGTTATTCTTTGTGAGCTTTCTATTGTTTGATTTTTATTATTGGAATTCAATGTAATAAACCAACACATAACACAAATTAATTCTGAATTACAATAAAAACACAAATCACCTACAGACAAGTTTGATGCTTACCTCTGCAGCCCAGTGTTTTCTGCTGCTTGTTTCCAGTTCAATAATTTTGTGTTTATTTACATCGGATAGGGATAGCTCTAAAATGGGTACATTGTCTTTTTTATATATATATATATATATATATATATAAAAGAAGGTGGTTTATCAATTCCTCACCCTGCTCTGATGTTGACCTGGGAGGATAAAATGAAGAAATGGCCAAATGTTAAAATGAGCAAAATATTTTCACACTTTGTTTACTTCATGGTGGTAGACAGGAATAAACTCAGAATTTTTTTAATACCTGCAAAGGGATAAAGTTGGTTGTGGACAGATAAGCAAATGCAAAAATGTTGTAAACATGAAGGCAGGAAGCCAGTGTCCCAATGATTCCTGCTATTACTCTTGGGTGGTGGTTTACAAAGGATGGACAGCAAGACTGATTGGTTATGCAGACCATCACCGCCCTAATGTAATTTTGAAATAAAAAAACTCAGGAATGGCACCTGCATGAAGCTGGTCTACTTTTACAGAGTTTTGCAAGCTGTAGGGCCGAGCTTGTGCCTGTGGAAATGATGCATCTCTTTTATGACTTTATTTAATCCTGTATAGTTTCTGTCTTCAGTAAAAACTCAGACTTCAAACCAGTACGTCTCCAAATCTCTCTCCCGCAAGCCACCGCACCCTATCTGCAAGATGTTCCTGCAGTTCTTAACAGAAATCAAAATATAGCAGCTCCCATAGTCCTGGCTTTGAAACTTTCTATAGACCCTGAATAGTGTAGCATTGCTTTTCAACCCCCTGTGGAACAAAACTTTGTAGAAACATATGCTGGGTCTATATCTGCAAGCCTTAGGGGGTATGTAAGAACCCGACTGCACATTCTCTTTGTTGCATGGTTTAGGCTTAAAGGTATAGAGGATAATCTTTTAGTTCCAGATGGATCACCTAAATAAGTGGTGATATGTTTACGTAAGGCCATCCTATGTGCTTGTCCCGAGTTAGCTACCTTTTTCTGCGCAAACGCACTTCCAGGCGTTTAGGTGCGGTGAGCTACAGTCTCAGAAAGTCATTGAAGCTCATCTTTCTCACCATGGTTCTTTGAAAATGGGTGAGGATCGTAAGAGAAAAAGTATCTACGAAGTGTATAAAAATGCTTGACGTGGAGTATTATGGGATTTGCTATCACAGCAGCCCACTGTCACCATAGGCTCTTGCTACTCAACAGCGGTGACAAATAACAAAGATGGTGCAGGCACCACCTGGAGGAGGCGTTACGTGACTAACGGAAAACAAAAAGTAGTGATCATCTGTCCTCCCTCTATATAATGATTGAGGGATCTAGGGGTTAGGGCAGACGTTGTTCGGACACAGTAAACTTGCATGAGCTATGAGAAAAGCAACTTTTAAACAGAGCGTGCATGAGGAGAATGGGCTCATGCATGCTTTTGCACGCATTAAATAGGCGTTCCCTCTCGGGAGCGGGTACAGAGTTGTGCATGTGAATTTTTTTAAAGTGGAGAGGGCGGGTGTTTTAAAAAAAATTCATGAAAATCCTCCATAATTGGAGAAAATGAGGGGACATATGAACAATTAGCTTTAGCTCTGGACTTTGAACAGGACATGCTAAGAGATGAATATGCCTTGATATAAACAAAACCCATCGTCCAGATAGAAGGTGAACCATAACATGTGGTCTTTTGAAGCCATCCTTACTTCCTTTAAGGGCCACCCAGGATTTAACTCCGTCTATCCTTATATTAACTCTTACAAGCCTCTCTGTTCTTAAAAAAAGCATCCCTACAGCCTGATACAACCACTGTGTTTCACAAGAAGGAAGGTAGGTGCAGGATGATGTCCAGTGTTGTTTTTTCTAAACACAATGCCTTTATAAAGGCTTAATGGTTTATTTTAAAGGCCCCCAAAAACAGTTTTTAGATGATGGAATGAAAAATGCTTGGTGACAGGTTTAAAACTTGAGATATTGTTCTATAAGCCAAGTCAATTTACTTAAAAGACAAATTTTGAATCCGACTGAAACTATTAGATATAATTTTAGGACATCACAGGAAAAAGTGGTTGAATACATTTGATTTTGCAGATGCAGCAACATAAACTGTGTACTGATGAAAGAGATATGATTACTTTTGCAAATTATTAATTCCTAAAATGATCTCCTAATAATTCTAACAAACTGTTGTTGTTTATTATATCTGCTGGTGCTACCGGTGACCTGCCACTGTGGCTTCCCAATAGATTAGCCCCATTCTTCCAAGTTCCTCCCGTGTTTATTTGTGTCGTCTTTAACAACAGGTCACTCCTGTCACAGCCACTAATGACCTTGGTGTAGTACACCTGCCACAGGAAGATTGCTCCATAAATGGTCAGTAAGCCAGAAGGTCTGGGGGTTATTACCCCCCAACACCCCCCTCACGCCCACCCACAATCACAAAAAAGGCGAGTAACATTGACTTGGTTGTGACTGTGGTATACCACTTCTGCTCCCCTGGAAATCTCTTCCCTAAAGAGACAAAGAGGCTTTATGGTCTAAGGTAGAAAGAGGTCAATATATCAGCCTGTTGCAAAGTGAAATACAGCAAAAGCAAATAGAGTATCATGTGTTTTATTCTCATGTTAACTATTCCCCATTTCATGTTTGGCTTTTGGCATCTTGACTAGTTATTCACTTCAAAGCAAACTATCAGTCACATGACCTTAGGTATGTAGTATCAACATTTTCTGAGTTTTTTTAAGGCTCCTAAAGTGGCTTTGATTTGTTTTGTACCTGCTCCTTTTCTTTTTGAGTCATTTCCCAAATTGGACATTACAAAATATATATAAAATGCAATAGGCTCTAAAATTTAGTAAAGTTGAAAAGTTAGTGATAAAGGAGGTGTCAGGTTTGTAAAATCAGACCACAAAGTCATTTATCAACTGTTAAATGGCCATTCAGTATCTTTTTTTCTTTATATCTTTCTTTACATTTCTTAAAGATATATTTTTTTAGATTCCCTCAAAAATCATTCATCCATATTCTTTAGCCGACACTGGGTACACCATTTAAAAAGTTGCCAATCCATCCAGGCAACACACAGGATTAACTATCATGCATGCACACACTCAAAGAAGCAGAGCTCTTAAAATCTGTGAATCTGCAGGAGAGCTGTGCTACAGTATCTTGAGACAGCTAATGCATGCATGGATAGAGAAAATGTATATTACAGGAAATTCTTACTGCAATGCAACAGAGCTTACCACTGCATCACCACTGCATTAAATTTAAGTGAACAATACAGTAACTTTTCACACTTTTAACTGTCCTACTAACACTGCAGTTTTATAGATACAAAAGGCACAAAAACATCTTGCTTTTATGGACACATTTTTGTGTGGCTTGGTGTGTTGGGACACTAGCGAAGAGACGTTTCAGAAACCAGAAACATTTTAAGGTTTTCAAACAGAGTAAACAGACAATAATATCTGACCACTTATTTGTTTAACCGCTGTGTCTTCCACTTGCAAAAGTGCTGATTTGACCCAAGTGGAGTTGAGACCTCTTGAAAAGACTCCAGGCAACACAATCCACTGCCTGCATGAGACACAGACAGACTGCTGCAGATTAACTGGTATTCTTAATGTCTCCTCTCTGGCCAAGTTTTCTTTTCAGCGGCTCGAGAGGAGAACAGGCCTCGGTGAAAGCATCACCCCCCATTAGTGAAGGTAAAAGGCTCTTCAGTGAGCGACCAGTTAAAGCAGGCTACAGATAAAGGGCCTCTTCACACACTTCTTCAGCCAGATTAGAGAGGTGACTCTTGTCTGGAGGATGTAAAATGTTTACACACGCACAGTGGGAGCTGTACTGGAGGAGCCACAGCAGTGGCACCATTACATCTCTCATCATGAACCCAGGCTGCTGTAAGCAGAATAAAAAACTGCAATTATAAAACATCCCACTCATTGCTTTATGGTCAACATTTGTCATAAATGCAGGCTTAATATTGAGGTTTAAATCTATGTAGATATTTTTCCTTAAAGTAAATCAAAATTTCATAATTCCTCTTGGAAAAAAATTCCTTTTTTTCCCAACAGCAGCTCTTGAAGACATACTGTAGCATTGCAAAAGTTGCTGCACCTAATCGCAGGTTTACTGCTTCCTTGCCAACTACGAGCCCCTGATTGCATTTCAGCAGAGAAGTAAATACTACATGCTTAGTTACCAGGTGAAATCAAGCAGGCCAGTGTGTCTGCAGCCTCAGTAGACATTCATTGGAGCCTTCTCCTGTCTGCCCTCTCCACGGACTTACTTTCTAGCAGAGTCAGCCAAATTCCTTGATCCATTGTGCTGAGTTGCTCACATTTAAAAAAATCTGAGGCATATTCTATGTGTAATCTGCCTAACTAAATTTGATTTTTTTTTTTTTAATAAATCTGTTTGTACTGAATACAACTTTTATTAAAAGTACGATGTTTATTTCTTTTGATTTCCATATGGTATGTTTGTCACAAAGATAGTGTGTAGCAGAAGTATGAATGAGAGAGGTGAGAATACAATGGGCCTCCTTCCAAAGATCTGTAACCAAACACTCTAATAAAGTCAACGCTGGCAAATTAAGAGGCACTTCTCGGCTCAAGTTACAACAACAAGGCCGGCATTATCAAAGCAGCTTTGTTTTAAAGCACACTGGCCAGTGTTACACAGTGACAAACAGAAAACAATACACTTTACCTAATGCTAGTGATCCAGTAACATCCAACATTTATCTAATTCAGAGACCAGCTGATGCAGATGACTTCACATCATTTGTGAGATCCATTTTTTCTTAACCCGTTGCACGGTCCAGCCATACTGAGTCAGATTTTCAGAGAACACTTTTTTTGGAGAAGGGAATCAACTTAACAAATATTCTTTTACCAAAAAATAAATTTTCTTGCTGCTTTTGTTGGACTATTTGAGTTATATTTTGTTTATTGTTTCATCATCAACATTTTGCAAAAGTATGCAAAACGGTTCAAGCTACACAGGCTGGATACAAATGCACACCACACTATTCAGGGATTTATTTCTTGGGATTTAGGTTTGTTGTAAAAGAATAAAACGTGACCAGTTATAAAAGCATAGATGTTTTTTTGCAAAGAACTGTATAAATAAAGCTGCACAAATATATGCATTAAGAACATTGAAGGTCTAAAATCAAAAAAGCTTGTTTTTCTGATCAAGGTGAATTACTGATGTTTCCTCCAACCTTCATTATAATGTTTTAAAAATGTCTTATCATTTAAAAGGGTCTTATTAATTAGACTTTAAAATGAACACGTCAAAGGACTTTCAATATTTATTTTAAAATAATTATCCCTTGATAATAGGTAGCCTTTGTTGGATGAAGCTGCTCTTTGCAAAATTCAGGCCTCCCTGTTGCCAAAGGTTGTGACCCAGCCTTTTATTTCGCTTCTGCCTGTTGGGTTAATGAAGTAACAACAAACTGGGCCTGCAGCTAATTTGGAGTGGCACTTCCTGGACCCTCCTGTCTCCACAAAGATGTATTTTATTTTCTCTTATCTCCACCTCGTGTCATGCAGCGTTCTGTATGGTCGCCCTCGTCTCTCCCCTCGGTCACCAAATAAAGGAAACCTCGTTAATGTCATTAATCTGCGGATCAGGACAGGGATGGAACCAAACATGTTTAGCCTTTTGGGGTTTGTCTTTGCCACCCAGCTGCAAGGTGCGGGTCTCCATATCATTCTTATCTGGTATCCAGCAAACTTTCCAAAATTTTTCCCAACTGATTCACGGATGTTCGAAGGCTTCTCTGCATTAATTCTACTTAAGTTTATTTGAGTGATTGGTGTTTAAATAAAACAACAATGATCTCACTTCCACCATACAAATTTAAAAAATGGAAATGCCTGAAGACAACATATTAGTGACTAATCGTGTTTGAAATTCATTCAGAGCTCTTATTCATGTATTTCTCCAGCTCTATGAATGGACACTGAACCTCACATGTCATATACTTTCATTCATAAGGAGAAAACCGGAGTGGGTGGAGGGAGAGGGTGAAAAAAATAAAAGGGAGTCTCTGTTAGGATGGGTAACCCAGGGGACATTTTCCTTTGTGTGGTGCTAAGCTTATGGGGCCAAATGCCAGCAGGCTTACCTCCACACTGTCTATCTGTGTGTGTCCCCCTTTCCTTTGCACGCAGTAATTAGGAGGATCCTAATGGAGAGGGGCTTTATTAGTGTCTGAGGAAGGCTTTAAACGTCACTTTAATTAAGGGAGATTCAGCAGACAGCCTGTGTGGCGATGTCACCCATTTTATAAAATCCTTGTTTGGGCACAACAGCAAAATAGAAGTGGGTCTTTAAAAGGAAGAGGGAGGGGGAGAAAAAAGGGCTTTCCAGGGGAAGACTGTCTAGACCTGCGGTCAGGGGACAGAAAAGACTGCCTGACCCTGGCAGAGCATTAAAATGACGATCATTATCTGCCAAGAAATTCCATGTGTGCATGGGAGCAACATGCAGCCACTCTCAAGAACAAAAACAAAAATCTAAAAAAATTACCCTCCTGCCCCCAAAAAATACAGCTTTGGTCAAAAGATAACAAGGCTACTAAAAAATTGCAGGGGGGGATTTACTTATTCCCAGCATATCCTTTGGTCATTCATGCACGATATAAAATCCTAGATTATTTCCTGCTTGGCTAACCTGCATCCGGCCAGTCCCTCTCACAAAGCCATTCTAATGTTGTCATTAGATAGGCTCCTCTGGTGGCCAAAAGATTGATCCTGAAGACGCAAAAAGCAATAAAAGTGTACATGAATGGCAGGGAGAGATAACACTTTTCATATAGATAGAGAAGGGATGATGAGCGCAGAGACGTGATTGAAAAAAATGACTAATGATAAGTGAAAAGATTTGCATTAACCAGTGAAGGTTCTCAGGCCTCAGTTTACACTGACATGTTTAAAATATGATTTCTCCTTTCAAAATTGATCTGTGCTAAACTATTTGCTGACATGTTTGACAGTAAAATGAATAAGTCACTGTGTTTTGTGAATGTGTTCAAAAGAAACAGGTGAATGTACAAATTTAGAAAAGAGGAAACGAACAGTAATGTTCATCTTGAAGACAATTCACAGAAGAACATTAACATCTAGGAGACAGAAATCCTCAGACAGCAAAGACCATGCTCCTTAAAAACCAATATAATAACAGAATTCAACAAGTTCAACATTATTTGTGAATAAACAGGCTAAATATGTGAAGAATGTAGTGGTCTCCCTTGGTGGGGGGTCAGATTTCCTGGGTTGGCCGTGAGGTTGCAGCCACACGGCCCTTTCTGGCAACCAGTTTGACACCCCTGTGATAAAGCATTCTAAAGATGTTTTATCTTTATCTCTGCTTTTATCTCCTCTTTCGTTCATTTTTTCTCCATTTTTTCCTTTTTTCCTTTTCTGTTGTACTTACATTGGAGTGTTCATAAAATTTGTAATACTCTACGTGAATTTTAATAAAGCTAGTTATATGCATAAATCAAGCAGAACAATACGGCGATAGCCGTACTGCTCCACTTGTGAAAGCAAAATCTGTTGGGCTCTTTTTGGCATCCAGACAATTATTCTTATTGCCACATTGCCAGACAGGACACTGTTAAAAAAAAAAAAAAAAGAAGAAGAATGTAATGGAAAACTATAACTTCTGGTATGTATTACCATCATTTCAGAAACAGAACAGTTAAAGCTACAGTGTGTAATAATTACAGGGATACACAGTCAGAAATGTAATATATTACACATAACCATGTTATTTATCATCATCTACGAGCTCAGCCTCTTAACCTTAATATTTGCGTTGCCTTAGAATTCGTTATTCATAATTACATAGGAGCGGGTCTCGCAGCCATGGAGGCACACAGACTAATGAAATACTATCTGTAAAATGATCTATG
>NW_015150454.1:1981694-1990875 GCF_000732505.1 Cyprinodon variegatus | reverse complement strand
CTTTCTTGTTTTCTAATTTCCTCTTATTTAATCTTAAGATAAACATTCTCGGAAGGAAGTTTTATTGTCAAAACAAACAACAAATAACCCAATAGGAAGCTGCAATACTACCAACCAAACAATATGTTCCCTTGTTGTCACAGACATCACAGGGCTGTAAAGGTATTCTTCCACAATAACCACAGCTGCTGAAGGCCCACAGAGGAGATCTGATAATGGGCCTGTGGGGTGGGGAGAACAAAGTGCTCTGGGAATGGGGATTGTCTTTGAGACAGATAAGAGAAGACAGGAACAGGTTATCAACCAGTTTATGAGGTGTCACTGCTCAAACACTCACCTGTTCAAAGGAAAGTAAAGAACTTAGACAGCTTGCTCGGCTGTGTCACAGTTATGATCTATTAATGCAGTCTACATGTAGTTTTTAGAAATCTCTGAAACATCAAGTTTTTGCTGACATCTAATGTTATTTAAATGGGAATTTTACCATCTTCATATCTGAAAATATTTCAAGAATTATAGTTGTAAAATATTACTTTAGCACTTTATTGTTGTATGATTGGTTAGATTGAAACAGGAGTACATTTTTAAAACTCCTTGAATGTCGCTTTTGTTGTTATCTATATTGTATCACAAATTAGGTTACAGAAATATGCATCAATGTTCAATAATTGTTCCTACATTAAAATAACACATATTTTATATTTATTCAAAGATCCCAGATATCAAAAGCTGCTGCTTTAAAGCTTTAGTCTTTGACAAGACTTGCTTAAAGGAGAGACAATAGTTTCCAAACAAACTATCAAGAATATTCAAAAAAGAGACTAAAACCTAAACATACCATTTCTGTTGTGAATATAACCAGAATGTACTCATTTTAAGGTATTTTACAGTGAAACTACACATTGTAAAAGCTAACTAAATACTTCAAATTCATCGTAATCATCAGAAAAAAACAACTTGCAGGTGGTGCACATATGAAAACATTTACTAGGAAAATATAGTATATTTTAAAAAGGCAGCTCATTATCAGAAACATCAATATTTTGGTAGTATTTTAGTTTTATCTTGATGCAAATAAACACAGATTAATAAAAAATGAAAGACCAGGAAAACATCCTGAAAAGGATGTTTTTACTGGCAGATAATCTTCAAACTATTAGGTTTTACAAATATTTGCTGAAATCTTCCAGTTAAAGTGTTTAAAAAGCAATCTTATCACGCTGGATCTTACATCTCAATTGATGGCAAATTTAAGGAGCTTTCTTAAATATTCTGCTTTATTCTTGAAAATATTCGAAAAGCAATTACCTTCAAGCATTTTTTTGGATTACATTTTGGAAGATAATGCTTCAGTTTGATGACAAAGTTAGAACCTTATTCTATTCAGGGTTATTTTGTTTCCCACAATTACAAAAAAAATATAATTTCAGAGTGAATTTAATGAGAAATAGTTTTTACACATCTGAAAGAAACATCTGAAAGACTTCTAAAAGGAAGGATCATCATGCACCTTGCAGCATGAGAGGAACAAAGGATACCCAAACACTTCCTATGTTGGTACACATTAGACCTTCGTGACACTATGAATCATCCTGACAAAATGTTTCAACACAAAGACTCTGTTAAGAGTAAATTTTAAGGAAGCAATATTTCAAATTTTATTAATTTTGGTTGTATTTGTCTTTATTTTATCACACCAGAATTTTTTTTATGATCGGAAACAACAAAAGCCGAATTTTCCTCTCCAGTGCTCTCCTCCTAAAGAAATAACAATCACCGCATGAATAATTGAAGAGTTTTTTCTTTGTTATCACCTTTAAGCAGCTTGTCAGTAGTGCAAAGAGAATGCACGCTTACTGAAAAGGTTAATTATAAAATTTAGAAAAACTTTTTTCTTTTCATATTCCTCAAAGTTCATTTTTACATAAAAAAGCATGTTGCATTACATGCATCAATGTGCAGAACTTGATGCTGCTAACAGAAAAATATTTCTTATCATAAATACATAAATGTAAGACAAACCTCCTGCAGATAGCTCACCCGCATGGTTCCATTCTCCAGACTTTTCTTTTTTATTTGTTGTTATTTTTTTCACCCACATAAATAATCAAAAGAAACGACAATCTCTGCGCAAAGAAGAGATGAGGCCCACAAAAGACAGTCTGACAGCCATTTACACAACAGATGTTTTTACAGAGGGGTGTCTTCTCTCCGCTGAGCAGTCTCACACATGAGAGACCCCCAAAAGCTTCAGAGAAACGTCCAGAAAACCAACATGTAAATTTGTAACTGCCATCCCTTAGACTGTGGCGGGCCCTCGCTTTAGAGTACAAAGGGGGGTAAAAAAATTAATAAATAAGGAAAAAGAAAAAACAGGCTCAGATATACATATCAGCGTGAAATAAGTAAGTGAGGAGGCAGACTGGAACTTCAACATCAGCAGAAGACAACAGACAAAATTGTTACGTGTTATCATGAAAGGATAAGGAGCTATTGATCCAGGCTGTGGGCAAAGGCTGCAGTATTGACAGGAAGACAGAATGTGTCAGAGAAGTGATATTTCATACATTTGGCTCATTCACTCCATCACTGAGAGAAGGTGTTTGTCTGGGCTGTATATTATAACATGTGTGCTCTTTATTTCCCTCAGATCAATGGTAATGAAAGGGGGGGGCACACAAGATGGATGCCAGGGCCAGGTTAACCTATCGACTGCTCAAGACACACACACACACACATACACAGCTCGACAGTGGGGGACCCAGTCATTTATTTCTAGGGATCAACCTGCGCTTGTTGTGTGTTGAATCGCTCTGCTTATCGTGGCCATCTGTTGTAGCTCAGAATAAAAACTTGATAGATGTCATTTGTTTTTACATGTTCAGCTACTGTTTAAAAAAAATGAATGTGTCAAATTTCCTTTTAACACATGAGAAATTTAAAAAGTGACAGTATGTTTTAATTAAACCCCCACTGGACCGACCTCAGAGGCGGTCCAAGGCTCCATTGGGCCTTACACAACTCAACTAATATCCCCTTCACAGAATCTGTAAACTTCATTATATAATGTATAAAGTCAAGATATGGTTGAAAAGATTGTTAGCCCAGAACATTTTATAATACCTTGACTTTATAGCCAGGAGTACAATGTAAGAATAATTTTTATAACTCTAAAATAAAAATTTGAGGAGGGAAATCACCAGTTGAAATGCACTTTGAATTATTCTAAAAGAGAAAAAATCCAGATAATTAGGGGAAAATACTGTGAATTTACTTGAATCTACAGTTGTAGGTTATTATTTTTCTAACTGGCAGTTTTGGTGATTGTAACAAGCGGATAAATGAAGCCCGAAAACCAATTTAACCATTTAATATATTACTCTGGGAAAGTCTTTTTCATTATGAGCACACTGATTTAAATGTATCATTTGAAATATCAATATCATGCAGGTTATTATTGCTTCTTCTTTGTGGGATGAATTACTCAAAAAAAAAAAAACTGTACTTTTATGACAAATTTAGCACATAAGGAGCTTTGATCTTGACTGCACATTTTTTATTTCGTTCTAATAATAGCATTTTTAATCAAAGGTATTCTAGCTTTTGTTAGAAGTAATTAAAATTCAGTTGAAGTAAAAAAAATCTGTTTATATTTTGATGGCTGAATTCAATGTGAATTAATTTCAAAATATTATGAAACCATAGAGGATCATTGGTTTGGAGTTCCTTAAAACTTGACACATATTTATTTATTTTTTTAGTTTAAATACCTAAATATATGCTTTTGAAATAACATTTCTAATAGAAAAAATCCTGATGCTTTCCATGAAAATAAATCCGTCATTCATTAAATTAAAACTTGAGAGCGAAAAGTCACTATTTTAATGTAAGACTTGCTATCACTAAAAGAAAATATATATATAAATAAAAATGATCAGACATTCAAAATGATTATGCAAGGTTGCCATTGGCAACATTTCCACTGGAGTGACACTGTCTCTTGATAGTCTTGAAAAACACTTTTTAATGATTTGAAGACAGCGCACTTCCTCGTATAGCTGCGATTTTGTTTGTTTTGCAGTTTTCACGGCTCTACACACTTTATAAAATGTCCAAAGTTTATCATTAGAATCTAAACCAGAAAAACCAAGACCCTCACCTCTGCCTAAAAAGTTTAATATAACCACATCACTACTGTATGGTGTTTCTGTGTCTAATGTTATGGCCATTAAAAACCTACTCTCCAGGATCGTATGGTGTGCCATAGCATTTTTATCTCCAGAAAAGCCAGGCGGCAAACAATGCAAACAGCCAGCAACATTTTGGTTACATATGCAAACTCTAAAAATGCCATGCATACTGGATATCTGCAACACTACTTCAGAACCAACATGTCCCAAATACCCCAGTGAAGACTGATTAATTACATTACTTAATGACAATCAGGTCTTCACTTATGAAGGTTCACTTCCTTCAGCGTTCTAGAAGCTAAAACCTAAGGTGAAATTGACATCTTGACCTACTTTCTGAAAGATTCTACCTGTATGTTTTATGACGCTCTTGCAGCATTAAAATGTCACTCTTAAGATCTTAGTGAATCATAAAAAAGTAAAAACAAAACAACATTGTATGGTTTATATAAACAAGTACTGGTTTCTATCATGCCATCAAATCTGTGTGTTCATTTTATGCTTCTAATTTTTTATTTTTTTTTTTGCATTGCAAAAAACGATCAAACTAAACTAAAATGGTAAATAATGAAATTAATGTTCCCTGTTCTGTCAAATAACAGCACAGATTTTCACATATTTTATCCCAACAAACATGCACTATTCAATTCACATGGTGACAACAAAGACACATTTAATTGAAAGACACGACATGGCCTGATGTTACATAGTTTAAGTTCATTTTCTAATATTTAAACTTAATACTTGATTTCAATGCATCATTATACATAGCAAGGTAATGGCCAACCATCCCAGGAGTTTGTGCTAAATTTGTTTTGTTTTTTTTCCACAAAACAAAAATCTAATCTGAAAGGATTTCATTTTATTTGTTTCTCAAAAGCAATCAATCTTTTCACAATTCTTCTTGTTCTGCATGATATTTAATGATGTTTTCATCTAGTTTCTTTAAAATAATTTTTTTGAAATTAGGATGGAAAATACTTCCTGTACAAAAACCAATGCTGGCTTTCGGGGTATCACTGTTAGTATGGAAGCCCAGGGCACTAACTTTGTTTTCTTACCTGGGTTTGACTTTGCAGTTGGCTGTTTAAACTTTGAAGATAAAATTAATTTTAAAAAGCATGAACAGGTTTGAAGCTTTTTTTCCTTCAAACCATAAACCAACAAATTTATGCTTACAAGCAATCACCAGTGACTTAAAGAAAATAAAGTTGAGGTAATTTCACTGTAGTCTTGTAAAAATCTGTAAAATATTGTTTTAAACAGTGATTCTTAAAACCAAGCAGGAGAAGAAGAGCTGATCAGTAACTAAAAGGTCTGATCAAAGACAGGTTCTGATTAGAAAGCAGGCCTTGTGTAGCTGTGGAAGCTCAATCTAATTAAACTTCACTAAGCTTGATTTCACCCCTTAAATGCACCTTTTGTGTTAGTTCTGAGCAGATCCTTAAAGTGTTAAAATTTGTAACAAAACGTCTGCTGGGTGAATATGTTGATCTCATCACTGCTGCGCAGGTGATTCAACTGAAAACATTAAATAATTTGTGCCGTCGATGCAAAGCTGATCGTTCGCTGAGAAAATACAATAAAATCTAAATATGAATTCACTCTGGCTGAACCGCAAATCGAACGCTAATAAGAGAAAAGTGTTCCGACAGACAGGTCTGAGCATCATTGTATAAACTTGAGAAAAAAGGTAATTAATTTGGCAGTAAATCTTTTAGTGTTTTTGCAAGTCTAATGAAAAATGTAAAAAGATTTTTTTTTCACCCTCAGACATCACTTCAGGCAACCCCCCAATCCTCTTTGTCTCTGTGAAAATGGAAATGCGTGCCATCAGTATAATATCCACATTATCTGCACTGCCTCTACATTGTTGGAGGACATGCCTGATTGTGGAGTGAGGAAATATAAAAAGCACCTATTAAAGTTGATCTCAAACTTTCATTAAAAAAATAATTTAAAATTGTTTTTCTTTGCTTTGCTTTTTATATTCTTTATAAAGGCAGTAAGAACTGTAGATAAATCTAAGGTTACTTCAGTATATATTTTCATTTTCAAGCAAAGTTTGAATATTTTCTTAAATTTTTATGAACTATACTTTACAAAGTATGCATTTTATTTGATTGCCATCTATCTCAGACGTGCACAGTCACATTTTACTAACAGATTTAGGTGATATTTAAAATGCTCCTTTTAAGAATATTAAAAAAAAAACTACATTGCAGTGCATTATTTGTCTTCCTTTGTAACAGAAAGCATGCCAGTTCACCTCCCATATCTCACAATTCTGTCCTCAATCACTTGTTTCTGCATGTTACTTTCCTTCTTTTAACTTTTGTTAAATCAAATGTAATCTTTCTCCTTTTGCAACTACTGCATGTAGTGGTGCAATACTGATTAAATTACATCAGATAAACAGTTTAAGAAAAAAAAAACAATTATGCTTGCCTTCTACTACTGTTAAACAAAAGACTCAGGCTTCATACCAGAAAGCATGCCAATTCACCTCCCATATCTCACAATTCTGTCCTCAATCTCTTGTTTCTGCATGTTACTTTCCTTCTTTTAACTTTTGTTAAATCAAATTTAATATTTCTCCTTTTGCAACCTCTGTATGTAGTGGTGCAGTACTGATTAAAGTACATCAGATAAACAGTTTAAGGAAAAAAAACAATTATGCTTGCCTTCTACTACTGTTAAACAAAAGACTCAGGCTTAATATCTTGTTGGTAGATATGTCAGGTTGTGCTGCACTCTTTTACTTGTTATAGTTCTCTCTATGCTGTCTCGCACTCAACCCAAGTACAGCCCAAGTACACTCCTCTGACAAAGGCAATTATGTGAAAAAAAAAATTGAAATGCTTCATTTTGGGGTTGTTTTTTTTTTTCTATCTTAGCTTGTTTTTTTTTGTTTTTTTTTTTTTAACAAAGTCTGTCTGTTTAATGAAGAACTTCCAGAATAGGTCAGATCAGACTAAATCTGCAAAAGTTAAAAATTGAGATGGTCTTAATTCCTTAAAGAAAACCTAAATAATATTTGGTATGAAGTCATAAACTATCAAAACAGACATTAACATCATCAACCATCCCTGCAGGATGATACACCCATTCTTATAGTGACTAGGCATGCTTATACTTAAACAAAAACATTTTTTGAAACAAAGATCATTTTGCTTACTTGCTTATTTTTTTAGTTTTTTAACAACCCCATGTGGTATTGAACAAAAAGCCAAAAGAACTCCTGCATTAAGCTGCATTACTTAATGAAAATTTGCATTTTTGACAAAAAAAAAATCACTAAATTCCAGTGCGCTCTGAATTAAAACCTGTTTAGGTACTAACCTATTTGTTTTTTTACTTATTGGTGAATGTCTTTATTCATTCATTCACAGGAAATGTTTCCAGTATTTCCTCAAATAATGGAAAACTACATGATGGCCTAAAATGACTCAATGCCGCCATCTACTGCTTAAACATTATTATCTTAAAATGGGGTAAAAATAGAGTAATTCTATAACTTTGGTACAGTAGGAAGTTATGAGTAATAGACAAATAAATTATGATTAAGTGGCAGTTAAAAGCTCTATTGGGGTGTGGCTTTATTCATTTCTATGGAAATGCTATGAAGATTTCTCTTATCTGTGCTTCAGTGAAGGAAAGATCTGAAGAGGTTCTAATATATGTGGTATTTTGAGAGAAGATAATATTATGATATGATATTAAAAGCTTTTAGGTTGTTGTTTCAGTCATGAACACTTGAGGAGAACATAAAACCAAATAGCCGCTGTCCATTGATGGAAAGCAATGTCTTATTACCTCAGTTGCACCCGTCTAGCCATGAGCTCAGAGTTGAACCAGAGTTCAGCCAAGCTGGGAACAGCTCCTGTTTGTTTTATCAGGGGCATGTACCATATTTCCAGATGAAATACTACAGTCGGCAAGAGACACCCCGATGCAGCAGAGGAAACAATTGACCTGCCATTAATGATTCACAGGTACATATCTGCTATAATACCAACACAGGCGGACGAAACTGAAGAAGGCTCTGATGGCATCACTGATGCTGCCTCAGATAACACCTTGTTCATCAACTATGCATGGTCCTGGCAAAAGATAATAAGATAATGTCCGAGTGAGAGTCGACTTTTTATCAACCCAAGGTCAGTAAGACCGGCAGTAAGAAAGTGAGGCAGTTCAGTGAATACTTATAAGGAAAGAGAAGCTAAAGGAGCTCAGAAGATTGTTAGTAGAAACTTGTCTTAGAGGCATCTTAAAATATGACTTAAAATACAAATGAATATTTCAGCATGGTGGAAAAGGTGCATCATGAAAAACTGTTAAAAGTAACCAGTATTGGACACAAAACCATAATGAGGAGCAGACGACCAAAGACCTTCAGTATGGAAGACAAAGTATGGAATACACATTAAAAATGCCAAAAAGCAAAGCTCTTGATTTACCGGTTGACCTACGTACGTTCCTACCCTCATTTATGGTCATGAGCTGTGGGTCATGACCGAAAGAACAAGATCCCGGATACAAGCGGTTGAAGATAGTTTTCGCCGTAGTGTGTCTGGGCTCTCCCTTAGAGATAGGGTGATGAGCTCAGTCATCCAGGGAGGATTCAGAGTAGAGTCGCTGCTCCTCCATATCGAGAGGAGCCAGTTGAGGTGGCTCGGGCATCTGATTAGGATGCCTCCTGGACGTCTCCCTGGTGAGGTGTTCCAGGCACGTCCCACTCGGAAGAGGCCCAGGGGGAGACCCAGGAAATACTGGAGGGACTATGTTTCACGGCTGGCCTGGGAGCGCCTTGGGATTCCCCAAGAGGAGCTGGCTCAAGTGGCTGGGGAGTGGGACGTCTGGGCCTCCCTACTGGAGCTGCTACCCCTGCACCCTTACCCCAATAAGCAGAAGAAGAAGATGGATGGATGGATGGATGGATGGATGGATGGATGGATGGATGGATGGATGGATGGATGGATGGATGGATG
>NW_015150454.1:1940039-1981467 GCF_000732505.1 Cyprinodon variegatus | reverse complement strand
ATGGATGGATGGATTGTTAGAATCTTTTATGAATAGTATTTTAAAAATCCACAAGAGGACAATCGATAAACTTATTTCATGAGATTGGAAGAATTTTCGAAAAGCACGACTCCTACTTGCTGTCTCCCAATCTTATACACATTGGAGGGGGCAGCAGTCTAAGTGGTGACTCCCAGGCTTCCCTCTGCCCAGACACCTCCTCCACTATTATTAAAAAAATAATTATGTCTATGCGTGGGAGGCGGTGTACACCCTGGACATGCCAGTCCGTTGCAGGGCAAAACAGAGACAGACATAGATGTACAACCATGCACTCACCCACACCTAAGGACAATTTAGAGATGTCAATTAACCTGAGAGTCATGTTTTTGGACTCTGGGAAGAAGTTGTAATACCCAGAGAGAACCCAAACATGCACGGAGAGAACATGCAAACTCCATGCAGAAAGACATAGGAATGTTCAATTCTGGGAATCGAACCCAGAACCTTTTTGCTGCAAGGCAACAGTGCTACAAACTGTTTCACCATGCAAACAATTTATGAGGAAAATTGATGTCTATAAATTAATGCAATATTGAAAAACAATTGGACTGGATGAAGCAAAATAAGAGCAAAATCTAATGAATAACAAAAAAGTAAATGTTACAAAAAAAACTTTAAAAGGCTGAAACAAAATGTAAAATGTTCTTAAAATACCTCCAAAGGTATGATAATAAAAATGACACATTAAAATGAAAAGGAGGATCATTTATTAAGATGTATAAAAAAAATAAGAATTATTAACTGGGGGAAATATAATTTTCAAATCATTTTGCCATCAAAACCCTTGTTTATAGATGTTGGAGATTGGCCTGTTTTCCAGTGTAGTCCTGTTTCTCTGACCGTGACTGAGTGGATGTGCTCTCTTCGTCCTCTGGCATGGGAGCTGGCTCAGAGCTCGTCTGCCTGGCTGTGTGTTTCCTGGAAGGGGCCGCCTTTTACAGCTGCTTTTTGTATCTCTGCTTCTGTCTCCTTGAACCCCAGTCGGCCTCGGCAGATGGCCGCTCACACGGAGCCTGGTTCTGCAGGAGGTTTCTTTCTGTTAAAAGGGAGTTTTTCCTCTCCACTGTCACCACAAGCATGCTTAGTGGGAGGAATTGCACTCCAGTCAATGAGTTGATGCAATCAACTGGTTTTCCTTAGATAGAAAACTTTGAATCAATTTGACTGTATGATCTGGTGAGCTGTAGAGTGCCTTGAGATGGCATGTGTTTTGAATTGGCACTATAGAAATAAACTGAATATAATTGTATTTTCCATCTATTTTATTATTATTGTTTGATTTTGGCTTCTCACATTTGTATTCCTTATTAAGTAATTTATCGTAGGCTCTGTTTTATTTACAATAGACGACTGGTTCACATTTCCTCTAAGTAAGGTGACTTTTGATTTCTACATGTGCAGTCTCACTTTTTGGTCACTTTGCAGTAATGTTGTGTTTAATTCAAATCACATTTATTTTTGTTGTAGTCTGCTTAGTTATTAATTAAAACTATATATTTTTTTCTCTTTGAAAACAAAAGCTTTACAACATGCATCTTTCAGTGCCCATCTTTTTTACATATTCGACCATAGGCCTGCCTCTTCACTACACTGTTTACTGTTCTTGCGTTTTTGGTGTTTAATTTTAGTAGTATGAAATCATTATGTTCTGTTCTGTTTTGTTTTTCTTGTTGTTTTTTTTTATAGCCATGTGCTTCGTGACTCTTTCCCACCTTTAGCCTATCCGCGACACGCCTGGCTGTTTACACTTAGCGGAAGTGACGTCACCTGCGTTTTGAATCGTGCGGGCTAACTGGGATTGATCGAGCCTGCATAACCTTTGCACTGTTCAACCCGACCCTCCTCTCTCACACATCGGGGGGGAAACTGCAAACTTCATGTATCCATAATCTCTAACGCGGTAAATCAGTCGCTCTGTTTAAATAATCCAGGTTTCCGTTACTATGGAAACAGTCCCTTGTCTTGCTAGCTGGTTGTTTTCCGTAGCTAACGGCGCTCCTTCTCCGCTATGACTCTTACATAATATTTAATATTTTATCAACATGGTGTTTTTTGTATCCCATTTAGTAGATTAATACATTTTATATGTTGATGTTGTTTATTGAGACTCGTTTAGTGGTTTATCATCACCCTCAGCCGCTGTAATAACCGTTAGCTCTTTAATGTGCTAATAGCACAACAAAGCTAACACACAAAAGAGGTCATGATGTTGCTCAGCTGATGCTCGATATGTTCATGATGTAGGATCAGTGTCAACATGCTTAGCTTACCGGAAGAAGGGGTTTTGTAACGTCTTTTTGTAACATCTATATTTAGGCCCTAGAGTGTAGCCTTGTTAGATGAGCGACAGCTGTTGGTTTGGGTTATTTAAAAATGTCGCTGGCTGCTGTCAGTAATAGCTACCCTGATCATCATCATCATCATCATCAACAGGAGAACAACATGGACCTCCAAAAAATCATCCACAGCGCCCTGCACGAATTTATCCAGACTTACATTCCCGATGCAGACCTAAGGTAAGACCCTGATCAGAATGATTCAAATCCCTTTAAAGTCAGAATTGTTCATCTTTATCTAGATTAACTATAATAGAGCTTTGGTTACTTCAGTTATTGAACCCGAATCACATCTAGAAAAACATATAATTGGCTACTTAAAGCATCAGTAAAATGTGCCGATAATGGTTTCCATCGTTTTGTGATGTAATACTTTGAAAAGGATTTTTATATGTTAGTATTTACCCATTACAAGTATTTTTTTTTTTCTTATGTACATTAGTATAACTTTTTCCTACCCTCAAAGATAAAACTTGGCAGGCTTCAGTAATTAAAAAACTACTTTGAGTCTGGAGTACCTTCTTTTTTTATTTCGTCATTTATGATGGAAAACTCTATGGAGGACCAACTCTGCCTATATTTAAAAATAATAATAATAATAATAATAATGCAATTAATTGCCCCCAAAAACACTATAAACAAATAAATGTAGGTAGAAATTAAATTATAAAGTGGTATAATTTTCGCTTCTTTATTTATTCACCTTTGTAATAATTACCTTATTTATTTATTGTCCAATGTAATCTTCAACTTTATTTATTTATTACTTAGCTTTTAAAGTATTTATTTATGTGCATGATAGAATATTTTTGTTTGGTTTATTCTTCCTTTGTATTTTTTTACCCTCTTTATTTCTGTCGTTTTTACATTTCTGTATACATTTCTGCCTCATTATGCAAATGAGGAAGGGCTGTGTCTTAGAGGGTCAGGCCCATGTGAATTAAATGCAACTTGTATCAAATCCACAATATATTCTGCAAAATAACCGTTGATGTTAACCTTTTGTAATGATGTAATAAACTACGTGATAAAACATTAATGCTTTGTTGCGCTAACCTAGAATATCTTGCTTTTTTAAAATTTTCGTTGTTTATGTACTTACAATTTGAACAGCTTGAACAGGACACATTTTGATTTACTCTAGGAGCTCATCTAAATCCATTCACGGCTACAGAATAAAGTAGACTGTACATTATAGATTTAACAAAGCCTCTGAGATGAGGTCAAAATGTTTACACTTTCTTCCATTGGATGAAAAGGTGTATATTTGTCTTCTTTTCAAGTAAACTAGTGGTAGAAACATTGTAAACTTATGGTGATTTTATCCCCCCCCTCAATGCAGCACGCTGGATGATGTTCTTCTGTCGTACATCACTGGAGTCCTTGAGGATTTGGGCTCCCAGCAGAGCGTTGAGGAGAACTTTGATGTGGAGGTCTTTGGAGAAATGCTGGAAGCTTACATACCTGGGTTTGCTGAAATTGACAGGTAACACAGCCACATGTTGTCTCTTGGTTGGTTATATAAAAGTAAGACGAATAGAGATTTTTAAATAATGGTTTTCATTTTCTCTTTAGTGTCAAAGTTTGTGAAATGATGTTCAGTCTGGCTTCAAAGCTGGCCACTGCTCGGACATCGGGTGAGTGTTTGATTATATTTTCCTAAAGCGTTCCTTTACCAGCCTGCATTACAAACTAAATGTTGATTATTTTTTGTTGCTTTTCAGCTGACAAAGAAAACAGCGTGCCTAAGACAGGGACAGAACAGCTTTCTTTGAAACTTACTACCCTGGCCAGTCAACCAGCGCCAGGACAAGAACCTCAGTGCCTTAAAACACAGACAGAGGGCGCTACAGCCAAGGTGATGACAACAACACGCATCAGCAGTTTTACTTTCCACCTCAAGCTTTAGAATTAATATTTAAAACTATAAATATGATGTTCTTCAGCTGTCCGTGTCTGAGTGGGAGATCCAAGAGCAGCACCTGCTGGAGATGTTTCCAAAGTGCAGTTTGTCAGAAGCTCGCAGTGCCCTTTCCATTGCTAAAGGAGACATGGAGGAGGCGGTGCGACTTATCATAGAAGGGGATGTGCAGCTCAGCCCTACTCCTCTTAATGTAAGTCTCCATGATGAAAAAACTTTGCGCTTTATCTTAGGGGCTCTCCACCATTTTTAAGTTACCCCTGCAACCTGCAAACGTTATGCATACAGACTTTATTCCCATTTGGTCAAGTTAAAACCACACATTTTGACCAATTTAATTTGCACATTATGTGAAAGACTGACAAAAAGTTGAAGATTATTTTGAAAATGAAAAATCTAAAAAAAAAAGGGCTCATGAGGATCGCATCAGCCCAGCCAGTGGCTTTGCAGAACCCCTGTTTACTAATTTTACAGCTTGAAGGGTTTTTCCACATTCTTCTTTATGAAGTGGTTCAAGTTAGAACAGAAATATCCTTTATCATCCCACAGTGGGGGAAATCAAGGCGTGTCTGTGGTAAATCATCATCGCTACAGTTTCTCTGCTCTGAACTTAAGCTATTTCTTTCTAACACATGGGTGTGCTTTGATCTAAGCCTTTCAGTCTTAGCTCTTACTTTGCACTTAGTGTTGTTTTCCTGGATGGAGTTATGTTTCCCTTTTTTCAAGTGTTTGGAAATCGCTAACAGGTTTTTTTTTTAGTGCTGCACTGTGTCCCTTTTATCAACAGGTTTCTTTGTCCCTGCATGAGAAAAGCCTCCCATCAGCATGGTACCATGCCATGTTGTGTTCATCATCAGAAACTTGCATTCATACTTAGTTTGAAATAACCGATACGATGGTCTTTACTAGTTGACTGATTCCTGAAAGCAGTTCATTGATCTGGATTTATGCATTTACTTTGGGACTGTTAAAGGTGTAGTGGATGTTCTATTTCTGGGTGTATCATCTAAATAAGTGGTCCTCTTAATTGTCAAATATTCTGGTGATATGTTTACGCAATACCATTCTACTTGCTCATCCCCATTTTCACTTACTGGTGGTGAGTCTGACATAGTGGAAAAATTGCAAATCTTTTGGAAAGTAAGTTTGTATGAGCGATGCAAAAGGAAACTTTTAAGCAGAGCGTGCACGAGGAGAAATGGGCTCATGCATGCTCTCGTACACGTTTAATAGATGCTCCCTCTCGGGAGCAGGTACAGGGTTGTGCATGTGCATTTTTAATATTTTTTTTAAGTGCAAAGGGCGGTTCTTTTCAAAAATCCCTCACTATACCTTTAAACTAAAATTGGTTCAATTCGAATTAGAAAATTATTTGAACATGTTTTGACTCATAAACGATGCTGTATTTTTGCTGGTCTGTAACATAAAATCCCAATAAATGCAGTAAAGTTTGTAGTTGTTGCATAATAAAGAATACTTGTACATGCCTCAGTAAACAGCTGAGTTGATCTCATTCTGCTGTCTCAGGTAAACCAAGGGAAAAGCATTTCCTCTCTTGCGGACCAGAAACTTAAAGAGAGTATCCTTGAGAAGTAAGTCAAATGGTTAATATCATGGCTGTAAACAGAAATATCCTCTCAAGTTAATGTTCAATCTCTCTGTGCAGATACATGCTGGTGGACAGTGAGGAAGATAACAAAACACATCGGCCTGTCGCCCCCAAAGATGTATGATTCTGAGCAGATTTCATCTTCAGGAAGTTTTTTTTTTTTTCAGTAACACTTTTTGTCTCTCTTAATCAGGCTCCAAAAAAGCTTGTTCGCTACCATGGTAACCAGGTGGTTACAACAAAAGGTGAGAGATACCAGCTTGTGAAGAAAAACGAGGATGACGAAATGAAGAAGACCTACGTCAACCTGAAGCCGGCCCGAAAGTACCGCTTTCATTGATGATGAGCTCCTGCAGCTAGTAACAGCATTGTTTACACTACTCCTTTATCCAGCTCATTAAACCGGAACTTGGTGTAATTTTTTTTTCTCCCCAAGTAGTAGAAAGCATTTTGTCTTTTCAGTGTGGGAGTGGCTTATTTTAAACATTTCTAACCATCATGCCTTGAAAAATATCTTGGTATTTTAGCTGCGTCGCTGATGCTTTTCAAACTTTTTTTCATCAAGCTGTTGTAAGTTGTTTTTTGTTTTTTTTGTGTGTCAGATTTATTTTTGGCCACCTCAGCAGGTCTGATGTTGCACTGACAGCTCTTTTCGGGCAGGAATTATTGATCCATGATATTTCCTAGTGAGCATTTCTATGTTTGTGAATAAGTGGTGCTGCCGAAGTTAATTTAGGACATTAGAGGTCTTAGTTTCTTTCCCCATCCCCCATATATTTCATCATGGTTTATTATAGAATTTTGCTTAAGCCTTTAATTATGTATGTTGTGTTTTTGCTACACTCCAAAACTGTATTTTATCTGACAGATTTACAGATTTGTAAGTTATTGCACTGATCCAGGGTGAAGGCAAATGTCTAAAAAGAAAGGAGTCTTAGTATGTGTCTTTATTACTGAGTAGGGAAAAACTGTATATTTGTTATTCTCTACTGAGCCACTTTGACCACTAACAGATTTGGCTTCGCCCTGACAACATAAGTCTAATTTTCATCCATCATATTTACTGAAAAAGCTAAATTAATGTAAACGTTTGCTGGAAAGCAAATACATTTTTTTTTCTAGAAGTGAACAAACTACAACACCGTCTTATGTATTGGAACATGTGGTTTTTGGTTTCCTTCAATTCTTCTGTAAATTGCAAACCTGATGAGTTTTATCTTAAAGCCCAGATCATTTATTTTTGATATGTAAATAATTATGTTGGCAAATCCTTAAATACTTTGCAGCGGTGTCACCAAAATGTTAGCTGCCTGTATTAATTTTTGGAAGCAATGATTTGCAAACCTAGCTTAAACTCTTCATTAAATTTGAAATGGCTATAGAGATAAAATACAGTATATCTGTTACTGTATGATGTATGTTCACGCCTTTAATTTGAAAAACCTCTCAGTTTAGATGATGATAAACAGTTGAGAAAGCAGGAAAGGCTATTCATTTTTCAGTTCTCTTCAACATAATGTTCAAATAGTGATGTCTTAATGTTGTGTTTATCAGGAAACGGTAATTTATTGAAGCTGGATAAAAAATAGCCTCTGTTGTACTAAAACCAAACAAAAGATATACATTATACAAACCATGAGGAAAAGTTGGGATACCGTACCCCCTTATAACAAGTCTGAAAAATGTACTTAATTACTTGCATTCTCTCTGGGATAATGTAGTCTGTAATCATGGATTTATGAACATCTTACCGCGAGTTTGTTCACTTATCATCAGAAGAACACCAAACTAAATCTCAGAGCTTTAGAGGAGGAAATCCTCCAATGAGTTATGTTCTAATCAAGCACTTGATATAATAATATTCTTTAAACATTTTCCATTGTATTAATTGAATTTTACAATATTGTTGAATTGGTATTTAAAAACATACATTTTTTGGAAGGGTCCTGAGGAGAGGATTCTTCCCACCTTTTAAACAGTGTTAATTATGGTATTTAAAAAAAAAATGCTTAGATACTATCTGAGATTGAGGAAGTTATTGTAGGAGATGATTATGGCAGAATTCTTTTTAATGGTCACACTGGATGCAACAAATAAATACTTGATAAAAAACTTTATGTAATGCCTATTTTCATAATTGATGGATTTGTGCCTTTCTTTGATTAATTGATTAATAATAGGTAGGTAAATAATATGCTTCATAGTTATTTAATACAATTTGAACCAGGTTAACTTAAAACTGCCACTTTTGCTCTGGACAGAGCATCTTACAAAGGATATTCACCTTAAGGTAAAATGTATTAGTTGTTTGGCTTCTCTGTTTTTGGGGTGGTTGTTTTTACCAAATGGAATGTTTTCAACTCTGCATAATCAAGTAAACCATTATTTCATTACCTGCTTATTTTGATAATCAATTGATATTATGAATTGCTGTAACATAAGCAGGAATGTTTTCCAACTATATGTTGGAGGTTTCATCCCTGGATGAGTTAAACTCTTATCAGATGTGTACAGTAAATCTTCAAAGCTGATAACGTCGGTCAGAAAGTATGATTCATTGACTTAGAAGTCCCTATGATTGGTGGATATACTGAATTGTTGCAGATATAACATTTTAAACCCCTAGAAGCAAAAACATACAAAGAAGATATGGAAATGTTAAGACATTTAGGTTATTGTAAAATATGTTGCACTGACAAACAAGGCCTGTTGTTGACAGCTGAAATAAAGTAAAATCTGAATAACGTAATTAAAACAGCAGTGGTTTGACCCCTTGCTCTCAACACATAAAATGTATATTAACACTGATTCAACAGGTTTGCAAATCATTGTTTTATTTAGCCTTCTGTGCAACTTCTGGAAGTTGGATTGTGTTCATAAAGATGAAAGGTGTTTGTTTTTTCAGGGAAACCTAAAACTACTGTGGCTCTTGTCTCAGTTGTGTTTGTGTGTGAATTTTTGCCTCACTTGCAACTATTGTAAAATGAGTGAACTCCTTTATTCTTTTGAGTTGTTTATTTAGGACAAATAAGCTGATGTGTTTCTTCTTTTCCCAGGATTAACTATTTATATTCCTCCTCTGTTTGATGTAACGTGCAGCTCTTTGAATCCTATGATCTGTTATATCCCTGACTGTATAATAGAACTGGATGTTAAGATGATGTGATGTTATATTTATCATGCAGTGGTGTTACTGTAGATCAAGGAGCAGACCTTTCTGAAACTGTTAATATTTTTATCTTCATCATAGCTTCTGATAAACAATTTATAGTAAACCTAACTTTTGTAGACAACCATGGGCTTCCTGTTTAAGGTCTAAAAGAAATTATTCAGATAAATCCGAGTGAAACATTTTACTTTGCATGTCCACTTATTTTCAACATCCTAGGCAATCTTTAGAAGTAGGATTGCTTTTTAATTATTTTCAAAGAAAAAATTGGGTTTAGAAATGTTAGTATTAATTTGGCTTTTTTTTCCTCTTTCAATGTTCTAAATGACAAGTCAATTAAAGATAAATAAATCCAGTTTTACATTAAATCGAGATGCTTTCTTATAGTTTACCAGTTAATTTAAAATGTTATCCATTAGTATTTGTGCTCTGGACTTGCTGTTCCAATGTTCAAAGGACAATTTTACCTCCTCTTCTAACGATTACCTCACACAGGATACGAAATTCAACACACATCACTAATTGTGTACTTTTAACCAAATATTGTACTACCTGCTTTAAAGAGTACAAGTCTGGGATACATTTTTTTTTATTTTATTTAAAATGGTTGAGGTAAATCCAGATACTTTATTCGGTGTCGGACTATCAGTATCAGACTGTTCTATTTAAACAAAGTTTAACAATTTAGGAGTCCAGAACATTATGAAGGAAGCCTGGAGATGTTTGATCTTACATGCCCGTCTGCAAATAAACTTTCTCAATAAATGTTTCACCAAAACAGCAGAAGACTCCGTATTCCAAACAGCATTAATGAAACACTTTCAGATTTAAAGCTTTTTAATTCCAGAGTGAAAGCAAACACATTCACCATAATATAGAAAAGTTTCAAATCAACTTCCTTTGTTGTCATGTATCCTATCAGGCAAATACACAGTAAACAATTCATCTAGAAATTGAAACACTTTGATGTATATTTTTCTAACAGATGAATTAAAACTCAATAAATTGAATAGAGTGCAATTAATAAAGAAATATATATAAACACTATTTAACAGGATGAAAATCTGCTGGGACTTATTTTCTGAAGTTTGCATGGTGAGAAAATAGTGTTTTTGGCAAACCACATATTATTCTGCTTTTTCTGTCTCAAACTAATCTGCAATATGCAAAAAACTTCTGGAAAAGGTTTAAAGAAAGGTATAAACAAAATCACATGTCTAAGAGGCCTTAGAGGGAAATTTAGTCTCCAGCTGGCAGGCTTGGTGTATTTTTCAGGGTGATAAGTGTTTATGCCGGATGTAAGAAAAGTCCTAATAAATGCATGTCTGATCATTGATAAGCTTAAAGTGGCTATAATGGAGCTCTTTTAAAGTTGTGTTTGTGTTGCTTAACTATTTTATTTCTAATCTGAAAAAGAAAATGGAAAAGACAAACTTTTCCAAAACTTGACCACTAGATGGTGCTATAAGCTGCACAACGACAAAGCAGTAGATGATCTTATTAGCTCATCAACTGGTGGCATTTAATATTTATCATTTGTTCCATTAAACTTATCGTAGTTTTGTTAGATTTCCAGCTAGTCACGTTTGTATGCAAAGCTCCGTCTTTTATAGTTTGGCTGCAAATTCAACAAAATCTAATATACAAATACAAACAAAAGCATTTTTTTAATTAATACCTTTAGCTATACTCAAATCATACCTTTATCATCTAATAACTGAGTGATTTTTATATTCTTTCTTAATTATCGTGAGTCTTGTTGATAAATGAATGCAGATTAGTATGAACTGACATACCGGTAATGCAGATAAAGTTATTCTAAAGAACATTTTTTTCTGTGAAAACGAATGGAATATTGGGATTTCAAAATTCATCCCTTAAGATATGAAATCTCTTTATGTCACCTATATAAGCAATTTTTACTCATCTAAAACACAGAGGCTTCCTCAAAGGTACAAATATCAAAATTTAAGGCCAAAGCGGAACTTGTAAGACTTAAGGAAACACTGATTCAAGGAAATATGTGTGGAAGTCTTCACTCCAAGGGGGGGAAAAAGGGAAAGAAAATAATCCTCTTAGAGTTGGTTAAAATCCCAGTGGTGTAATTCATTTCCTGACTCCGTACCATTATTATGACAGTGGCATTCTGAGACAGAAGCAGAATGGTTTCATGTTGGCTGATTGCTGCCATGCACTGCTGCTTAGCTCCGACGACAGAAAGCGTACTGAAGACACACACGCTTCACATGCAAACAGTTTGTGGAGCAGTCCGTTCAGCGGCTTGGAGCTCTAACTGAAACACTGGTCATATCTCCCTTTGATCATCGTTTTTAGTAAAGGCCCAACCTACAGAGAAGAAAGAGGAGTTTACTGTTTCATAAAATCGCAAATAATGCAGCACTCTGCCCTAAATGTTCATCTTCTGTTGGTGGAAAAATCAAGCTATCCATTAATATTCACAGTAACTGGGTTGTTGGGAGGGTCTGTATCCTGGAGGGATTTTATTTTAACATTGACCTAAATATAGATCATTTTTAACTACTCTAGAAACAGGCAATGTGACATTCAAGTGCAAACATTATTCAGATGATTGTGTTTACACTGCGCTTCGTTTGCAACAGTAATAGCAGCAAACAAATGTATGTGTATATATTTTTTATTTACCTCATGTGGATCTCCAAGTGCTTCTCCAAGCATCTTCTCTATATTCCTCATGATAGCAACCTTCTGATGAGCTCGCAGAGGGTATTCTATCTTCTTAGGCGTAGGAGCTCCCTAAAAAAACACAATTAGACAAAATGGTTAAAAAATGTATTGAGAATCACACTTTCTTTTATTCAAAACAGCTTTCGACTTGAACATCCGTACTTTGTACCAGAAGTTAACAGTGATGGTCACTCCACCATTCAACAATGACTCGATGTGATGCCACCTTTAAAACAAGACAAAAATGACTGAAAGAAACCATAAAAAAAAACATGTTTTTTCTTCTGATAGCTTGTTTTTATTTGAAGATGAAATCAAGAGAAAGATTTTTTTTAATATGCAGTTAGAAAATAATGAGGAAAAAAAGCTTAAATAGAATTAAATCTATCATTTTTAGAGCAAATCATGTGCTTGTTGTCATTTTATATAATCTTTCACTTTTAATCTCGGGAAAACTGAATGTATACATTTGAAGAATGCTAAAGAATAATTGTAAGTAATTAAAGCTATCATTTAGAAATACAAAAAAATATATATATTTTTTTCTGAATCTGTGAACTATGTGACTGACAGAAATGGATTATAAGCATGAAATTCGAGCTTAAATCATTTTAGAACTGAATGGTGATTCCAGTGTCCTGCCAAAAAGTCAGCAGGCATTTAACTGTGAAGGTAGTATGGACAATTTCTATACTCAGTCTCAACACATTCTCATAACTTTATGTAAAAAACAAAAACTGAATAGTCTCATTAACTTAGGCTTACTGAACATCTGGCTTTCTTAAACTAAAACAAGATGAGATGTCGCAGAGGTTAGCTTGTTCTTCCTGAGCTCAGCTGTCTGCCTGCAGGGCTGATACAGTATATGGCTTCCACCTTCTGTGATACAGTTTCAGTTAACAGTTCTATCTATTTTTATCCAGAACAAATTTTCCGTTTATAATGCAAGAAGATAAACTGAGTTAAGATCTCGTTCAGCACAATTTAAACTTACACAGTTTGGTGGTTAAATGCAGAAAACAGGAAGATCAAAAGCATGTCTTACCAATACATAGGGATGTAGAGAACATCTCCAGGTCCCACAACAGCTTCATACCCAACAGTATTTTTAAAATTTGGAAACTTCTCATAGTTAGGGTTATCAAAATCAACCTAAAAAGGCAGAAGTTGTTGAAAAATATGAAAGTATGTCCTTAAGCTTAATGAGCCACTTTTAAATCTGGAGAACAGCAAAAGTTACTTGGCTCTGTCTGTCACAGGGGTGATGAACTGGGTAGGGATAGAGACACTCAAACTGGTCTGGAGGGAAGAGGATGCATCTCTTGTGGCCTTTTATCTGTGCAAAGAAGTTCTGCTGCTCGTCATAATGTGCTGGTGTCACGTTGCCTGTGAAGTTTTAAAACATATATGATGCTCAACATTTTGAAATATTCTACTGTTTCCTTTGAAAGCCTCTCTGAAGTTAATAGAACAGGAATGTTTCCACACACAGGTGAACTCCATTTGCCAATAAGGGTTATGGAAACTGCATTACAGAAGAGAAATGAGAAGCTCACCCTCCATGCCAACAAGCAGCAGGTTGGACGTCAGTGCTCCCCAGTTTCTCTTGGCTTGCTGTTTGTTGATCCAGTTCCAATTGAAACCAAGAAAATCGACAACAATCTTCTTTCCTACTGTGTCATTTAGTGTTTGCTGCAAATAGACTCTTGAAACACATGAGGAAAGAGACGTGCTTTAATTATGAGTCATGCCATTTCACAAGCAGATGGCTGAAAACATTCCCTAGTCCGGCTAATATTAAGTGTTGCAAAAAAGAAAATGGCCTTGTTTACAGTGGAGTTTAATGTTGAACTGAATGAGGCAGAAGCTGGAAACCCACGAAAACATCAACTTTAAGAGTTGGCAAGTTAATCTTAGTATAGTAAGAGCAACCAGATCCATCATGTCAAAGGAATAAGCCTCTCATGTGTATAACTGCTTATTCACTGGCTCTGTATCAAAGACATGTCTTTTCTGCAACATTTAGCTGCCAGAGGTTAAAAATGCACAAATCATTTACCTCTCATTTCCTCCTTCCTCTTCTCTTTTATGCATGCTATCCACAAACTCTGAGAATTTCATTTCCACTCGACGGGATTTGGGAACAAAGTCTGTAAAGTTGCACATTTTCTTCTCATCATAGTAAAGGAATTTGTGGTTTTCCGAAATGTAAACAGAGAAGTCTCCATTTCCAATGTTCTCCTGGAGGTATGGGATATCCCATTTCAGAGCTGGATATACGAGGTTTGTGTCTGTCAAAACCACCGGTTCCTGGAAGAAGATTAGGAATACTTTAATGAAATGTCAAAACAAGATGCATTCTGTCTGCACACTTAAGTGGAAGTAGGAACTAAATCTGAACAACCTAAAGCAGTTTTCCTTTGATTTCATTAGTTGATTCTGACGTATAGAAGGCTTTTTTTGTACCATCTAATCCTTAGAAAACCACCTTAAAAGGAACACAGTCTATATGATAGACTATGCGTTTATAAAATAATATATAATCATGAATAATATCAATAACAGATATGAACCAAAAAAACTAGCCCCACAAAAGAACACAAGCTAAGATTATTAGGCACAGAGGGGAAGTGGCTAAACTTAACATCACAAAAGCTGCTTTCATCCATTTAAAAAGGGGAAGTCTTGCAGATGTCCAATAAGCCTTGACATCTAGGTGGTAACAGACATTTTTCCATCGACAGTAAAATACACTGGGATGAACAACATTTAAATTATGCTGCTAACAGTACTTTGCAACCATAGGACAAGCAGCAGTTCAAATCTAAATTTTAATTTTCAGTTACACTTTTTATTAGGGCTAGGTAAAGAAATCGATTTAATCCATTTTGAATCGATTCCTTTACATTTTTGCTAAATTGATGTCTAGGGAATGAGATTGATTCGTTTTAGTGACCCGCGTGAAGTTCACATTCAAATAAGCAGGAAAGATGCACTCAAGATTACTTCAAGCCAGACAGCTGCAAATATTCCCAACAGGTTAACTGAATACATTAACAAATGGGGGCTGACCGGCAAACACCCTGTAGTTGTTACAGACAACGCTGCAAATATGGTTTGTGCGGTGGAGATAATGCAGCTCCTGCATGTCTGCTGTGTCACGTCTGCTTGGTCGAGTGAGGCTTCCCTTTTTCGTTTTTCACAAACAAGTTTGCACTTTTGAGACAGTTTTGTTCACATCTCAAGTTTAAACTGTCTGATTTACAAGTTTGCACTTTGTGTTTAATGAGACAGGAAAAAACAAAATACATGAGTATTTTGAAACACAGTTGAACCACTTTCTTTATTGTAAAAACAGATCGAATCAAAATTAATAGATTTAGAACTTTATGAATCAAAATCGAATTGATTCAGGACTTTGGCGAAAAAACCCAGCCCTACTTTTTATGCTTCTGCAATATAAAAAAAAAACTGAAGCAGCAACTGTTAGTAGTAAATAAACTTGCTTACTGTAAATCATTTGAAGGTTGCATCTAACCCTATCAGATAATTGCACTTTAAAAATGTGATTGTATCTTGTACAATTCATTTTAATAGCTATTGTATTTTGCACCTATGACAAGTACTGATGTCAAAAATGTATGTAATAAAACAACGTAGTGAGGGAAAAAAATAAAAATAACTTTTTAAGAATAAAGCTATCATGCAGCCAGCTATCAGTTAGTGCTGCAATTTCTTCTCCAATTGCTTAATTTGTGATTTGGTTATTAGTTGCACAGTCCAAAATTGCTTCTAGCAATTCCAGATATTTCCTAAACTGTCCATAAAAAAATAAAAACCGTCTATTGATTTTTATTTTTCCCCCAATAATGATGTTGCAATATCCAATTTATCTTTGTGTTTAATTAACTATTTTAATTAAACTGTGTAGCTACTTTAAATTTAAAGGGATTTTATTTATTTCAAAACAAGTAAAATGGTTCATTCTTTCTAAAAAAAAAAAAAAAAAAAAAAAAAAAAAAAACACTTGCATAATTTGATAAATATGAGCATAAATAGCCGACTTCCATGATAAACTGGGGGGAAAAAAATCTGGATTTCAGGTTTAAAGCGTAGTATTTCACAATAGAGAAAAATAGAAGTACCATCATTATTATTCAAATGTATATAGGCCTAAGCATCTTATTTAGATTTTTTTATCTACTTTTTAAATATTTCAAATAAAACTTAGAACATTAATGCCTTCAAAACCTCCAATTTTAAAAGTTCTTATAATAAAAGTTCTCTAAAGTTGAAAATTTTCACTAACAAATGTAGCTAACTAGTCCACGGTTGTAAATAATACCAGCAAGAGAAAACAAAAATTGACATGCAAAACACTTTATATTAGAGTTAGTCAATTTATTTTGATGAATTGCAAAAACTTAAAATGCAAAAAGCCTTATCACAAAAACCTTTTGCATCTGGAGGTTTTTGTCATATCCTATTAAAATAAATGTAATCTATTTTAAATAATTTAACTATTTAATTGCCGTTCAATGTTTTGCATCTGCATTAGTTTGCAAACTATAAAATAACCAAATATAACTGCAGTACATATATTTCCAAAATTACATTTTGCGATGTAGGTGCGCGTGCTGCGCGTGCATGCGCTCCAGGGTCTACGTGACTAAATGAACGTAGCCCGTGGTGCGCGCTCCCGCGGCCCGGCCGCCCGCAGCGGCTCGGTTTCACTTTCACCGGAGGACGCTGAAAATCTGCTGCTGCGAAACCCGTTAGAGGAACATTTACACCAGCTGGTCTGCGTTCATTTTTCTATTATTAGCAAAGGCGATAAAAGTCTGAATAATGTTACAGATCAGTGCCGTTAAGGCAGATAAATATTGCAGAGAGAGAAGACTATTTTATTTAACCTGATGTAAATTTCTGTTTGCTACAACAGGTGTACATATATATACAAAGCTGATAATCAATCTGGACCTTCTTTTAATTAAAAATGAACATAATCGACCTATAAAATTAATAAATGAAGATATGTGGTAAGAATACTCAGCTTTTAGCCTTAAAATTTATCCTTTAAACCTAACAGCTATTATCATAATACAACTATTCTTTCAAACATATAAAAATCTAAAAAAAAAAAAACTACAACTTCATTTATCACAAGACGGATTTAAGGGTGGATTTTAAACACCGCACAGCAACAGAAGTACACAGGAAGAGCTCCTCAGTAGCTCAGATTGCTTTAGCATCTCTTGTGCCATTTTCTGAAGGTCATTTAGAAAGGAGGAGTTCACTTTTACGCAGTGATTAATGCTATTCTTGTATAACAGTTCTCAGGAGATTAACATCGCAGTGCAGATCCATAAAAAACAGGAAAGCATAGGAAAAGGAAACCTGGATGATTTTGAGTCAGTACAGATGTTTTGCTCACATCACATTTCTGTAAATGTTGCTGATGGGAATACTATGAAGGTGTTTTAATATATAGCAGTCAGTGTAAAGATAGGATACAAACAGCAATGAATCTAAAATTGTGTTTGCACATTTGGTGTTTTGTAACACAGCTTTAATTTCGGGGCATGGAGTTCACTAGAGCTCCAAAGGTTGCTACAAAAATCCTCTTTCTTCCATGACGACTTAATTTAGCTGGTAGATGTTCATAATATCGTGCTCCTTCTTTGTTTTTAGGATGTCCTGCAGATCTTGAACAGGGTCTAATTAGTTTCTTTAGCAAAGCAATGGTCACCTTGGAGGTGCGTTTGGGTCTTTATCATGCTGAAATACTAGCCTGTGACCCAATTGCTGCATTGTTCGCTCAATAAAATTATGGCTCCGCACTGCCATTGGCACTTATGCAGCACCAAACCATGACTTTTCCACCAACATGCTTGACTTTAGTAAACCATACTAGTCTTTTTACTCCTCATCTGGTCACCCAGTAGTTATGGACCATCTGAGCCAAATATCTCGCTCTCATCAGACCAGAGGACCTGGTTCCAGTAATCCAGGTCCTTGGTCTGCTTGTCTTTAGGAAACTGCCTCCTTATGCATTATCTTAAAATGCTTCATCTTGAGATGACAGGCATGCAGACCATTTTGATACAAGATGCCATGTATGGTCTGAGTACTGACATGAGGAGGGAAAATAACCCAACTAACCGCAATCTGGACATGTTAACCTTGAGGTGTTGCAGGCAGTGTAGGCATTAATATGTGATTTCTTATGTGCTGTCCCACTGAATGTTTATTAAAATGTCAAGGTGGAACTCATTCTAGTGCAGTACTGCAAAATTTGATTTACTTGGTAACAAAATGCAACTCCGTCTGTGCTTGTTACACAAAAGATGAAATATTAAGCAATACATCACCCTTTGCAAAAAGCAAACAGCTCATGGAAGGCCAGGGAAGTGGGGATGTTTGTACATTTTTGGGAACTGAAACATGGTCAGCAGCATTTATTTAAGTAAAACATACCATTTTAAGAGAACAATGCCCTAGCAGAGAATGTGCTATTGAATAAAGACGTATTATTCTGTTACATGAAAACAAAATAAAAGATGTTAATTTAAAGCTGATGAACCTGAAATGAAAACAACTACACAGACATGAATAATAAAAACTCCAAAACCAAATGTAAACAAAGGCATAATGTTGTCGGTCCTGAATAGACACTCTGCCAGATAAAGTGCTTATGTAAAATCAGACGCCAAACAAAAACAAGAGTTAATGAAAAATTAAAAAAATTTATTTTCTGACCTTAAAAATTTTACAATTAGTCAACTATAAAAAAAATAAATAAATAAATTTACCGCTATTGCAAGCAGCGCCAACCAGATCAATTAAAGTAGTTGGTCGATTTTTAAGTGATGCTTTTATATCTTTAAGCACTGTTTATACTACAGTTTAAAGTCTGCATAAGAGCTAAGGACCTCATACTTGCTGATCAAGGACTCATCAATCAATAGTTTAAACCATCGCTGTTACAGTGCTCTTATCTTTTGATGAGCACTGCTTGTCAGCTGTCTAAAAGAATGGCACTATGTGCTTCCCTCACATACAAAAATAAACGTATTCAGCTGTTTGTAAATCTTTCTAGACACACAAACCCATGATTTGAAATTTCCCAACTGTTAACAGAGCGGGGGTTTAAAACAGAGCAGAGAACTGGAGGTTGACCCACATATTTAATGGGCTTTGCCAAGCAGATATTGTATGAAATACTCTTTACATAAAATCTAACAGTAGAAAATCGGTTGTTTATTGTCTAATCTTATTCAAGTGTATATTTAAATAAATTCTGAGTGGTATAGATAAAATATCTAATTAATCACATAAAATTAGGACACATTTTTCAATAAATTATATACCGGGTAGCAGTGCCAGTAACTGCATCATTCTCTACATTTTGTTTAAATATATTACTACAGAACATCTGTTTTAGTGTGATCATTTAAACATGAATTGTAGACGAAGGAATAATTTAATTCCTTATATGTGACAATTTTGGCTTATTTGGTTCAAATAAAAGGGTGAAAATCTATTCAGATCTTCTGATTTACATCAATGCTGCCCCACGATAGTCAACAGGTGCATTCAACCAACTGATGTGTAATTAATACTCTGGATTTAGTCGAGCTAGATCCTTAACAAGCTTCCATTTTGCCTGGATAACATAAAAAAAAGATAATTTGCCTTACTTTTAAATGATTTACATTCACCTTAATGGGGGTATATATGCATTTTATAAATTCCCCAATTCTCAAGATGAATAATGGAAATAACAAGAGGGAAAAATAGCACAGTAAAAAATATCTACCTCAGCGTCTTTGCACTGAATTCGTGTCATCATCTGTTTGTTCCCTAAATCAGAAATGTCCCAACTCAGATCTACATCAACTTAGATCTACGCCACCTCAGATCTACGCCACCTCAGATCTACGCCAGCTCAGATCTACGCCAGCTCAGATGACTATATATGACTATATTTGTCATATCAGTATTAAAATATCTTCCACCAACTGTTCCTAGACTTTTAAGCTCATGACCCACAATACAAGACGTGTGGTCCCAATTACCAATTTGTGTATTTTTAAGCCAATCACACACAGACATAATAGTAGCAGGAACATCAAATATATAGTTTATATTTTAAGTTAAAGTATTTTTTTTTTTTCATTTATCATGCATAGATTTAATCTGTAAAGTAATTTCCAGTCTGGGGATCAGTCTAATGCACAGATCAGGTCTGTAATTAGTGTTTTTATACATTGTATAGTATTATAAAGCAAATTTAACGTTAAAGTACCTATAAATACTTGACCTAAACTGCTTTATACTAAAACAGTGAGTCAGATATCCTGTTTAAAGCAAAGGCTATATAAATATCCAACGTAACATAAGGCAAATCCTAAAAACCATAAAGAAAGTCATTCAAATGGCGTTTTTAAAAAGTAATAAAAACGATCAGAATGTATTCCTTCCTAAGTTTTTACTGTAACTGAAAGTAAAAATAATTCTAGATTAAATAGGAACCGTGTCAACATTGTTAACCCCTTCCTTCAATCTAAAATATAATAGATATTAACTTTTACTATCAGTACCTTTCCATTTCCGTGTTTATGCTTCTTTAAATTGAGCTGTCAGGTGAAAGGTTCACTTTTATTTATATATATATATACACCTAACTGCAGCGGAGTTACCTCGTTGTTTATGAGCATCTCTGCCCTGGGATCCGTGTAGGACAGCCGGGGAATGGGCTTGGTTGGGAAAGGGTATTTTCGGAGCTGGGAAATATCCCAGCCTCTACTCTGGACGTCGGAAAAAGCCGCTCCTCCGTCGCTCGCCGCCGCCTCGGCCTCCGCAACAGTCGCCGCTGCCATGGTGGTAGGACGAGCCCCGCTTCAGCTGCTTCGCCTCGGTCCTCCTAACAATGACAGCGGGGAACAGCTGCTCCTTTAAATATAAATAGTACTAATGTGACGGAAACCACTGGGACAGCCCCCCACCCTCCCTGCTCACGTGTATTAATAATTTAATTAAATTCGTGAGCTCCTGTCAACCCTGAGGCTATGGACACAGCTCTGCTCCGTAGGTGAATGTTTACACGCTGCAGTGACAGGCAGCAAACAAAACCACAAGCTTGAACGAGCAGGAAGACGTTCTCATAAATGAAGGCCACCAATATTCTACAGCGCCCTCTAGCGTCTCGGGTCACACAGGTTCTCCCCATAATTATAATACTGAAAAATAGAATGGTATAGAAATTCCCTAAACGGGGAAATTCTGGTGTTTACAGCAGCAGAAAGATTATTTTAAAAAAATCTCACACAAATGTGGACCCTAGAAAATGTATAAGAATAACATACTAGTGAAGATGTACTGTTAATTTTATCAATATGAAACTGTGCATATGGAGAATAAATAACCAATATACAGCTATGGACATTTTTATAGTAATGGTTATTTGAAAAAAGCAGCAACAACAGAGATGTGCAAAATGGCAGCAGCATGTAATTTAATAACTTAGATAGAAACTGTGCAAATCAGCATGAATATAATGACTTACTGAGGTTGCGGGAACAGTGGTGGTTATAGAGCAGGGAGTAACCCATTAAAAATCAGCAGGCTTTAGCCTGCCCTGCAAGGCTTTAAACCTGGGTTTGAATGGCGACAGTCATTCTCAAGCACATATCAAGGTGGATCGATTTCTATTTTTGATTATAGTCATGGTGCGGAATCCTGCTTCACAGCAGCAAGTTGAGCCAAACATACTCAAAATGTGCAGGGTCATCTTTGAGCACGCCATTTCACTTTTCTCTCACCAGTTCACTGCGGTTCTTCCAGCAGACCACACTTTCTTTCACTTTTTCTCATTGTCTTCTCCCTCTTTCCCACCTCCCAGCTTGCCACAGGGTTGCCTGCTGTGTCTTAAAGTGGCTTTCACCAGCAGTCTTGACTGACAGCAGCCCATTAGCTCATTTGTATCACGTGTAGCCTGGTCCCAGGCACTCTGGAGGGCTTTACCGTACAAACAGGAGAAGCAGCGCAGGCAAAATTAGATACTGCCGTCGGACAACATGCCGTAATTAATAAATTTAGAAATGTTTTAAAACAGGTTGGGTCCGGATCCGGACCGCAGTCGGCTAATCTGTGACCTCTGCTTTATAGAGTGGACCAAGCTTTGGCTTAGAAAACATGCAAATTGAACTGGAAGAACGGGTCCGCCCTGTTAGAAATGGGGAGTTGTTTGGGTTCTTTGTTAGCGTGCAATGCCTAATACTGGTCTATGCCTTTGAAAGAGGGGTCATTGGAGGGAATTGTTGGCCTGGCTGAACAGCCAAGATGATTTGTCCCCTGTATGAGGGTGAGGGATTTCGATGAGAGTGGGAAGGAATCAGCTCTACTGCTGCATTGTAGGTTTTTGAAAGCTGAAACATAAGTCCACACCGTCTGTTTAAGGTTGTTTTTTTCTTTCTTTACATAAATGGCTTCCTTCACACCCCTTTCAAACCACCTGTCTTCTTTGTCCAAAATGTGAACATTCTGGTCCTCAAAAGAATGTCCTTCCTCCATAAGGTGTAGATGTACACAGCCCTTTTGATACAATCAAATGATTTCATGGGCAATCCTAGAAGAAAAAAAAAACCTGGTGCCGACCCTGCCGCACCCCTGGTAAATTTGGCCAAGAACTGCAACTGCTTGGTGCATTCAGATCCTTTTTATACTTTTTACTCTCAGGCAAAAGCAGAAGCAACTCCGCATGATACTGTATGTTAGCATTTTGCAGGGATTGTTTAAACCAATCGCATGAAAAATTACTGATGTTAAATTATAAAGCTAATAATAGATGATTATGAATCAGAATGTGTTTTGTTCTCATCTGTATTTTTTTTTTTTATCTAACATTGTTTGCTTCCTAGTTAGAGACAGTAATATTGAGAAGCCACACCACAGGAACACCTGTCTGTTAGCTGACATCAAAGTGAGCTCACATGTGAAAACTAAGCTGGGGAGCATCAGTTTAGACTGTGGTACAGCTGTATAAGACTGTTTTCTTGCACCCATGTTGTTGTTTTTTTAAGAAGAAAAAAACAAACAAACAAATTAAACTGATCTGCGGCTCCCTTAGGTGCAGGATGCTCAGATGACCTCTTCATGTTGAGCCCTTTAGCAGTTCTATGATTGCCCACAAAAACTGTTTTATTTGCCTACTATGTATCACCTCTGTACTAAAAGCTCTTTATCAGTCTTGGGTATTTTTCACATTTCTGTTGAGGAATTTCATTAGTCTTTGTTTGTTTTCTTATTTTTTTCTTTGTTTTTTTTTTTTTTACTGACTATTTGTCATAATTAGCTAAATTACATTTTAGCAAAGTTAAGAAATGGATAGGCTTTGATAAAATGTTACAAATTTCTAAAGACACTGTTTCTAAGTTACTCACATTTCATTTGTTGTAAATTTTATATTATTACAACATTTAAAAAGACTTATTCAGGAATAACTGTTATATCAATAATGATAATATTATCCCCTTTCAAATGAGGACTTTCTGTATTTGATAACATTAATGGTTATTGGTTGACCTCACTGGTCAAAAGAGCACAAAAGTGCATGTACTTCCTGAGGGGTATGAGGACGGCCCACCTGCCCCAACCATCCTCATACAATAAAAGTTGTATAAGTCTGTCTAAGTGTCTTAGAACTGTTACATTATTCTCTTTCAAAAGAGGACTTTCTGTATTTGATAACATTAGTGCTTATTAGTGTATACCACTCACTGCATTAATGTATTAAACTGCAAAAAGTGCATTATTTTAGCCAGTCTGCTATGGACATTTGACGGAATGTTTTTTAAGCTTGTGATTTTTCTAACTTAATCTATTTTGGTTTGTTGAATGAAGTTTTGCCCTGTTCACAATTTTTCTCCATCATGGTATGGCTTTTTTGTGGAAAAAAATATCTGAGTAAAACATTTCTGTAGTGGTAAGTTACTAACGCAAGAGGGCGCCGTTTCATCAGTAACCTGAGAAATCATACTTTGATCTGCAGTGAGCTGCTCAATAAAACTTCATCTTCAGTTGACTATTAGTAAATCTTTTTAATATAAATAGTTTTTATTTTATTAAACCTAATATTCTTTAAAAAGATAAAAAGTATTTTTGATTTATCAAAGGAGGTCCTTCTGTCTGGAGTATATAATGTGACTCTCTCCATACAAGATTCTCCATCCATCCCTACATTACTTCTTGCTCTTTGTTTCAACCTATGTTGGTCCGGATTTCATGTCTGACCACAGTTAGAAAAATATCTGCCCTATTTTAAACTGTAAATATGATTTTATACTTAAACAATTCGCTTAAAACTGTGAACTTTATGATTTTAAATCTGGAAAACTGTTGGAACAGATAGTTGGAATGTGTCTGAGTTTCAGGCATGGCCCTTAAAGGTACTATTTAAATTTAAAATTCCAATTTGACTTTAAAAATATAACCATCTTGACACCTCCCAGAGCAAGTGGAAAGGAAAACGATGTATATTTCTGATGGTGTTCACCACAGACAGAGACTAATGATAGCAACTATGTTTATCCTGGAAGCACTTTGTGATGAGTCAGGGGAAGTCTCCAGAATTACCGAACATTTAAACCTTGAGAATAAGTTTGAACATTTCAACTTTTGAAATTTTTTTTTACATAAAAGTTTAGAAAAGGTTGTGATCTGTCTGAATGGATGGCTGTGTGCTGGTAGGTCTTGTGTGGCGCAGAATCTCCTTATGAGAATGATTAACTAAACAGCCTTCCATCAGTCCACTATATTCGTCTCCACTACTTTATCATTGCTTCATTTAATAATGTTCTCAGCGAACCTGCTGGCAGAAAAACAGTATTTCTGCTGAAAAAATAGAATGACACAGAAGCTTTTCATTTGTTAACATTTGATTCCCTACATTATATTTAGCATATTAGACTAAAGGGGATTACATGGAATATATAAGCCTCACTTTTTTGTCTTTATTTGTAAAAAAAAAAAAAAAATGGATGAAAATGTGCTGTGACCTAGAATACAGTACAAAAAAATGTACCTCAGAGATGAAAGTTTAGGAAAAAAGGAAACAAGGGGAAAAAACAGATCTGCAACAAAAGCCAGGGATCACAGTAAAACGTTACCTTAACATGCAAAGAAGAATGACTTGTAGATTTTTTTTTTTTTATGCATTGTAGATCTGATACAGAGGGAGTTAAAATGAGCTGGAGTGGCTCAAAAGACAAGGTCTGGGAATATGTGTATTTATGTATTAAAATACAGCTTTAATGAAGATGAAACCAGCATTTACTCAACAATTCTCTAAGAACACACCCATAAACACGTTTTAATTGATCGGGCAGGATTTAAAAAGTAAATAAAATCCGACTCATGACACATGAGCCAAAACAAATGACATTGCAGAATATCTAGTTTCATCATTCAGTTTGGTAGGCTCAAACCAAGCTATGTCTATTTTTGGATAAAAATGTTTGGTTTAAAAAAAAAAAAAACCTAAGCAAACACCTTGATCCAATATTTACTCATGGTTATCACAGCCCTGGCATTACTGTTTAATCACTGTCCATGTGATCACAGAGATGGACGCCCTGTACCTTGTTCCAGTGGCCTGATTAACAGCTGAAGCCCTGCTCTGAATATCACACTGGCTTTGATGTAGAGGTGACGCATCAGTAGCTTTGATCATTGCCACTTTGCAGTTTTGATCTGTTGGGGATAAAATAAGCATGCACCATCTCTGTTTTAGGGATTTAACAGCACTTGATGGCAGGTCATGTGTGTTTTCTCTAACATAAGGATTAATGTGCAGATTTAAACTGCAGGCACACACTTAGGCTCCCTGATGGGTTCCCATGCCCAGTGTTTCCTGTGCATATCAGTGAGGTGACCTGAGAAGAGCTGATTCCCCTCACCCTCATTCTTTGGAGATATCTAACTAGGAGGTAGGACACCCCAGCGAGGCTCAAGAGGCTTAGATCTCCACTCTGCAGATTGCAATAAACCAATGTGCCTCTGCTGTCCTTTTTCCATCAGCATGTCTCAGAGAACTGCTGAAAATGGAGAATTATAAAACCCATGCATCTTTTAAAAGATAGCTTTTTTCCTGCAGGTGCTTTTTCATCTGTACTCATCTGCTTTCTCTTACATTCACACTGACCCTCGCCCCTTGAGGTGTTGTGGGTCTAAAACCTCTTACTCATAAATCCCATTAGTCAAGGATTCTGGGAGGGATTATGAGTCTTATTCCCAGCTTCCACCGTAAAATTATCACCAATTACCTGAAAGATAGAAGTTCTCCGTTTTTTGTTTTTTTTTGTTGTTTTTTTTTTTGGGGGGGGGGGTTGCCTTTTTTTTGCCTTACATTTTAAAGAATCACTTACATTGATAAATATGAACATATTATGTCTTGTCCCTTAGACTTTCTGAGCAATATCAGACAACATTATAACATCTATCATGATGTTAGACTAAAATGGAGAGTCAAATCTGTTAACAATTTGACTGAAAGTCTTTGGGTCCCTCTGGTTTTGACTCCTCTCCTCCCATCATCTCACACTTACGTGTCTTTAAAGATTGGACACGGCAGGACCAGCTTGGGAGACGGAAGTTTGGACCCCAAGGTCAGAGGTCATGTCACGCTCTGGGGTTGGGGTGGGGAGTGGTAGGATGGTTGGGGGGTAGATTGTGCATTTGAGTCATGATCAGCATTATGTTATGTCTCACGGGTTCATTAATTTCTACCTCCTTTTCTTGCAAGGTTATAACAGTGTGAACACTGCATACAATTAAGATTTGGGAATTTATTTTTTACTGCAGAAGGGAAAAAAACTGAAGGGAAACACAAGAAAAGGCAATGGTGGATATTACTTACAAAGGTTAGATGATCAAGATTCCTTTTTCATCTTAGGAAAAGAAGAAGCCTAAGATCAAAATGTCTGAAATGAGCAGAAAGTTGTTTTAAAAATCCTGTAATATGCAAAAGGCCCTAATTTCTTTATATTTTGCATCCCTGGAAGCAGACATTGAGTCTTTTAAAGTATTTTTTCTATATGTTGGCTGCCTAAATGCAATCTAGTACCAAACCAGTTTGAGGTTAATTTATTAAGCCAGTTAGCTCCAAAACCTAAAGAATGAACCAATTATTCGTCTACACGTCTTGCAATTGCAACTCACTGCAACAATTAGCCATCAGCATCGAATCATTTACAGGTTTTAACACTTAGAAACAGATTCCTATGACTTGAAACAGTACAATACAGAACACACAGAGTTCCCACGGATCCTTAAAAATTCTTAAAAGGCAATGAATTCTTCAAACTATCAAACTAAGGCCTTATTTGGGTTTACAATGTCTTTAACTTGCCTTATGCATAGGAACCCTTTTACAGGCCGACTCACATGCTAATCGTTCGTGTGTGCCCACATTTTCATCTACTCTGAAAGAGTAGAAAATGTATAGATCCCACAAAAAAAATAATTTTATTTATTAAGAGAACAAGTTATCCAAAGCAAGCTCACTGCATGTGAATTATCACATCTCTCTCAGTTTAGTAGAAATGCATTCTGCCAGATGTTACGTCTAGAGGTGACACAAGCAGCTAATAGGTTTTTAGGACAGTCCGTTTTGCCTAGAGCTAGGTTTCTTTGGATTTTTTTCTTTAATAGATTAAATAGTCTTTTAAAACCTTGTTTTTATTTACTTATAAACTCAGTTTTACTTTATAATTGATTCAGTGATGTGAAACATTCAGAATGAGCTTTATAAGAGAACAGACATTCATCTAAAGCACTGTAATGCAAGTCTCTGGACAGTTGCCACATACACAGCGGCTTTGATGAGCTGAATTCAGAATGTTTGCTCTAACTTTAGTTTAACATCCCTCATCAGGGTGCTGAAAGAAGCTTTGGCTCATTTGCTGTTTTCTCTAACACAACAGTTTGTTGACGTTCTACAGTGCTACAGGGTTCCTTTGTTGGTAGGTCGCCTCCCCTGGCAGAGCAGTCCAGTCGGCCCAACGGGGTCATCAGAGGAGAGGAGAGTTCCGATTATGATCATTATTTGGTAAATAAGATGTCAACAAGGTGTAGCCTTGACACTTGGATGTGTAAAAGGAGGAAGGTGCAGAAATGAACGCCCCCTTCTCAAAGGGACCTCTAATCTCTCCTTTCATGTCTCCTCCTCGTCTGAAGGGTCTCAGCTTTGGCTGCCATGTGCAGGTTCACTCTGGCTGCCACTTCTTACGTGCAGGTGGGGTGAGTGTCCTGGCAAGCATGTGTTTATAAAACTCACTTGTGTTGGCACAATACTTGAACTAACTTCTTTTGAGCGAACAGTGTGAATCTGTGCAAAGCCTTTTCCCAAAGTTCTTTAGGAGGCGACGGCCCATTGAGAGGAGAGAAGAAGGGATTACCTTCTTCGACAGTGGTGCATTTCCGAGAGAGCTGATTAGCTCTGCATTCATTGTTAAATCGAGCAAAGGAAGGCCCTAGAGGAGTGAAAGGATCCAGATCCAAATAGGTGGGCCAAGAAAGAAAACAGCCGCAGGAAGCCTAGCACAGGCAGACCCAAAGTTTTCCCAACATTTCTCCCCCCACCCAACTCCTGAGGAGGTGCAGCGTGAAAAAGGAGATTAGCATACAAAATTAGAGGCAGAATGATTTTTTAGGGGCAACTTGCTTCATGCCCTCCACCCCCAAGGCCCTGCTCTGTCTGGACAAAGTTAATTAAACTAGTATTAAACAGTGAAGGAACTTCCAAGCGCTCAACGAGGATTACCATGATGAAGGAGAGAACGGGAGGTATTTGTTGGGGCGTAATTGAGAAAGGCGTGAAGGAAGGCGAGTTTGCTGGATGGCTTTCTTTTCTCTTAGGTTCGCCACAGTGGGAGCAGAGTGAAAAGTGAGGCTGTTTGCTCCGAACTGTGAAGTATTCATGTCACAAAGAGTATGTTAAAGAAGGATGAGTACTTTCTTCAGCCTGAATGATATGCACTATTAAAGGATTTATTATTCTTTCATTACATTTTAATAGAGAGGAAATGAAAAAAAGGACACTAACAATAAAGCAAAACTAGAAAACAAATGCTGTGCAATAAATTAACAATATACAGTACAAAGTGCTTCATTTTTATTTACAATTAAATACATCAAGAAAGTAAGGTCAGGGTGAGCTAAGTGATGGGGCAAGATAAAGAAAAAAAAATATTGGCATATTTGTTTTAAAAAATATATTTCAGAGCTGATCGAATGTTTGTGAGGATTTCAGAACAACCGTTGCACCAAATTATCTATATATTTTTCTTTGTAAAAGTATGAGAATAAATAATGTGAAGTTAATGAGAACCTTTTCAATGCCATGTTACTTTACAAAATGTTGAAAAAATATAAAAATATATCTTTTAAATACATTTAGGCTAAAACAAATCTACAAAGTTGTCTGATTTATCATGAGACTCTGCTCATTTTTGGAAAAAAGGTTTTAACATAAAAAAGAAGCGTGACACTTTTGATTCTGGAAGAAGTCATCTGCAGAGTCCAGATGTTTGATGGAGCTGCAGAGACTAGAAGAGATGGATGCATGTGGAGGAATGACGGAGATGCTCAGTGCTTCTTCCTCAGCCTGAGGTTTTTTCGGCGAATGGTGGCGCTTTCATACCTTCCCCTCTTACCTCCCTTCTTCACACAGAAGTACTTGGTCACAGTCTTTCTGCACTGCTCACACTTCACCGCGCAGCACCAGTGGAACTTGCAGTTGCAGCTTGACACCATCTCGGCTTTGCGCTCCTCCACAGCCAGCCCACACTCTCCACACAGCCTCCTGCAGCTCCGCTTCTCCCACTTGTTTAGGTTCTTGCCTTTCTTCAAGCATTCGCGGCCCTCCATGCCAGGCAGGCCCAGTGTACGATTCTCCAGGCAGTAGTCAGGCGAGTCTTCGATGTGAACCAGCTCCTTGCGGGAAATGGAGTTAAAGGTCTCTGCAATGGCCCCACGGCTGGCTGCGCTATTCCCAGCTCCTCTGAGGAGATCCACCTTCAAGGCCTTGTGGTACTTCTCCTTCAAGTAGTTCCCAACCTCCCTGAACTCTGGCAGCTGCAACCAGCAGGTTTGAGTGGTGCAGCTCCCAGAAACACCGTGGCACTTACAGGTCTTCTGCATGGTCCCCTTCACAGCCTTCAAACACAAAAAAGATAAGACGCAAATCATGATCTTGTTCCTCTAGTTCACTAGATTTTAAAGACATTGATTACATCACGGTGTATATTTTATACCTATTTTCCTTAGTGTTTTATTTGTGGGGTGTTTGGAAGAAATTATCAATAAAGTTCAAGAAGATTTATACCTTTCAGAATAAATCATTTAGTGCAGTAAAAACTTTATGTGTACACAAATATTTGGATGTACATGCAATGTTTGTTTTGTTTTTTTACAATAGTTCAAGGTCTGAAGTCCCTTGCAGAAGTGCTCTCTCCCTTTAAGCTTATCCACATTTTACCACGCTACAATCATAATCAAAATACCTTATTATGGTAAAGAGGTAAGGAGATAGTGAACAATTTCAAATGTATTTCTGCAAGTACAATTACAACTCATTTAGCTCTACCTGGTTGCACCTAAATAAAACTTTCCTGATTTGTAAACACATTCAAATAACGTATAATTTAATATCAGTATAAACACAGCTGTTCTCTTAAGATCTCGAAGGTTCGTGGAAGAAAATTATGAGCCAACTACAACATGTAGCTTGAGGAATGAATGACACAGGTTAGGTAATAAAACAATATCCAACTTGCAGAACACTGCAGTATAAAACTAACTGCACACCAGCTAGAACAGTTTAAGCAGATGTATAAATCAAACAAGATGAGGGCAGCATAATGTTGTGGAGAGTATTTTATTCATCAAAGGTTGATTAAGTTGAATATGGGTTAATGGTTAAATAAGGCCTGCAAAATATTTGAGGCTTTGGAAGTTAACATCCATGCTAGACAAGGACGCTAAGCAGTCCAGTGAAATTATTTGGATAAAGGCATACCCATGTGATACTGTGGCTTAGTCAAAGTCCAGATCTAAATACTATAAAAAAAATCTAAGCAGGACTTGGAAACTACAGTTTACAGATGCTGTCATTGTAATATGGAACAGCTCAGGTTATTTTGCAAAGCAGAATGGACATTTTATTTGGAGTGTAAATAACAGATTCATTCCACTTTTTTCAGATGTCTATTTGTAAAAAAAAAAAAAAATCTTTCAAAAAACTTTTTTCCTGTTTCTTTTTATGAATCCCATAAAATCCTAATGAAATCTGATGAAACTTGTTCTCAGACATTATGCAAATCTTAGCTCCTACAAATCCATTCAGATGGTACAGTACATGTTATCTACATGCAGAGGAAGGTGAGCATATGGGTGTGAATTTGAACTTGCATCTGTCTACTGATTTGTTGTCAAATTAACAATCTGTATTGTCGAAACTCTCGACATGACTGAAAAAGAATGAATGCACTGAACAGAGGGCAGCTTCAAGGTCTGCAGCGTCGCTGTCATCTTCTGTGTCGCCTGACTTTACCCGACACAAAACAGATGTCTGTTAAAAAGGAAGGGTGCTTTGTTTTCATAAAGAGGTGATGAACTCTGCACTGAGGTGAGGCTGAATCAAAGTTTCACATCGAGTCCCATTGTCCCCCCCTGAATAAATAGGAGTATTTATTTAGCATGTCCCTTGTCAACATGTTTTCCTGCGAGTAGAGACCCAACGGAGAGTCCTATTGAGTTGAGGAATAAAAAAAAGGATTTTTTTTCTCTCTTTCTATCCCCATTTTTTTCTGTTACAATGATGCTCCAGGTGCCATAAGGATCCCAGGGCCCTACAGGGGGGAGCAAAGGCACCATAAACAAAGAGCACTTCAGTTGCACTCCTGTGGTCCCTTCAGGCTCCCCGAGGGCCAGACAAAGACCAACATAAATGTGGGATCCTTATTGCAAGAATAAAAACTAAAACACTTATTTTAAGGAAGTGGGATAATACAGAATGCTTTGCAATGTCTGGCTCCCCAGGATCTCCAATTAAGCTTGCACCAGCCATCCTGAGATTCTTGAGCTTAGGTATTGTCATAAGGTGCATTCAGCGCTGGTAAATAGGCCCTTCTGGTACACCGAACACACTGTTATTATTGGAGACGAGTGGCACCTCACTTAGAGATCTGAAAGGGATGCTTGGGTGGCACACTCAGTGTAATGCTGAGCAGGGATAAAAAAAAATTATTCAAAGGGGGCTTTACACTATGCACATGGTTTGAAGACCAAAATTTCAACCAGGTTGACCTCCAGTTAACAAACTGGCTCTATTTAAGGCCCCCTCAGCCTCCTATGCTGCTGGTATATCCTTAATTTCACAACTATTGGAGGGAATTCAGAGGACTACCTTCCGCCCAGCTTCATTATTGTGAAGGTTCATGGCCGCCCGAGCATCTTGTCCAGTCTCCAAGGCATCCACAAACTGCTTAGAGATGGCTTCACCAAATCCAACGTTATCACTGCAGCCTCCCCAGAGCCAGCCATGACCACCTGACATGGACAAAGGAACAAGAATAAGGATTATTTTTAAGCACAACGCATCTTATTGATACATATATACAAATCCATCCCAGTCTCTGACCTCGTTGTCCATTTCTGGTGTCATCACAGCCGCAGTTGTCAAAGTCTCCAAGGCTGCAGTTCCTGGTTAAGGTGTACATCACTCCAGCAGAGCTGATGGCATGGACGAATGCAGTTTCTCGATTTGCTGTTGACAGAAAATAAAACGTTCAAATATGTTCTTTCTGTAATGATACCGGTAATTGGTTAGAAATAATAAAATCTAACCCCAAGTTTAGTTTTGTCAAATTTATATTTTCTTAGGAATGAGAAATCTGTCTGATGTCAATTTTAAGGCACAATTAAGCAACCCGTAAAAATGCTTAAACAAAACAGAAAAGACAAGGATGCAGGCAAAGGTTTCCCGAGACGCATAACCCTAGTTTCAGACTTCAAACCTGGGCACTGATGCAGTAAACAATGCCCAGCTTGTGTTGTAATAAATGAGCTTCAACCTCAAATTTAAAGGTAATAAGAAGCCTTATATATAGAGTGACATAGTGAGGAGAGCAGTGTCAGGATAAAGAGACTTAAATGAAGCTGAACTTGTGCTGGAACATTGAAAAGTGCTTTGCATTGGGCCCAGTCTGTGCATACTTCACCACTGTCACAAGTGACAAAAAACTGGGATTTAATATACACATTTTCTTGCATAAGTTATTCTGTTCTGGTTCAAACCAGCATTGTTATTTTTATTTAAACACAGAAACATCTGGTATCATCAGAGTAGCCTCCTCTGTATAAGTGAGCCACACAATACTTTTAAATTTCTCACATTTCACCACCAAATCAAGCTGTGTTTAACTTCCTGAGGATTGAACTACAGAAATAGCTATAAAAATAGCAGCTAATGGTTTATTATGGTCTTCAGGCATCAGTAAAGCTTGCAGATGATCTATACTAAAGGCGTACAGATCCGCAAAAGCTACAAAATGTTCTATGCAAAATATATTTCTGATTATCAAACCATGCACATGCAAAAAAACAAGTAAATGTTTTGATAAATCCCACCTGTGTGCACAAGGCTTCACCTTAATGCCCCTATTCAACCATAAATGGACCATGCAAAGCACTGCATGAATGTCATTGTGTATTTGAATGAGACAGCTGATCATTGTTTTTTTATGGTTACCAATGGCAACCGCACAGAAGTGCGTAAAAAAGTGCAGTTTAAATGAGGCAGAGATACAGTAGGTGTATTGGTGACTGAGGTGGAGAGTTATCAATGTGTTTGGCAGCTTCAGTAGTGGGGTGACACATAAAAGGAAGTCATTTAAATGGCAACAAGAGCCTGGTTAATGGAGTGATCACATTTACAAGGACATCTAAGGAACCATGACATATTGAGGCATGGATAAATGGATAAATTCACTTTTATTTTGCTCCTTAAAGTTGTCAGGCAGAGAGCTGATTAATTGTTGAATATGTTTAACACCTATGTTTTATTACCAGAAGCAACAGATTGCAATTATATTTTAGAATTAAAAGTAGAAAAAGCCAAAAAATCTGGAGAAGCTGCCCATCAGGCTGTCTGAAATATGGGGAAAGTGTCTGGCTACTTTACCCTTCTATATTCTATTATATAAAAATTCCTAATCCCACTATAGATAAGTGGATTATCTTAGATCTTTAATAAACAGTCACGTGAAGAATAATCTCTATATAACTATATTATTTAACTTTCCCTGTCATTTAAAATGTATGGGTCGTTTTGTGTGAGAGGCCACACATTTCCAAAGCATCTTTGTTTTTTGTAGACTCAACCTCTGAGTGAAAAGTGACATATACAACTTCCAGGCTCTGTTCTAATGTGCGTTACCCAGCTCAATATATCAGGCCCCAGATGTTGTACTAGCACAAAAAAAAATTAAAAATTAACCACATCTGCATATCTTTTGTTAGATTATTAAAAATATATATTTTTAAAAATATTAAAACAACGTATTTAGTTCCCTGGTCAATTTTATGCGAACAAACAATAGTGCCCTTGGTGGTCTGGCTGTTTACTCCCTGCACAAGACATCTCAGCTCTCTTGTGTTTCCTGCAAAGATGATCTTTGTGGCAAAAGTACTCACTCTATTCTTTTACAGTATGTCTTTTAATCCACTCAACACATTACAAGAAAATAGACTTTAATACATTTATATGGAACTTGTTCATTTTTTTAAAGGTCATGTCTTCATAGGGTTTTTTTTCCAACTATTTCTAAAATTATATATGTGTTATAAAAATTACCAAAAAAAGACAGAAATGAATTATCCCTTATAATATTGATAGTTTTGATAGAATAGAATAGAATAGAATAGAATAGAATAGAATAGAATAGAATAGAATAGAATAGAATAGAAAATCCCTTTAGTGTCCCACAATAAGGAAATTCTGGTGTTTACAGCAGCAAAAAGATTATAGATCAAAATGGTCACACAATATGGACCTTAGAAAAATGTATAAGGATAACATAATAGTGAAGAGTTAAAATATTTTGATGATTCAAAACATGGCTATTTGCCATCATAGGCTTCCCAGGGATATAAAAAAAAAAAAAAAAGTTAAAAGCATTTCATAATTCCAGCCGTGGAATTTATTGGGACATCAGATATTCAGTACATTTTTCACTGTTAAAAATATCTTTGAGCTTTTCACAATTTATTCAGGGTTGAAGCACTGTTTTTTTTTTTTTTTTGACAAATGAAAAAATTAATTACTTCTCAACAAACAATGATAGCACTTACAGAATGGCACCACAACAAAATAAATACATAAAATAAAGCCACAAAACTGATTTTAAATGTCTGGAAAGAGCCAGTGGGTGCTCTTACCGCTGCGCAGGCTGCTGTGTGTGGACAGCTGCAGACCTCTCTCGGGGCAGTTCCAGCGGTCCCATGCAAACTGATATTTGCATTCATCGATGCCACTCTGAGCTCCTGCTGCAACGCTGCTGGAGTAAATCAGGTACGCCTGCAGCAGAGGCACAGACATGACAGGATATTACAGGCATAAAACCACAATACAGGCCTCGCACATGAGGCAGGAAGGTCAACAGATGGAGCACAGAAACGCACTCTTTGAGGAGGACTCAATCTTTGATCACTATTTTCCTTTACTTTCTGCTTACGAAGCATACATTACATTTAGCACAGTAACTTAACTTTTAGGAGTAAATAAAATGTAACTTTGATTAGCATTTTTTATAGTTTTCCATCAATTAAAATTGGATTTTTCTTGATTAAAATAGATTTAATCTAAACCACATTTAAAGGAACTAGAAAAATAACACACCTCCTTTGAAGATGTTTATCTTGAGACATTTAATTAATAAATAAAACTAAATGAGAAAAAAATGAATGAAAACACAAATCTCTTTCTGCAATATAAGCTCAATGAGCTAAAGGTTTTTCTCAGAGCTCTACACTCTGGGCTTGGCTTTGGCCTGCTGCTCTACAGCCTGTTCAGACTGCATGAATGATAATATAACTAATATGTCTCAAGTGGCCTTCAGGGAGATGGAGTACCTCCTCTTTCACAGGGATCCGGCTCACTAATGATGACCACCCACAACAGCGCTGCCTGCCCTGGCTTTTTAACACACTCAACCATTGGAAATACACAGAGCTGGCAAATAAGGTCAAGTGTACCAAAAAGGTAGGAGAAAAAAATATCACAAGGCGCCAAGAATATCACTGATTTAGTGCTTTTGTTCTATACAGACTGGCAACCAGAGCTTGTCAATACACTTGAGTTAAGATAATACAAGAAGAGGTTTATCTCTCTCTTTCACTGAAGGAAAAAAGAGGAGGGGAAGATCAAAAGAAGCCTGGCTTACCTTGGGTCCGGTCATCAGGAAATTATTCACTGACCTGGAAAAGGAGACAGCTTATTTCAGTCAGGAAAGCTCAGTGTCCACCACAAATTCCTTCACTAGCATCTCTCATTAGTGTGCTTATGGACATGTGAAACTGGGATACCATGTGGACATCCATATCTCTGTGAACAGCACTGAGTTATGCGTTTAAATGCTTCCAGGCTGCGCTTAAAGAAAGGCAAGCATTTGTTTTTATCCTTTTTTGCCAGTCAAATGGATCTGCTTGAAAGAAGCTGCATAATGGAATCACACATCAACTGAACTAGATTTAGTCTCTAATCTTATTTAAAATCAGCCAATTTAAGCAGCACCAGTTCACAGCAAATTTCATCATCTAGATGTTCTTTACAAGAAAAACAAGGACGTAACTGTTTCTGACTGCATAGAAACGTAGAATCAAGTATTTAGAGCTAATACATAACTATAATCAGACGCAGGTTCAAACAGCCTGATTCTAACATATTAAAGGAATAGACTTAGACAGACTTTATTATCATTTTGTACTCAGAGTGGATACAAAAAGAAATTTCGTTCAGTAAAGCTCTCAAGACATTTTTATTTTTAAAAGTGCAGCAGTGATAATGTAAATGATGCGCACGGCTTTCTGCTAAGGGCCGTAGTGGAGAGACAAAAACTTTAAGTAGGAAATGTAGAATTTAATTTATTTTCCCTTAGATAATAATCTCGGTGCATATTAATACAATGCTGCAGCTGCTGTATGAGACACAGAGTGAAATGAATAAAATATTTGTTTTTTTAAGGAGTCTGGGCTGCAATTGATCCTTTTCTGTTTAAAGTCTTCCGTATCTTAATTGGTACCTTGGTGTGTTTCTAATAAACTGAGATTATTTAAAAAACAGTTTGAAACAGTAATTCTGTTTGCAAAAGCAAACAAAAATAAGCAAGGCTTTCTTGGTATCAAGACCCCATCAGGTTGAGATAAATGAGAAAATATCTAAAATCTACTTTCATTACACCAAAAATAAGTTATCATACAGCAATTATTTTTTCAATTTTATAAATATACCTATAATATCATATCAGTTGGCTAGTTCAGTTGGATTGAGATTGTTTAGTAATAAATCTTTCTTACAAGATGCAAAGTAAAAAGGTTTTGTAGGCCTTTATATGCAATTTTTAAATCAAGTAACTTTTTTCAGTGATAATGAGCGAATTGGCAACCCCATAAATTCTGTTCAGTTTGATTTATTTATTTTTTTTTTTTTTATTTACCACCAACCTTGTTCTCTGTAGAAGTTGTTCCATACAGAAAACTTAAAACTGATTTAATAAATCCAGAAATATGTCTGATTTCTGTGATTTTTGCATTCAAGGACACATATGAGACAGTTAACTAGTTGGTATTAATTATTTGGATAATAAAGCTATAATATTATGTTATAAAGAGAACTTACCAGCAGCAGTAGAACCTCATGTGAGTCATAAGAATGAAAACGTAGAAGCAAACTTCCCAGTGGACAAACATCCTGACAGGTAAGGGGTATAGCTGTGCTCAGAACCAGGGATGCAGAGGAGACTGGGAACTCCACCAGGATTCAAGGAGGGGGCTCTGAAATGGAGCCGCTCTCTTCCCAACAAGAGATTATCTGCTTAATTAAAGATTTTCCCCCCTTTATAGTTCCCTGGCCAATCAGGAGTATTGCACCGAGGAGAGACTGAAATGATCAAAAGGGCACCCTGGGCCTTCAGGGCCGGGCAACGGTGGCTCCCCTGCCTCCATTCAGCAGCAGAGGAAGATCTGCTTAATCCTATAGGAAAGTTGTAACACTGATCCCTAGAATTCCACCTTAAGTAAAAGTTTACATAAGATATCTATCGCAGAGCTGATTGCGAGGATTAGCAGAAATTAAAATGGATCATTGGGCCGGTGAGGCGTCAAAATGTGTAATAGGAAGTAATGTGTTGTTTAAGCAGTGATTGAATCAAGGCGGATCGCTCTGAAACTCACACAGATGCGCTAAATTAAAGGTGTTGCATATTTCAGAACATACGGCATTGGAAGTACATCAGAAGACCGTATTTCCGCTAAATTTGCGCCACAAAAGCAGATTGGTTTGTTGCGTCCAGATGTGAATCGAAACTAGAGGTGTAAGAATAGTTTACATTGATTTATGTTTAACTTTTTCTCATTTTATGTTTATAAATGTTTTATAATTTTTGTTTTTTGTCAAAGTTGTTTCTTTAGGAGCATCGGTTGCAAATTAAAAAGCAAAGCGGGAAAGCGAAGTTAGATCAGATAAGAAACTTCCACCCCTAATCCAGATTATCCTTTCCTAACTCTGGATGAGGGGTTATTCCCCAATAACCTCGTCTGACCTGCAGGTCTCTTTCCTCTTGTCTCAGGCTGGCCTTTTGCAAACTTCTTGTGTGCAAATTAGGATTAGAGAGAGAGACTTAGAGAGAGAGAAAGGTTATTTGGGAACCTGTGGTGGGGGGGTTTATGAGTGATGTTTGTGGATTAAGGTTGAAAGAGAGATCATAAGAAAGATGAGAAAATTAGGAAAACATTATTGTCTTTTTTTGGTTAAAAAAAAAACTCATAAATTATAAGATATTTCCCAAATATAAACAAGACAGCAGGTGTTTTATGAGTTAGAAGTCAAGCTGTGTGATGATTGTAAAAAAAAAAAAAACGTATATGCCTATGTTTATATACAGAGGTGTGAATCATATGAAAAACCATACAGTAAAATAATTAATAGAATTGATAGATGTCAAATATTCTCTTAATCAGTGTTCTTCACAGTCACCGATACACAATTCAAGATCAACTCTTGCTGAAATTTGCTCCACAACCTTGTGGATGTTCTTTTTTAAGGTTCCTAAATTGTTTCTGTGCATTATTTGTTGTGTTGATTTTGTTTTCCTTTAGCAGGTTTCTTGGGGCGACAGTGGCGTTGGATGTGGGAGTTTGCCCTGAAATCGAAGGGTTGACGGTTCAAGCCCCGACTCCGACCTTCATTGTCGTTGTGTCCTTGGGCAAGACACTTCACCTGCATTGTCTACTGATGGTGGTCAGAGGGCCCGGTGGTGCCAGTGTACGGCAGCCTCGCTTCTGTCAGTGAGCCCAAAGGCAGCTGTGGCTACAATGTAGCTTGCCACCGTGAGTGTGTGCGTGAATGGGTGAATGAATGTAGTGTAAAGCGCTTTGGTCAAGTCTCCTAACTTGAATAAAGGCGCTATATAAGTACATACCATTTAAAGAGTTTTGCTTGATATTATTTTCCACAGTTTTTTTCATCTTTTATGCACAGAAACATTTGAAAAAGCGATAAAATATCATACCTTAAATGAATTGTTATAAGAATACTATGACATAATGATGGTTAAATGGAAAGGAATATTTATAATAATGTGAAGCATTCATTTCTAGACAACAATTAAATGATTTTGAAAATTAAATCTTTTTTTTTTACTAATAAAGTAATGAATCAAATATCCTTTTGAGAATTTTTAATATTTGGTGTTGAACCATTTCTCAAATACAGCATCCAACACTTATAATTCTCACTATCAGGATAAAGGTGTTTCAAATACCATAATGCATAAAGAGAAAAAAAAAAAATTTTTAATGTTAGCAATTATCATAGCTGTATGTTAAGTAAAGAAATTTTTCCAGTTTACAAATTTGATTTCACCAGCTTTGGATATGGACACGTTTGGGCAAAAAATTGTAGTTATGTTCCACTGTAGCATCTTATGTCCTGCTATACCCCAGTTAATTGTTCTTTTCTCTTTCCTATGTTTAAAAATGACATGAACCTTTGGTTTATTTGCCACATCATATTTAGAATCCAGGAAGAGAGACAGTGTATGTAACTTGTAAATATGCATTGACTATTCTACACTATTTAAACAGGAAACTATGAATTTAACTTTTTGAAAGTGAATAAGTTGATGCAACTAACATTTGCACCAAGTCTGGCAAACATTTTTTTTTCTTTCTTCAACTTATTATTATTATTATTTATTATTGCATGTGCATTAGTTCTATATTGCAATAAAACCCATTTTTATTTTAAGGCCTCATTTTACAGTTATATCAGGTCAGATTCAGTTCAGAATCTGCCTTCTGATACAAACTGGCCTCCAAAATAAACATCAGCAGGTATTAGTTAACAATCCATCTTACACGGGTTGACTGGTACCCCTTTGAATCCCTCTGCCTCACTAGTGTTGCGGCATAGAAAGGATGGCCTGACAGTCAGCAACCAATGAGCTGAGGGTTGATGTCATTGTTGGGGTGACAGAAGTCAGCTTTGGTGTCTCCACGCTAGTGGATTTGGACCAGATTTAGACTGGTGGCTGCAGCTCAACCCAGCATCAGCACAAAGAGGCAAACAAAACTGTTGCATCAAGCAAATAGCCTTTGCTGCTATTTCACACATGATGAATGGTGCAATAATGTTCCCTTGCTCTAAAGAGCCAGACAAATGAAGCAAGACAAGAAATTCTTCAGATGTTTGGCAGTCTTGACAGCAAACACCAACGTTCCTGGGCTGACCCCAGGAAGAGAATAATCTTCCACCCCTGCCCACCTCTGAGCAAATCAGGCTTAACCACTGGGAGCTGGGGAAGATTTGGTGCCAGTGAGTAATCAAATAGACCTGATTTAAGGTGACAAGAAGATTTAAACTCCCTCACCACCCATTAAGACAAATGGTTAGTTTTGAAGTTTGATCCTGGTTTTAATACCAATGAGAGAGCTTTACACTATTATATCTTATAGGCCAATGCAAATTTTATCTGTTTTTATACTCATTTTGTAAACCTGTCTTCAGGGGTGGTCAGACTCCTACCAATAAACAACTATGAGCACCATAGCTCTGAGGGTTGAATAGATGAGATGAGACACAAACAAGCGGTAGGATGCAAAGAAACTACTCACCAAGATTCAAAAGCCTCTATAGATCATTGACGATTATCTAAAGTTTGGGCAGAAATTATTAAAGAAAGCTCTGTTTGAAAAATCTATCAATGAGAAAAAAGTATAATGCACATTTGAATGGTTTTAGATGACTACAATATTACGTTAGAACATATAAAATAAATATTATATTATACTACTCATATAAACAAATA
>NW_015150454.1:1911562-1939864 GCF_000732505.1 Cyprinodon variegatus | reverse complement strand
ACAGGGAAGTATGCTCCCTCTGTATCTTAAAAAAATAAATAAAAAATTTCTAAACAATATATAATTACAACAGGGAAGTATGCTCCCTCTGTATCTTAAAAAAATAAATAAAAAATTTCTAAACAATGTATAATTACAACAGGGAAGTATGCTCCCTCAAAGTGTAGAAGCAGCTTTATTTAATTGTGGAGCTTCCCTAGCACTAATTTTAGGCCTCATGCTGTTTTGTTTTTATTCCCTTTTAGCTCAGTCTCTTAGAAATGTGATACAACCTTCTACTGATCTGCAGATAATTTTCAATCTAAATTAAAGCATACATATAAAGTTACTCTGAAAACTTGTATTCCTTTGCCTTGATGTTAAATGAGCACCACTTGTTCTAAAATCCAGAAATATAGTAAGCCTATACTAAAGATTTAGACAGACGCTTTCAGATGTTTATGGATATTGTGAAATACACTATATTCCAAATGATTTCAATAAGGTGTTCTACTTACTTCTGTGACCTCAGGTCTATAATAAAGATGTTTCTACAAAAATTTGTGAGAGAATGGGTCGTCTTAGGTGCTCTGCGAGTTCCAGTGTTAAGATGTGATAGGATGCCATCTGTGCAACAAATCCAGTCATCAAATGTCCTCACTCATAAATATTCCAGTCAACTGTCAGCTGTGTCATAAGAAAGATTGGAAGATTTTGGGAACGACAGTAACTCAGCCACAAAGTGGAAGTCTACGTAAACTGATGGAGCGAAAAAAAAGTGTCATAAACTTTCTGCAGACTCAGTCGCTACACACCTCGAAACTTCATGGGACCCTTAGTAGAGAGTTCCTTTCCCTGGAACTAAGGGGCCAAGACCAGCTCCTGAATAACTATCCCACATCATAATGCCTCCTCCATCAAACTTTACAAATGTAGTCAGACAAATACTGTTCTCCTGGCAACCACCAAACTCAGACTCGTCCATCAGATTTCCAGATAGAGAAGGCATCTCCACTGCTCTGGAATCCAGTGGCGGCGTGCTTTAACACTTTTGATTGCACATGGTGATGTATGGGTTGGATGTAGCCACTCGACCATGGAGGCCCATTCCATGAACCTATCTGCCCACTTTTGTTTAGCTAATCTGAAGGCCACATGAAGTTTGTAAGTTTGTAGCCTCTGCAGAAAGTTAGTGACCTCTTCCCACTACAAGAACTATGTGGCCTTTGTGGCAGAATTGCTATTTTTCCTAAACACTCAATTTTCTGATAATGCAGCTGACAGAGAAACATTTAGGAAATAGGAAATTTCACAAGTGGTTTTGTTGCACATGTGGCATCACATCTCAGTTCCATACTGGAACTCACTGAGCTGAGAGCTGTTCTTTCACAAATGTTTGTAAAGACTGCATGCCTAGATGCTTGATTTTATACACTTGTGGCCATGGAAGGCATTAGAACACCTGATTCCAATAATTTAGGGGAGTAGGCATATACTTCTAGCACTATAGTATTATATAAAATGTTATGGAGGATGCCTAATAAAAATGCATAGGCTCATGAAAAACAAGCTCCTCTTTGTTGCATAAAAGGTTGGTTTATTCATCTTACATACAGTAGATACAAAACATTCATTTGAAATCAAAGTGCCATTTCCCAACACAATACAAGTGTTGCTTTGTTATAGAGAAAAGTTGACAAATATTACAATGGTACTTTCAAAAATGTCATAAAAAGTTTTTATTTTTATGCAAATTCTTGTTTGGTGAAAGGGTGATTTTTTAAATTTTTTTATTTCATTTTAAACAAACAGAGCTGACAGGGTTTATAATTGCTGCTTAAAAGCAAAAAGAAACCAAGCATGTTATTAGCCCTGCTTTATTTGTATATGTTGCACTATGAGCTTTAAGGAGATACACAACCATCATAAGGCATTTGGGCCAAGCATTTCAATACTGCGACACATTGGGAAAAACAACAAATAATGAGCTTACTTCATGTCTTGTGGGTCTTTTTTTTATTGAAATGGAGAACATTAATAACTCAAAGGACTTTTCTTTTATTCAAGAGAAAATGCTGCTCTTTAAAGGGCAGGGTAAAGGATGGAGACTTATATGGTCTTCTTGTTTTCTACAAAGCAGACCAAAAAAAAGCATAAATGTCAGACAACTTGATCCTAAATTAAGAGAAAACCAGACACTATGAGAGGCCAAGCATCCCTATTGTTGACACTTTAGAGCTGCCCTCTTCCAGGACCACAAATAACAGAAGTCCAATGAAGGCTTGACTGCATTAATTTTTCTTCTTTCAAGGCCTAATTTTTCCTTAATTACCACAAATAAATTCAAACCTTAGCAAAAATAACCTACTCATAATAGGTTAAAGTCCACATCTTATCAGGTGCATCAGAGCACCACGGACCTAAAGCAAAGTGACTTCAGTTTTTCTTGCAGAGACACCATAAAGGTTTAAAGTTTCCAAAGTGCCAAAAGTCGATTAATAACAAGCAAATGATATATATAATGTGCAGAAAAATATTCAGTAATTACTGCCTCTACACATAGCTTTACACACTTTTTACGTTTTCATATTCTTGTTGATGCCGTTTTCATCTGCTCAAAAATAATACATCCATTCTCTTAAAGACACTTCAATATAATGATGAAAAAAAAGCTGTTTTGCACATGTAGTCAGATCTCTACTAGTAGCAAACACTTGTTGAAGACACTTCAAAACTCAAAAGAGATTCACAACTTTTAATGGAAACAACTCTTTGAAGCCAATATGAGTCTCACAAAGAAGCGTGGTAATCGCCACCGCACCGGTGAAACGCTGCTGCACTCCTTGCTACTCTGTCTCGGTTCGGCATGTTGGATCGCTGAGAGAGTTTGTAGCATGGCTGCTCCCGTCTTATTCAGCCACTTTTGTAGCTGCTATCACCCGTTCGCTGAATGCGAGCGGCGATCATGTCCCTGGAAACGCTCTTGCGATCTCTGGCCAGCCCCAAAAAGCACATGAGGTTGATAAAGGCAGTGGTGATGTTGATCTTGCAGCCAAACTCGCTTGTAGCATAATCAAAGGGAAATGTGTGATGGTAGTTGTGGAAGCCTTCCCCTAGGAAAAACAAACAAAAAAAATTGTACATAACATAATAGAGTTGTTTTTTAATACATTTTCTTTTTTCAAGGTTTCAAAAACTAAATCTAACAAAACTCTGAATAGATGAAATAGCATAGCAATTGCAGAGACATATTCCATATTCCCTTATCCAAATCCAAGAAAAAAAAAAAAAAACACCAAATAATCTCCTAAATGAAAGAAGTCTTTCACATCAACAGAATAACATTCCTTTGCTAGGAGTGTCCCAAAAGCACTAAAATTAGAAATCAAACCAAAGAGGGAGATGAATGGGGATAGCTAAACATTTAAAGATGTCATAGTTTTCATTTTAATCCAAAATAAATTATATTTCTTGGAGAATCTTTGATGCAAAGGGACTTTTTATAGAATCATAAGCTTTTGATATTGCAGATTCCGACACCAGGAGGTCATGGAGGTCATCTGATTTTCTATATTTTCAGTCACTTTGATTTACATCTCTCATGATAGTGTTATTAGGGTAATTCCTTGTTGTCTAAAATTCAGATCAACTAGAAAAAAAATGGTCTAAATTGGATTTTTTTTAATAAAAAAGGTTTAAAATAATATGACAAAGGGCTGTTATTGAACTGCTAACATATGTACACACCATGTGACGGATAATTTTATGCGATTTAGTGACCTATGCTAAACTAAAAGGGAGGACTGTCTTATAATGTAGTTCACAAGCCTCCCAAATCCAATTCCACCAATTATGTCACATTTAGACTATCTTAGAGTTAATCTGTGACCACCCCGACTAGGATTGCTCCAGCATGATGAGGGATAGATATGAAGTCACAGGGTTACTCAGCTTTGATGACTTTGCTTCTCTGTCAGAAGCATAAATACATTTAGAGATCCAAAGCGGACGGTCACGCAGCTGCAGATCAACCAGATCTGACAAAGTCAATGTGGTAAAGGAGGTTATATCGCCACTGTTTAGAACAATTAAAAAGAAAAAACACTGGAGATGACAAAGTCTTCAGCAGTGAAGTTTTTTTTTTTATGAAAAACCAACCCAGCAGGAACAGCTCATATAGTTTTCTGAAACAATCTTCAGTCTTTTGAAAAATCTTAATACAAAATGACCAAAATTCTAAGATTTATGGACTGAGTAAATTTAAATTCATTCTATTCATTTAATTAATGTGTGTCCCTTTTAAATTAAAACTGACAATACGTTTTCCCCATTTTAGACCATCTCATTGAAAATACCACAATAGTCTGACGCAATATTCCAATCTCAAAAGTTGTTCTTTATCATTGGTTGTGAAATTCATTAGGATTAACAATTAAATCTTGAAAACATAATTTTTTGTGTGAATGAAGTGAGATACTGAAATAAAAATGAATTTTCCCATTATTAATGGGATGAAAGGTGGCAATCCAGTACAGTTTTTGTACGACACAATGAAAATAACCTGGTTTTAACAGGTTATAAAACGATCTAAACTCGATCTTAAATATACAGAAATACACAGCCGGATATAAACAGGCTTTATCCTTTAAACAGCGACGTGGACATAATGAAAGCGCAGAGGTGAAACTCCAGCTCCACCCATTTACTTAGCTGCAGAACAAATTTTAGCAACAAGCAATGTTGGCCATAAGTCTAATATTGCTGTGTGACCATTTTGGCCCACTATACATGAATGTTGATGCATTTCACGACAGGGTCACATATTTTTACTGAGGCTTTTGTGATCATTCCCCTATAATGGGCTTTTCAGACCAATTTTGAGTCAAAAAAGCTGAAATCATGACACCCTCCACCCCCATGCCCTGAAGCATTTGTTGATGCACCGGTGCCAACGTGCTTTTGGCTTTCTATTGCAAACATGGTGCAGCCCAGCGTAGTCAAAAGCATCTACTGTCCTAGAACTGTCGCAGTTGACGCAGTGACCTTTACAAACTCAATGTGCTAGAACTTAATTCTGACAAACATTCAATACTTTTCCTGACTGCATCACAATTAACTTTAATATTTACTAATATGCAGCTTTATGTAGTTTCTCTGAGATAAGGCACCATCTATTTCTGCTTATGTTATATGTTTGGAAATTACCCTACAACTCTGCAAAAACGATCTAGAAATGAGCAAAAATGTCTTACATTAAGTGTATTTACCATTAATTTGAGCAGATAAATACGATGATCTGCCAATGAAATTAGAATTTTTACTTTTAAAATAAGACAATTAGATAATATGCACTTGATATAAGACAAGGCAATTGTTTTTTTCTTATTTTAAATGAAAGTAGCTTGTTCCATTGGCAAAGTTTCTCACTAGTCTTCTCAATCCAAGAAAAAATGCACTTATTGTAAGAAAAAAATGAATCATTTAGAATTTAATTTTTTGCAGTGACGGTAATATATCCCTTCGTATGGATGGCATCCTTCCTATCTGGCACTGTGTTGACCACCTTACTACACAGACCATTGCCTCGATACAGCCGACAATGCTTGATCAAACTCATTGTTAGCAGCACTCAGGCACAATTTGTTTGCAAAAAATGTCAATAGACTCAAAACTAAACACAGGTTTTCATTTTGGCTTAATCTCTTCAGTTCAAATTTAGACCATTTGAGAAGCCAATATAAACCAGTCTTTATCATGTGCTGATACATAAAAACCTTATATTGACAAGGAGTTTGGGGCTTTTTAATGTCCAAATCATCCAGCAAGACTGCTGCATATTTAACCTCCATAGCTGGTCCCAACCTGAGTGACTTTGAAAGACAAACCTTAAGGCACAAGATCATAACTGAAGATAAAGAGTAAATGCTCACCTATGGCACTAAGGGCCACAAATGGATTTTCCCTTGGGTTAATGGTCTTGTCATATGGCCTGTTGCCCCACATATGCGCAGCGCTGTTGACCAGCCAGGTTGCATTGAGCACCACGGTGAACCTCAGAAGTCCAGGAACAAAATAACCCACAGCCAAGGACTCCCCCCAGAAGTACCAGGGTACGACTGTGGGAACGACGAAGCAGAGCAACACTACAGAAAGCTTGTAGTACCTAAAGGGAAGCAACAAGATAATGTCAGAAGTCACAGGGTATCACGCAGTCACATTCACAGCTCAGACTGCACTGCGTTAATGTACACAGTGCATCTTTGGCAGCAACTTTTATTGCTTAAGAAAAGATCATTCTGCTGGTAGGGAGTACATAAACAAAACTTAAAATTCCTCTCACCGCCTCTGAAACATCACCACTGGATCCGCCCTCAGATCTCCCAGGTCCAACTTCCGGCCCTTTTCAATGACGTCGGGATGTTTGCGGACCAGCAGCCAACCAATGTGGGAGAAGAAGAAGCCCCGTTTAGCGTTGTGAGGGTCTGCGTCTGTCTCAGAGTACTTGTGGTGGACGCGATGGTCTCTGGCCCACTCGTAAATGTCATTCTTCACATCCAGGAAAGAGATTGTGGAAAGAGAATAAATACAAAAAATTATTCTAATTCATTTTGCTGAAATATTGAGGTTGCAACAAATATGGATTAATTCAGCTTTGGAATTTTCCATCCTTCTCTAATCTGCACATAAGAAGTCAGTTAAACCAAAAACTTTCAGCTTTTTCTTACAGCTACTTCAGCACATTTTCATCTTTTTATTTTGTTGAGCCAAACTATGCCGTGCCCCGTAAAGCCATTCATTCCCTATAATAATTTTCACATTGAGTTACATTCTTAATGTATTTTATTGGGACTATATGGGATAGACCATCTCACATTCACATTTTCTCCAAATTGTCCCCCATGTTTGTCTTTAGGCCCTTTACTTTGGTAAACCTAAATAAAATCCAAAGCACCCAATTGAATTCAGAAGTAACCTAACTAGTTAACAGAACATATGTATGTAATTTAATCTCATTACAATACAACCATGTCATGAAGGTGTGAAAAACCTTTAGTCACTGAACAAACAGCATTATGAAGACTAATGCCCCCTTCTGAAACTGATGCGTGCAGAGTTCGGACTAAGCTTGGATCAGTGGGCCTTGCCAAGCTCTTACGACCATTTACACATCACGCTAGCACGGTTCTTTGCCTCTGATCGACGGTCAACGATACTAAAGCTCTCAAGGCAGGAATTACACAAACAAAAATGGCGGCGCCTATAACATTCAGGAACTTATGTGCCTGGATAGCTTCTTCCTCCCAAATTTCAATGACAGCCTTGGTCTCGGCATCATCCCAAGTCGCACCACGCTCTTTTGATGCCATTTATTGTTAATAGGCTGAGAAGAAGTTTGTGTTGTGAACAAGTGAAGAGATCTGTGAATTATAAAGCCTGACATGGCGAAAAAACCCGCAGAATGAGTCAGCTGACTGTAAATAGGAGATGATGCAGGCTGCTCATGCACTATTTATTATCAGAGAACCGAGCCACAGATGAACCATGCCAAACCTACTGTTGAACTACAGTTCAGATGCGTTCCATTTACACTCCCCAGTTATCTTAATTACCGTGCCCGGACTGTTTTAGGCACAATTTTAAAACGGTAGTGTAAATGGGGCTTAAGAAAGAGCGAATAGATCAGATTGAAGGGTAGAGGTTTAAAGCTGAATATACCAACTGTTCAGAACATCATTTAAAACAGGTAACTTACAAAGGCATGGCCATCCAACAAAACAAACAGGCTAGGGAAGAAGAGCTTTAATCAAAGAAGATAAAAAGGGATGCATTCTAAATCTGGAGGAGATGCAGAAATGAATAGTTCAGGTGGGAGAAGGTATTGATAGGATGGCTATTAGAAGTGTGCTCCATAAATGTGGCCCCTACGGAGGGGAGTGGCAAGAAAGTTAGTATTGAACAAGAGCTGCAAGAAGTTCTGCGAAAGGTTTGTGGCAAATCATTTAGGAGAAACCCCAAACATGTGGACGGAAGAGATTTGTTCAGTAAATATCAAACGTTTCTGGATCAGATAGAAAAGACTGTGTGTAAAGAAGCTGAGAGGGCCAGAAAAACTGATAAGAGTGGATGGGGAGTTTAATGGGGCTGGTTACAGAGAAATCATGAAAGAAAACTGGTTAGAAGCTGCAAAAGGTGGAGGTTCAACCTTAAGCACAGGATAAAAAATAAATACAGAAAGAGTTTTAATAGAATGTTGTAGAGCAAAAGCACATCAGAATAACCAAGTCAAAGTTCAGACATACATGCAACCAAACGTCTGAGCAACACCTGAACATTGTCATTGTAGATGCCTTTCAATCCCCCCTGATTTAGCTCATTCCATTTTGAAAAAGATTAACTTCTAAATCAGTCTATGGATTTAAAATGTGACCAACCAAGCTCAGCTGTCCTTCCAATTCATTATTATCTTGTATTGTTCTCTCATAATAAAAATCCAATAAACTACCGTACATTAAAGCTGTTGGCTGCAGTTTGACAAAAGGAGAAACGTTTTAGAGTGCAAAACACTGCAGCTAGGTTCTGTGTTTACATGTTTGGGTGTTTTACCTGAAATGCCATAGAGTTGCCAAGAGCCAGGAAGACTCTCAGGGGGAAAGAAGCCTTATAGGACCTGTGGCTCCATAATCTGTGCGCACCAGCAGTCACACCGAGGGCACTGATCATGTAGCAAACTGCAGCTGGAAGAAAATGAGACATGCCTTACAGGGACCTGTCAGCGCTACATTAACATGCATTTAAACCCATGAGATCAGGGTCACTGGGACATCATGTTCTTTTCCATAACCCTCTGACTCTTGTGCCCGTTTGGAGAAATGTTGGGAGTGTGCAGGTCAGCCCTCACACTTTAGCTGTTCTAAAACTGCTGAATGCATTTCTCTGTCAGGCCTAGACAGAACCAGCCAGAATCTGAGACCCAGGGCCTGACTGGCAACAAGCATTCTGTTGTGGTGCTGTGAGCCTCACAATGGGATGTCTTTAGGGGGAGTGATTGTGCTTTGTCTTCCACTGTGAAATAATATGCAGCTACGCCTCGGAAACAGAGCAAAACGTCTGCAGAGCCAAAGTAGAAACAAGGTAGAGATTGTTTAGGGACATGAGTCACGCCACAACGGTCCACATATATATAGGTCACAACTTCCTGCCTCTCAGCAAACTGTTTAGACAACAGTCATTTAAATATTTCTATTTTGGGGACATTTTGTGAAAAGCGGGGGGGGGGGGCTCAGCTGTTACAGGAAATTTGAAAGAATGCATTTGGGGTTGGGCAGTTTAGACCCCTTCTATTCTCCAACCTACCTTGATCAACTTTCATATAAGTTAGGGGGAAGAGCCACCATTGCAGTTTTCAAATGTCATTACGGTCAAAGCAAAAGTAATGGAACACATTGCTAAATAAGGTAGAAAAACTCAAAGCCAATTTAAGGTCCAAATTTAAGGGTTTCACCCCTAAGACACTTACATACAGATTCATCCTTAATCTGGCAGAGACTAAAGCATTTTTGGGAATGTTTTTTGGGGCCAGTTGGATCAAAAAACTTGGTCAGTCAGTCATGGAGGTATGGCTTAGCAGATATTTACTGCTGCTGCTTTAGGGCTGTGTGCTACAAAGAAAACATGCAATCCCCTCTGTCAGTAGTTGCAGCATCATGCTGTGCAGAGGCTCTCTTTTACCATTTATAAAGGAAGCTTTAAAGAGTTTGTAGGATTATGGCTGGAGTTAAATAAAGTACAATCCTGTTAAAAAAAAAGTGTTAAAACCTGCAGATAAATACTCAGGAGGTTCAGCTTCCAGCAGGACAGTGGCCCTAAATCATGGATGTCAAACTAGTCCTACTTTTACATGTCTTCAAGGTCCAACAAACTTGACTTGACTACCTCCTCAGTCCAGAGCCCTGAAATCGACCTAATTATTTGTTTTAGGTCTATTAAAGGTATAGTGGAGGATGTTCTTTTTACGGGTGGATTGTCTAAATATGCGGTTCTCCTAATTGTCAATCATTTTGGAGATATGTTTAGGCAAGGTCGTTCTACATGCTCGTCCTATTTTCACTTACCGGAGGTGAGTCTGACATGGTGGAAAAAGTGCAAACCTTCTTTTGGAAAGTTAGCTTGTATGAGGATGCAAACAGCAATTTTTAAACAGAGCGTGCAAAAGGAAATATGGGCTTGTGCATGCTTTAGTAGGCATTTAATAGATATTCCCTCTCCGGAGCGGGTACAGGGTTGTGTAAGTTTTTTGTTTTTTTTAATGGAGAGGGTGGGTCTTTTAGAAAAAAAACTCCATTAGACCTTTAAAGCAGAATTTCATCTACAAGATGCAGGACATTCGGCCCCCCAAGGACTGGATTTTCAAATCTCTGCCTTAGACACATGGCCTGATCTAAAATGGAAGGGTTTAAATTCAAGAGACATCCGTGCTAGAATGGTCCAGTCCAAACATAAATCTAATTAAGACTCTACAAATGTCACCAGCCAGTCATGTTTCAGAATAGATTGTTCTGAAGATGCATTACACAGTAAATGTTGCAGTTAAAGTAACACTTTGAGAGTACATTTGGTCCACTCTGAATTAGTGTGGGACTAAATGTACTCTCAAAGTGTTACTTTAACACTGTAACATTTACTGTGTAATGTCTCATGGACATGGGATACAAATAAAGGAAACATAATTGTTGCTCCAGAGGAAAACTGTGTGAAACTACTAACAAGTGCAAAAATGCACTCTGGTTAAGCGTAATGGACAGTCTACTTCTGAGGTTCCCAAGTAACATAAAATGGGCATTTTTGGTGCCCATTGAAAATCTGCAATCTAATTCTTTTCTGCACAAATCCAAAAACAACAGATATCCATGTCCAGTAATCAAACCACTGGTCCTAAGACAGGAGCTTTATTAAATTTCAACCCTTATTTAAGCTATATAATTTCAAACATTTTAATATCCTTCATAAAATATCAATTTCTATGCCTCCTTTCTCATTTTTCCCCTGTTTAAATATGAATCTAAGGAAAAAGTCCTCAGATTCAATACTGGCTTGTGTTTTAGGTGTGCCCACCCCTTAATTTTATGCTTATTTAAAAAAAAAAAAAACGAATTTCCCCTGAAAAACAGCTGAGCTACTGTGATATTTAGAGAAGCACAGGTGGTTATATACAATTGAGAACAAATTGGGTTTTAAATCTAACCGTTATCTAAAGATAAAATCCATTTCAGTAATATTATATAAATATCTGAGGGTAGGTTGAAAACCTTTATAGAGGCCCTTCCAGTGAAATGAGGCCAGAGTGACTCATTCTCCATTATTCCCACAGGCTTGATCCCCCCCAGCAGCAGCAGCAGCAGCAGCATGATGCACATCAGCACATTCTGTTTAAACTAAACACTTACTCCATCCCAGAGTTAACCACGATGCGGAAGGGATGAGAAGCAGTCCATAAAGCGCTCCAATGTGCAGTAAACTCATCATGATGATATTTCTCCACACCAGGATCCTCGCTGGCTTCTTCCCCTCCTTTTCTCTATAGGTGTCGTCAAAAACATCGTCCACGGTCGATGTTTCCGCCATGGCGCCTCCGTTCTGCTGCTTTTCAGCGCGGTGATGAACGTCGCTTTCGGTCATGTTTCTGCAGAGAGGAAGCACAGAGCGAGCAGAACAAGAGGATGGTGTTCAGTTTTTATGCTCTGCGCACGGCGTGATGCGGGCAGACAGACAGACGGACAGACAGAGGAAGAAGCGCCTGGCAGCTGAGCTCCTGCAGCGCCACAGCTGGACTGACACATTGCCGGTTTATTATATATATATATATTGTTTGTCAATCGCTTATAATTTCTAAATAAATGTTGCATCATTCAGTGCTGCTCATATTACTAATGTTGTTGTAGTTTCCCTATGCGTCAACTTTACAGATTTCTGTTCAGCAGTTATGTAATTTACGGCTGTGACGCAAACAGCCGCCATATTTGACACACCTTGAGGATGCGAGGATCCACCCACCTTCCCCCTGGATTAAAGCTTCCTTTGGTCTTTCCCGTTAGGTAGAGTGTTCGTGTTTGGTTATTGTTTTTCTAACCTTATAAAGATCAATCTACATCTACCTCATTTGAATAGGATTTGCCTTTTTTCTTTCCTGTTTGAAAAGTGGGTCAGTGTGTCACATAACACACCTTCACAAAGCAACAGGAACAGGTAGTCTACTTCAACTTTTCTCTGATTCATGAGGATCAACTAGAAACAGAATATATATATATATATATATATATATATATATATATATATATATATATATATATATATATATATATTAGTACATTTCTCCACTGTGAGATCAAATAAAGTCAGTTAATCAATATGCACATATTTCTAGTATTCCCACTCTCCTGAAATTAACAAGAATTTTAACAATCCAAGTAATCCAAACAATAAAATAAAACCAAATACTCCATATGAAAAATAACACATTAATAGTAGATATAGCCTGAAAACAAAGGGGTATGTGCAAACAGGTATAAAAGGTGGAGAAATGAGCTCAACCTATCATTTAAATAAACAGCAGATGATTTGATGCCAACTGATGCAGCACTGAAATGTTTCTGAATTAGTAAAGTATTGCACAAACTAGAATGACTTGCAAGTGTAAAGAAATCGTGACAAAAAATATCTCACTGCTGTAGAAAAAAATAAAATAAAAGCAATTGTTACAGCTAGTGTGGGCATAAAATGGAAGTGAAGGGCCCAACCAGGTAAGAACTCTGACTGAAGTCAGATGAAAGGATCAAAAGTAGGATCTGCATAACTACAGTGGCCTCAGCATTCACTGGGCAACACTAAAGTGCAAGCAGAAGAGGAAACTGTGGTTTAAGTTAAAAATACTGAGAGAATATAATTGCATCAGATGGGGCTACAGTTGAATTTTGTGAATGTTGTTGCAAATACCATGTTTAGAGGGAATAGTCTGATGCATCCAGCAAAGGAAAACTAACTGGTTTCAGAGAAAGAAAGTAGAAGTGTAGGAATAGCTCAATGAAACAACAGACTTGAATCCAATTGACAATCTTTGAAAAAAAAAAAAAAAAACTCAAGTGCATAGAAAAAAATCCCCATAACCTAAAATGTAAATGTAAGATTGTTATGTTTTCTGAAATGTTCAGTGTTGGATTATGCTCTAGCTTGAACTAAAAAAGAATTTTTTTTTAAGGTTTTTAACATTTATTTCTCACCAAAGGTGTTCATATTTGAGGAAAGTTCTGTATGCATGTAACTAAAACTATTTGATAAAAAGGATCCACAGAGAAAAATCAAAGATTAAGACACATTGCTGAACATTTATGTTTTGTGTTTAAAAGCAAACCTCATTATTCCCCCAAAAACATTATATAGTCAGACCCAGCAGGCAACAAATACACAACGAGCAAAAAAACAACAAAGAAAAAACATTTGTACTGCAACTACTTCATTAATACAAGAGTTTTCCTTTAGACAAATGCATTTGCAAAAAATTAAGACTTAAACTTTCTTGAGGTAACTTACTGTTTGTGCTTCCTGTGCAGTTAGCTGCTCAGATCAGATGAAGGCAGCAATAAAAGATGCGGCGCTGCTCTTGTTTTAAAGCAGAATATTGCTGAGGAAATATGTCACAAGTTATGAACATCCCATTGGCTGTTTTCTTAACCAATGTTTAACTTTCTTTTTCTCCACCTGAAACTTTACATAACCCATAGCTGTTACCCAATCTTCCCTAGGATCTCTGATTTTGCTGGGATTAATCATTGCAAGAGGTTTCAAACAAAGGTCTTCAATTTCACACCGTGAGGTCATCCAGCTATGAAAACTCTGTTTTAGGTCAGCGTGATATAACTGAGTTTTTTTTTATCACCGGTCACAGATCACTTTTGCTTTTTGAATAGAAAGCTCTGTAGCAGTAGTGTCGTTTTGATGGGAAACGTTTAATTAAAATGTTTGTCGCTGTGAAAAACAGGCTAGTTTGGAGCACTCAGTGAAACCTCCAGCTGGACCTAAAATGGTGTAAAAGCAAAGAATTACATCACTAAATGCTAACCCTGATGAAGGGTCACTAGGCTGGTATTTATTGTTAACCTTTACTCTGCCAGTGCTGATACAATCTCTAAAATATCCCTCTCCTGTCCTGTCCTTTTCTCTTCTGCTGACATGACGGGTGAACAAGAAACCCCCACACCTCAAAGGCTACTTTAGTGCAAAACATGACCTCACACAACCGATGGTAACCTCTGGTGAACACATACCGCCATCCTACAGTACATTCCCAATGTCCTGACCTCCTATGAACTGGAATAAAAAGTGGGACAGACTCCTAGTCATTATGAATCAGATTATTTAGGTCAGTCTTGTGACTGAAGGAATCTTGAGAAGAGACAATAGCACCCCCTACTGCATAAAGTGGGTACTTTCTCTTTAAAGCAGATTTGAATCTGCATTTTGTTCCCTTGATTTATCATTTATGTTGCATTCATGACTTTAGCAGCCATATATGATCTGTTTTGGCTTTTTCTTTTTGTTTTATTAGTGTTATTGCCAGTTGCAGAGCTTTTCTGTCACCAAACTCATTTTGTGCACTTCAGTGGCAGGTCAATGTTTCTTCTTATTAGATAAAATCCATGCCTTTTTAATCACATATGTTAAACAAAAGGGAAAAAAGTAATGTATAGTATATTGAAAAAAAAATTATTAAACTCAAATATTTCCCTCTTAAAAACCTTTAAAAAAAAAAGAATCCTTTCAAAAGAAACGGCAAATATTTACAATATGGTTTGGCACAATTTACAAGACATCCGTGCTACTTTCACAGCTTTTGTTTAACCGCTGCATAGTTGCAGGTTAACTTCTGTATTCACAGCATTGGTGTGAAGACTGTAACAACTGTTGGTTATTGTACCCAACGAAACAGCCTTATAAAATCATCTTTCTATTGAACCTACCATTCATTACACTTCAGCTTTATGTTTTAAAGAAGTTAAATTTGTTCAACTAGTTACTTAGGTTGGACGATGATGCCAAGAAAAACAAAACTTGACTGTTTCACATGTTTATTTCAAAACGTAGGAGTACATTTCCTTTATACTTTCCTGTTGATTGATGGTCAGCCTCATTTTAACGGTTCATTTGAAAAGTGGGCTGAGAGAATTTGAAGAATAAAACTACACGCTGGAAACTTGTGGATTTGATCCCTTCAAGTTTCCTTTGATTTCTTGAAGTTTTGGGCTGTTGGGTGGAAGAAATAGAAAATGAAATAAATATTATTTGGCTTTTTTTGACATTTACTTTAAAACTAAATCAATATGCAAACATAATGTGTTCATTAAATACATAAATAATATAAAGCATCTTTATATCATTACAGAGTTGTGAAAACAAATTAAAAAGAAACCCATCTGTAAGTACAAATCCATCTGTCATTGTCTTGCAGCTGTAATTAGCTCCATCCAGGCTAGTTAGACAGGAATAATAAAATGAAAAATCCAGCTACCTCTCAAACAGAAGCACTAGTTCACAATGAGGAGTGTGTGGGAACATGTCAACCGGCACAGCAAGAGTTGGAGTAAAGGCCGGACCTGTAAGCTTCTTTTCTTGGTCAGGAGCACAGCAAAGCTCCCTAAAGTTCCTCATAGCCTCTCCGTCCGGTTTACAGGAGACGTACACCAGTCTGCGGATGGCGGGTTGATTTCTCAGCGCTCTGACCACTCTGGGGTGGAGGCCGGCTCGAGACGGATTCACCACAGCTGTAACAACTCCAGGTGCAGAACTTAACTGAGTCATAAGAGCGGGAAGGACCACCTCTGCTTTACCGGGGAGAAACTCGCAGCTTCCGACATTATTGAGAGCGGCGTTGTGCTTGGCATCTCTCACCGCCTGCTCTATAAGCTCAATTCCGATCACCCTGTCCACTCTGGGGGAAGCGATGATGCCGATGGCACCTGTGCCGCAGCAGATGTCAAGCAGAGTCCCACCGGGTTTGGATTGGGCAGCTCCTTCCTTCCTGACGGGGACACACAGGTCTCTGACTGTGTCATACAGCACCTGAGCAGCTGTCCGGTTCACCTGGAAAAAGGCGTCAGCAGATATGCGGAACTGGAAACCGAGCACCTGTAACACAGATCATACGAAAAACAGACATAGGTCAGATCTAACATGACTTGTCTTCACTGTTAGTTCAACAACTCAAATAAGAAAATTATTTTTATTTGTTGGGTCAAAAACAAACTAATCTAAACACAGAGAATCTTAAGTTTTCCTCAGGCCAAAAATTTCAGTTGTACTTCTGTCATCTAGATGAAGGAATAATATCATAAAAGCAAAAGATGCAAGCATTTGATGAATAAAAGTGTGGCTTAAATCTATTGGCTCATTTATTCTAAAAACAACATCTGTGCTATAAATCAAACATCAGGAAGGGTAACATTCACTATGCTGCCAATCAGATATAACAATTTGTATTTGATCAGCATCTAAAATGTAGCTGCAGCTTTTATTGATGATCTTGTGGACCCAACGATGCAAATCCTGTTGACGACGATAACCAGACCTGGACTTTGACTGAATGTGCTAAGAGCTGGACCGTATCAGTAAACCTGCTACTGCAATACTATGGCTCTTTTTTGTGTGGTTTTATTTTCTATTTTATTTTTTTAGAGAGGATATAGTTTTAATATAAATTCAGATAATAGATTAAAAAAAAGAATCAGTATTCCCAACTTGCAAAAAAACAAACATTAAAACCAATAGATTTATGGCTGGAGAGGTTTTCCCTTCTGTCAGAACTTAAGCTCTGTTGGAAACAGTAAAAATGTCATTAAATAAGTAAATCTAAATGTAATGTTTCTATGTGTTATTTTAGCTTTTTGATTTCTGCTTCTCAGGTCTTAGGACTTTAAGAGGCTCTGTGGCTTAACTGTTACACTTAGAAACGTCAACGTGAACAGAAAGAGAAATTTAAATTTTTAAGCATATTTAATTAGTTATTTAATTTAAATATATGGTTGAGAAGCCAAAAATGAGATTTTTTTTTAATTAAAGGTTTTCAAAGCCTGATTACACAGGGATTAAATATGCCTGGTTTAAAGCTATTTTTAACCACTGACTGACATCATCTGGACTTAGAGCTTGGACAATAAATCAACTATAAAGATTTTCTCAAAGAGATAATAATAATAACTGTGATAGAGGGTTTACATTCAGAGTTTATCTTTACACACAGCATATGAGGCAGGATTTAGCGCATTTTAGCATCCTTACATGAGGGAGAAGAGAATTGCAAGCAATGGTAAACTTTATTTGCTTTGTTTTATGCTTTTCCTGAAAGTATTTTTGCATAGTTAAACGGTAAAACAAGCAGTTCTTCACAGAACGCCAAAAGAAATTGTGTGTTTAGTTCAGGCGTCACCAACGTGGTGCCCGCAGGCACCAAGGGGCCCTCAGGGGTCTCATGTCGTGCCCACAGCATCTTTATTCTGTTGCCCTTCTTTTTTAAATCATTTATAGAGCATTTCATCATTTCAATGATGCAGAGTATTTAACCATGTTTAGAGATTTTAAAATGACAATATCATAAAGAAAATTAGGAATTAAAAGAAACAAAAATATATTTATTATGTATGAAGCTAAAGTAAACGCTGACCCCTTTCTTTCCTTCCTTCCTTTTCACCCAATAAAAATATATTTACTAGTATGAAGTTAAGGTGAACGCTGACTCCTCCAGTTCATAGGTCCATTTGGTATCCTCTCCTATGACTCAGTACAGATTAAAAGCATCGGCCTTAAATTGGTTGGGGACATCTGGTTTAGTTCATGGCAGTTTTTTGGAAACAAATCTAATTGGTTAATTGTCTGTTAAATTTTTCCATCAGCTTGTATTAATAAATATTTTTGTCCATCTTTTTTAAAGTAGATTCTTATCTATTTGTAATAATTATAGAAAATTATTTGGTCTATTAGCCCAATCTATAGGTGGACAGTATTTCATAGCAGCTAACTTATAACACTTGATTTAGTTTAGGGGCTAAAGCACCGTAAAATAGGAATACAAGAGGATGCTGTAGTTTTCACAGAAATAATGAGAAACCTTGAGTTGTTATGCTTCCACTTTACCAATATGGTAGCAGCCATTCAAAATGGCCCTTCCTAGTCAAACGCCAGCCAGATGGCAGCTTACTTCCCTCTGTCTCCCAGCAAAATTCCCTCCAACTTCCAGCCGCTGCAGTCATCCCTTCTTACACATTTTTTTTTTTTTACCTTTCACTAAATTACATGGTCTGACCAGGAGATGATGCTTCTCTTTAGATCTTAATGTTCACAGATCATGACAGAAAGAAAATCTTAGCACAAATATTAATGTTTAAAAATCTGAATTTGTTACTGTTCACAAGGGTGTGCCACAAGGATCTGTTTTGGGCCCCCTCTTAGTTATCTTGTACATCAACAATGTTAAACAAAATTTATCTGATGCTAATATGCATTTTTATGCTGATGATACCATTATTTATTGCTTTGGGTCATCTCTTGTAGGATATTTATTCCCTACAGAAAGCCTTTGTTACAGTATGAATGTAATAATATTAAATTATTTCTTAATGCTGACAAAAAAGTTAATGTTTTCAAATCATAGGAAGGTGCCTCAAACCCTTCCAGTAGTGTCCACTCTGGAAGGGAATGTCACTGAGGTGGCACATGAATATAAATTCCTTGGAATTGGAATTGATGACTCCCTCACCTTCAAATCCTTTACTGATAAACTTGTTAAGAAATTAAAAGTTAAACTGGGCTTCCTCTTTCATAATAAGACATGTTTTTCTTTTCAAGTAAAAAAGCGCCTCATCTCTGCCAAGTTTTTATCGGTCTTAGATTATGGTGACTTTTTTAATAAGAATGCTACTTCTTCATGTCGGACTTGAAATGTTGGACTCTGTTTACCATGCTTCATTAAGGTTCATCACAAACTGTAAAGGCATGACACGTCACTGTGACCTTTACCCTCAGGTGGGATGGCCTTCCCTCTCTATGAGAAGGCAGTGTCATTGGTACACTTTTATTTCCAAGACCCTTCTTGGATTACTGCCCTCTTACATTTGAACCTTACTTACACAGAAAAGCACGGCTTCTTATGCCCTGAGATCCAACGATCAGCTGTTGCTCACTGCTCCTTTTGCCCGCACAGAGCTAGGGAAGAAAGCCTTTTGCAAACAGCTCCTTGTGCGTGGAACTTTTTTACAAAGAAACTGGAAGTTGACTGAGTTTTTATCTTTAAATGCTTTTATTATGGTAATTAATTTATCTTTAAATGCTTTAAGTTAAAAGTGAAAGAATTTGAAGCAGCCTCGATGATATGTAATTGTTTTACTTGATATGATTTTATTTTATTTAATGTATCTCTGTTTCTTAATTTAACTTGGCTGCCTCTTGACCAGGACTCCCTTAAAAAAGAGGTTTTTAATCTCAATGGGATTTTTTCCCCTGGTTAAATAAAGGTTAAATTAAGAAAAAAAATGTAAGGGACCGGCCAAGGATCCATCAAGGAAAGTGGGGAAATTTTGAATGGCTACAACTGTATGCGTCTCTGATTTGATCTCTCACATAAAATCTGGACATGAACATATTTTAGTTGGTAGTTTTAAACGTGAAAACGAGTAAAAGTTCAAATGCTATATGAATACTTTTGTAAAGGCATTGCTGGGAGCTGTAAATATGCCATCCGGTCCAGATTCTGTGTGAGTCCAGCATGTCTCACCTCCTCATAGATGTATGGCTGACCATAGAGGAGCTGATAGGGGGATTCTTCATGTGTGCAGCGAGTCATCCTGCTCTCCTGGAAGAACAGGGAGTCCAGCTGACACACTGATCCAGGACCTTGAGTAAAATAGGCCACCAGCTCGGCCTTGTGGACAGCCACCTCCTCTGCAGTCATCATCTGTGGGTGGAAGTACACTATAGCCATGGTCTGTCCCTGAGCATTGGTCCTCACAGTGATCTCTCTCCAGTGGCCCCCAGTGTGGAACAGCAAGCAGGGCTCCAGAGAGGAGAGGCGGATGAAGTCCTGGTAATATCTGGCTACCATCGTGTGCTTCTCTGGCATGTTGAGCAGGTGATCTGCCTTCACGCAGACAATGTTCCCCTGTCTGCCCGTACCCACGTACAATCCAACCGTTTTTGGATCTCCATCAACTCCTATATTGACAGAAAATGTGGATTTGTTGCGGTATCCATCCCTGACTGGTGAGGGCAGGACAGGCAGGACAGGAAAGCTGAGTTTAGCTGCTGCAGGCGGTGGGAAATCTGACCTGAGATCAGCTAAAAGGGAGCCTGACAGTTGAGACAGGATCCTCTGCTGGTTGATTAGTTTGAGCTCCAGCTGCTCCTCATAGCTCAGCCTCCAGAGCGGGGTAACCGCATCGGCCAGCCTCTCCTCCCAGGACACACCGTCGGTCCAGGCTGCTTTCTTTGGACGTTTCCGTGACCCCGCTCTCCCAGAGGTCGGACTGTTAGTGGAGAACAGCAGACATGTCGTTCTCATATAAAATAGATGTCGCTTAACAGACATAACTGACCTGCCGCATGTGGCTGTTAAACACATATTTCCTAAACACTTCTGCTTTAAACTGAGTTAATACAGAGAAACGGTCCTTTGCTTAAGGATCCACTTCCTTTGAAAACATTTTTCGCGGGTCAGTCAGCTTCTTGGTACTCATATAGCCGTCATCATATTCTTCTATGGTGCTTTATAGCAGTTTACAAACTATTACCGCCACCAACTCTATTATCACCACCTAGTGGACCGGAGCATAAAAGCAATCACGAGTGAAAAAGGGACCAACACAAATGGTTTACCTTTATACCTTTACCTATATAACTTCACTGTGATTTAGGATAAACATTGTTGTATATAAATAGATACCAATGAACTGAGGTATTTCATAAAGTTATTTTAATTTTATATTTTTCTTTAAAATGTACGTTTAGGATAAATAATTTGATTTAGGATAAATATTTTTGTGTATAAATAAATACCAATGAACTGAGGTATTTCATAAAGTTATTTTGATTTCAGTTATATTTTTCTTTAAAATTTACAAATATTATATTTATTAAACCCAAACTGTGCTGCTCTGGACATCACAATAACCTTATGGTATATAAATTAATCTTTCCAACGAGAAAAAAAAAACAGTAACAGCAAGGGAAGGAACCACAATTTTTAAATTCCTTTTATTTATTAAGTTTCTGCTAAGACAGTTTTTTTTTTTTTTTTTTTTTTTTTTTTTTTTTTTTTAGATTGCTTATAATGAACACTCTTAACACTATTTAACAATGTTTAAACTTTCGAAATTACTATCACTTCAGACCATATCTAACATTTAAAATATTTGTAAACTGTTAGCATGATACATGTTTTGGCAGTTTAAACACCATTTCTGTTATATATATATATATATATATATATATATATATATATATATATATATTTATTATTTTTTTTTGGTCTCTGTTGCAAATTCAGAAAAAGCTTTATTGCCAAGTACCTTTTTACAAATGCAATTTATTTGATTTGGTTAAAGAAAAAAAAACATGCAATATTGAATAGACAAATGCAAGCTCTTTAGGAATGTTATAAGAAAATGGAAAAATAGTAAAACTTTTTGCAGAAACCAATCAATATAGCAGATATTAAAAGATAATACAATAACAAAAATATAAACCATTTTATACAGTGCTTATGACAGAGGCATATACTAATCATCTTTTATTCTTTCAAAAAAATCTTGATAGTTTAGAAAAATATACATTTTAAATTTTAATTATCTTAAGTAGAAATGTATGTACTGTTTCTTAGACTCTATTGTATCTCAGTATTGGTTTGCATACCTGAATAAGTACTTAACATGGGGCCATTTATCTAACTTTTGGAGCTCATTTCCTTTCATAAGGGCCATGTGGGACTTGTTCATACATTCTGAGAGGGTAACGGTGCACTTAACAGTTCCCATAACAGAGCAAAGTGAAATATTTGAGTGATACTTTGAGAAGTAATCTTGGACATTCCTTTGTCCAGTAACCACTGGACAAAGGATGCGAAAAAGGAATACAATCTCGAAATAAAGCTTTTAAATCTTTAAAAAGGAATCACTGTTTTCAAAATCTTATTGATTATAAAAAAAGTTCAAGCAAATGTAAGAAGAGCCATAAAAAGTGCAAAGAAACAATACTGGAAGAATTTATGTTGATCAGTAGGAAGGGAGACAGACATTGGTAAAATATGGGGGATGATAAAAGGAATAAACGGAATAAAAAGAGAGCATGATTACCCAGTCTTAAATTATGGACAAACTATAGCAGTGATAGATGAGGAGAAAGCAGAGATGCTGGGTATAATTTTAATAACAATTCACAGCTCAAATAGTATTAATGAAGAAGGGAAAAAAAACAGAGAGGAAGAATGACGAGTTACAACAAGAAGAAGATTCTAATGACTTATTAAACAAATCTTTTACAATCATAGAACTAAAACATGCTCTCCATAAAACCAAGATGTCAGCACCAGGAAACGATCAGATTTGTTACGTAATGACAAACCAACTCAGTGAAAATTCAAAGGATGTATTACTAGAACTATATAATAAAGTACGGGAGAATGTGAAACTGCCACAGAGCTGGAAGGAGGCTGTGGTGGTGCCAATTCACAAACCAGGAAAAGATTCTATAAACCCAGCAAATTACAGACCGATCGCTTTAACATCAAACATATGCTAGATAATGGAGAAAATGAATGAAAGGTTAACATACTATATGGGGGAAAAAAGGATATATAGTCAAATACCAAAGTGGTTTTAGGAAAGGAAGAAATACAATGGATCCAGCTGTATGTTTAGATCATGAAATTAGAAAGGCACAAGTAAACAAAGACAGTGTATGGGGTGTCTTCTTTGACATAGAGAAGGCATACGATATGATGTAGAGAGAAGGACTGTTAATTAGACTGTCTCAATTAGGTATCAAAGGACTAATATATAGATGGATTTTTTACAAGGGAGATTAATACAAGTTAGAATAGGGAAGAATTACTCAAGGAAATATATTATAGAGAATGGAACATGTCACGGGAGCATAATAGGTCAGTTATTCTTCTCCATATTGATAAATGATGTTTTCAGGGAAATAGGGAGTGGGATGGGGTTTTTATTTTTTGCGGCTGACTGGGCAATTTGGAAGAGGGGAAGTAATCTGAAATGTATTGTAAGGAAACTAAAAGATGCTATTACAAAAATAGAGGAGTGGTCATATAAATGGGGCTTTAAATTCTCTGTAGTTTTCTGATGTAAAACTAAAGTTGTATAATCAAGAATTAGAAAGAGTAAAACTATTTCAGTTTTGGGGGTTATGGTTTGAAGAGGAAGAGAAGAAACAATTACATCAAGACTTAGATTTGGGCACCAAGGATTAAAGAGTACTTTAACACAGGTATGTTTGAATAGTATTCACACATGAATACTGTGAACAACAAGAAACAATTGAACATGTTATGGTACACTGTAAGAAGTATGAAAGAAAAAGGAGGGAATTGGTTCAAATTCTTATAAATGAGAGAATAAACTTTAGTTTAATAGAAATCCTTAGAAAGAACTCAAGAGATAAGTGTTATGTAATTGTTTTTCGTTATCTTAGATTAATCAGTGTAATTGAGAGGGTTTAAATCTTATTTTGGTTTTGTTGGTTTTTGTTTTGTTGATTTAGTTTTGTTCAGTATAAGTAGGTAGTAGCCGTTCAGATCCACACTCCATACCAGTTGGTGATGGTAATGCGCCATTTCGTTGCGTGCCAACCGCCAATAAAATCCCATAAAGAAGAAGAAGAAGAAGAAGAAGAAGAAGAAGAAGTGACGCAAGTTTTGTGAGACAGAGGGTGGAACGCGTCATCTCTTTGCGTCCCGGGGCAAGTAGTAAACATTTCCGCTGTGTCGCGATGGACTCAAACAAGGACGAAGCCGAACGATGCATTAAAATAGCACTAAATGCAATCAGTAATAATCAGTTAGACAAAGCCAGGAAGTTTCTGGAGAAGGCTCAGCGTTTGTTTCCGACAGATAAGGCCAAAAGTAAGTCGAATACACGTCTTTTTTTAGCTGTAAGGTAGAGGGCCAGAGCGATAAGACGGTACAAGCTAAAGTTAGCATAGCCGTTATTAATACCAACACGTTAAAGGTGTACTCGTAGCGTTTTTAAACTGTTAGCAACGGTTTATTACAACGTTTTTTTTTATTGTTAGGAACCTTTAACGCGATGTACTTACTCAATTGTTGCGTTGAAGTTCTTTTTAGCCCTTACGATGCTAAATGTTAATGTGTCGGATTAGCCGGTTTTAAAAACAACTTATAACGAAAGCATTTTCTGTTATGTGTCCCTTTTGCAGACTTGTTGGAGTCATTGGCGCAGAATGGAAAGCCTCCTGATGAGAACGGTACTGCTGTAAACGGAGATGGACCCGGGTTGAGGCATCGCGGTGAGAAAAACGGAGCTAATGTGTCTCAGGGCCCCACAGACTCAGACAAGTCGTACACAGCAGAGCAGCTGGAGGCGGTCAAAAAGTGAGAGCCCAATGATTAGCTTTTCTGTTACTTTCTGATATGATGTATTATCTGACAAGTGATCAAATGTAAACACAGATGCCAGCAAATGTGTTTTTGTGTGTGTGTGTGTGTTTTAATGCATATCATCTGATTCGTTTAGGCATTTAACAACATTTCCCAAACAGCTGTTTGAATCACAATTTTTATCTGAATTGATTGTGACACAACATAATTACTCTTCACCCAAGTCAATCAGGTGGAACTCTTTACTTAAAAAGAGATTATGTACGTTTTTACAGAGAAATTGACTAAAACATTGTTTGATGAGTAGACTGACACCTCATTACTTCATGCGTTTGTAAGCCTGCAGCCAATTTTCTTTAACCCTTTATAGGGCACTCAGTGAAATACTTTATAAATCAAAATTTCTAGCCAATACTGTCATCGGAATCCAGGACAAGACATTATTACATTTGTAACCTTAAAAAAATATGGATATTTTGATGGTAAAAATTTATGTCAATGTAATAACAAGAAACGCAGACTTGCCCGAATGTATTAAGAAAAATAACAAAAGTGCTTCTATAAGAGATTCATGAAAAACACTCTTAGAGTGAAAGAAACACATTTTCTTTGGTACAGCATAGCCTTAGAGGCATTAATGCCGATACTGGCTCTTACATTTTTTAGTGTATAGACCTATATATAATTGTTAACTAGACTTATTGACTTTTTAACTTTTCAATTAGCTTTTTACCTTTTTTTCTTGACTATATATCACTCAAGGGCTCATCTAATTGGTCAAATGCCAAAATAAAATGTATAGCCATGTAGCAGTGTCTTTGCTTAATGGCTGGATATAGATCTTGTGCTTCTAGACCTCACTGAGGAACAGGGGGACTCCATTTGTAAGGGGTATGCAAGTGATCAAAATGCTAACTTGCCCTATAGAGGTTTAATTTACTTCGGGTTGGAATTATAAACACTGTTCAGCAAATGTGGCGTCAAGTACTTCCATGTTAAATCAGAATCAGAAATACTTTAATAATCCCAGAGGGAAATTACTTTTGTTATACGCCCCAGTTACAGTTTAAACGGGTCTGACATTGAAAACAATCAAAGCGTAATATTCAAGGTGGATTCTTTTTATACTCAGAAGCGACCGGTGTAGGTACCCGATTTGCCCGGGTGGTTGGATCTGCTCGGGGCCCTTCCCCTTCTTATGACGACACCATGTGACAACTCCACTTGGACAAACTGTATTGCAGCAGTTTCTTAAGAATCAGATCTCTTTTGGACTCTCAACATATTATTACCTATACTTGCTATGATTTTACATTTCATCTGTGATCTAAAGTAGTCAAAAGTAGAAAATAATCATTGTCGGTCTTGAAGGAAGATACTGCGTTCTAAGACAGACTGAGCTCTGACCTTAACCAAGGTGACAAAATAAGTATCAGCTTATTTTTATTCTTTTTATTAAGATCCGACGGCAGGGGCGGAAAAATTATACATCTGAAAAAATAGCTTTCTTAGAGATTTTAAACAAAAAAAAGCATGAGTTATTCTACTTGTAGAAAATGAACCGTTGTTGTTGACACAAAGTTAAAAGTAGTGTAGCTTAATAAGGCTGACTGACCAAACTACAATAGGCTAACCTGTTAGCTACTGAGCACAGGTAGCCGCAGCACTAACCAGCTCTCCCTCTTATATACCATGGTCTTGCAGTTACTTTTTTTCACCATAAACAGATTTTTTTTTTTCAGCTTCGTTATTAATCAGGCAAAACTTCATCGTTCATTAGACATGCTAACACTACAGATGCTCTCGACTCAACACAGCACAGGCATTATCATTGCCTGTGCAACCACAATGTTTTAAGTCATGTGGCAACATTCGGCCAATCATATAGCACAACGTCACTGGCATGTGCATAGCCTGAGCAGATCTGACAACCCAAGCAGATCTGGTACCTATGCTGGGATCCACATAAGTTGAATGAGCAGAAGAGTGTTGCAGTGCCAGTAGCATTAGAAAACTCTGTAATGCCTTTTTAAATGGAATATTAGGAGAGGAAAACTGATATGGTGGAATTTAGACCTTACACAAGTTGGAGGCCTTGATCCAAAAACTGAAAACGCTATATATCGACCTTAATGTGGCAATTGCTCTTTTATGAATGGTCTGCCTCTGCCCAACAACAAGTGGAAATAGAAACTTTATTTAACATGCTGTACTTTTATCTACCTTTTCCAGCACGTCATTTTACATGTTGTTGTTTTTTTTTTCGGGTTTTTATCCATGTTGTGTTTGAATTGTTCACCTTGTTGCCATTAAGCAGTATGCCACCCTCTAGGGGGGTTTCCTACTGCCATTCTTAGCGGCTGAACGTTAATATAAAGAGTTTTTAAGGTTTGTGGTAAAAACAGCAATTTGAATATACAACTGAATATTTCCGTCGGCAGGTTTTAACATTATTAGTTTATTTGGATAGTTCTTTAAAAAAAATTTAGCGCAGAAATAATGATCAGAGCTCGCTCTCTTTTCCTTCTATATAACGATCCATTCTTCCAGCTTTTGTTTTTTCTTAAAGATACTAATGAGTATTTTTCTCAGAAATTGTCTAGATTCATCTACGAGGACATAATTGATCAATGACATTCTTACACTTATGGTTCCCCAAACAAAAAAAACAAATTAAAATCCATAAACTCCACTGGCCGTGGTGGTGGCTACAAATCATTAGCCAATGCCCTTTGCCTACTGTTCAAAGTGGATTGGCTACTTGTTTGTCAATTAAATATTTTGGGTATGTGCCACCAGAATGTTATTTATGTAGGCTCCAAGCGTAACTCATAGACTGTTTGGCTAGCTGTCCGCCATTATGCAGAAGCACAAAGAAGTTTTTCTACGCTTTTTTGCAACTGCAGCTTTCTCTTTTTAGCTATTTGTTCACTCTTTCGTGTAAAGCGTTGTTGTAACATCCCCATCACTATAGTTGGTCTGGCTGTTTTGTCTCTGACTCTTGCATGTTTGAAAACACATATCCAAGGTGCTCAATGGAAATGTCATCCATTTCTTACAGCCTTTTGTGTTTTTGTTTTTTTTGTTTTGTAATTTAATTCAGGATTAAGAGCTGTAAAGATTATTACCAAATTCTGGGAGTGGAAAAATCAGCTTCTGAGGAGGACCTTAAAAAGGCCTACAGAAAGCTGGCTCTTAAATTTCACCCAGATAAAAACCACGCACCTGGAGCCACAGAGGCTTTCAAAGGTAAGTATGTACCTTCAAGTCTCCCCTGTTATGTCTCTGAGCTTGCCGTAACTAAACCTCTCCCTGTGTCTTTCAGCCATCGGTAATGCCTACGCTGTTCTAAGTAACGCAGAGAAACGGAGACAATACGACCAGTATGGAGAGGAGCGAACGCAACCAAGTAGACACAGACACCATCACGATTTTGAAGCCGATATCTCTCCAGAGGACCTTTTTAACATGTTCTTCGGTGGTGGCTTCCCAACAAGTGGGTGGAGGCAACATGACACATGAACACAAACTACTCTGCTTTAAAATTTAATGTTTCGTTAGATCCTTTCAAGGAACAATTTCCTGGGGTATTTGAATGTATAGTTTTTAGGCCTCCATTAGGGCTTCAACTACAAATTATTTTGCAAATCGATTAA